>NW_013531079.1:1804652-2029082 GCF_000836235.2 Papilio xuthus | reverse complement strand
AGGCGACGAGAGCAGACATCCTCTCTGACGTACACGCATACCCCAGCCCGGGGCAAAAAGGAGTGTTCCAGTTTGTATCCGGGGCAGGATAAGTACGATGTGTCCGCCGGAGACCAAGCGGGAGTTCAGGCGTAAGCGCGCGGAGGGGGGTTGGGCCTCCGGGACCACACTTATCAGACGAAACACGGAATTTCTTCCACTTCACGCCTGTTTTCTGTGTGGTGGTGGTATTTCACCGGGCGAACCTGGCCAATTCGTGCGAAGATGTTAAAGCGGGTTCTACCACTCTTATAGTAGACACAAGTAGACTTAATACCTTGAGTAATGCATTGATTTATCACCATAACAAGACCTTATGGCCGACTCTTTATCGCATAATCTTAACAGATTCAAATAAATTAAAATTAAGTATATATTATTAAAGTTTAATTCATACTAAATAATATAAAACTAATATATTTCTATCTATTTTGTTTGTTTTTATTTTTTTTCTTTGCAAAAATCCATTAATCAAAAACGATAAAATCATCTTTGTCTATTTGTTCCAATTTCAAACAGTAGACAATCATTAGTAATGATAGTTTTTGGTTATGTCTCAAATTAATAGTTGTGTAGAAAATAATAGTTGTTATTACAAGTTGATTAGAGCTTCCGTTCGCTTTTGATTACTTTAAAGTTCGTCGAAATATTTAACTGATAATTTTCCTGGAACTCTGGCTTGTTGTTTACCAATAACTTTCAAAATATAACGATAATTTTACTATGGTTTTTTAATCACTAGAATTAGTTAAACTCTCCTTATTCACGGTTTTGTAAACGGTTTTAAAATTCGCGGGTAAAAAACCGTAACCGATTCTCGCATCCACAGAAAAATTGGGTATTTTCGGTTTTCGACAGTATTTTTGAATATTGCAGTTGTTTTCTACCGGTATATATTGAAAGTGATATTATACATCGGTATTTTAAATGTCAATTTTTAGTTGATAGCTACCCAGAAAATCTGCATGTTGCTTGTTAGCAACGAGTATGGGGATCTGAGTCTCCTTGTTAGGAGACTCAGATCCCCATACTCGTCGTTACGTCCACATTCTATTGTTATGTTTATTTTATAGCAACCTCTGATGTGAAAATAATTAACAACCATTCCGAATAATTTAATTTGTAGACTGAAAAAAAATTAAATTTTAATAGTAAATATTTTCGATCTAAATTCCCTTCAAAACGTCCGTGTACAATGAAAGTCGAAGTAAATTAGTGGATCCATGTTGAATTTTTAGTTCCAGTTATCGAGGAAATTGCGACCACAAAAACTTGCACCGAACTCGGGCTGTGTAAAAAATCTCTTGACTGAGATGCAATTGTTGTTTCGGCTATATGGAGTGACGCGTATAGATAAGGCGAGGTATTTGTACGTGAAGATATTCCAAAGTGCCTCGAAAAATCATATAGGGCTGTCAATTGTCAAGCAGAACAATTAAAAAGATTTTGCGACCTTGAATTTTTTGATTCGCCTTATTTGAAGTCGAACAGCCCTGCTGCTTATAATTGGAAAATTCAGGTTTAAAATAAAAAAAAAACATACTGGCTGGCTTAATTTTTATCACAAAAAACATATTTTTATTCTTTTACATTATCTTTACAAAACCAGCTTTATACAATTTCTTTAATGTTGACTCTTAAAATTTAAGGTTTAGTAGTAGTGATTTATCCTGGATCCCTAGAGTTTTATGACTTGTTAACTCATGATAATTTTCGTCAGTTTTTGTACGATCTGTTTTATTTTGTATGCTGTACGCAGCTAACGCGAAAATTATCTCATGTTAAATTCATAATGTGTTAATACAAGATATTAAATCAATATTTTGTGTTGAAAAATTGAATTATGTAGACATACCTTTAGACGTGTTTCATATTTTAAAACATACTTGCAGTTTGGAGTATTCTTTATTTATTTTTTTGATATTTTTAATCGTTATTTAGGATAGCGAATAGCGATGTTTATATGATGTTTAGAGTGATAAAGTTATTTGATGCGGTGGATATATCTTAAACTAAATTATGATAGCTCACTAGCGCCCTTCTCTCAGTGTCAAAAATTTGTCACAAGATCCTTGTGATTTTCAATGTCTAACCGTGAGTTTTTGAAATACACTGTTTATAGTTTGTTGTCATTCCTGTCATTATCTTTGACAAAATCGAAGATAACAATATATTTTAAACCAGGATTTTGGTATCGGAAACTCACTCACGGAAAGCGCCTCTCTCACTTGAGTTATTTGTTTGACTACATAAAGAGATATTGCCACTCAGAGTGTAGATTTAATTCTGAATCTACACTAAGGTTGGCTCTTAGAGACTGTAGATCCTTATGAGTCAGAGGATTTCGATGCCCCGTATAGAAATAGCCTTTGACAATCAAGTAAAAGTTTATTTTATTTCAAAGCGAAGTCAAAAAATACGGCTCCGATTTTCACTGATACGTCCAACAACGAGACAACAGCGCAAGTCAATAATCATCTGATTGGCTCGAGAATACGGGAACAGATATGCCATTCAACAAACTTTTAATGTGCAAACAACTACAACTGTAAATGCTTAGCTATAAGGTTTATTTTAGTCTGTGAGATGGAAAGTATAACGTAGTTTGACACTTTAATTGGCCTTCCGATGGAACGCAAATCAATAAGGGCAGCTACACACAGTCTGACAGAGTTAATTTAGTTTTGTTTGTAGATACACTACAGTTGTGAGTACAAGTTCTAATAAGATTGACATAAGGATGAATAAATTCATAGATATAATCTAGATTTATTTGAATAACGCCATTACGAAGACCAAATAGGTAAAATCAATTAAAAAACAAAGGCACAAAATTATAAATGCGAATGTTGGGATGTATGGATAGATGAATGAAGAAGGTGTGAAAGTAAAACACAGTCTAGGAGAACACAATAGGCTACCTATGATCCCGGAAACATGTACGGTTCCCGTGGGATACGTTTCATTCACATATTTACTCGATAACTCCGTAACGGTTATACACATAGAAATGTGGCACAGATATAATAAAGTTTACACTAACCCATGACTATTTAACCCTTTTTTTAATTCTGCACAAACGAAGTGGCGGGCAAAAGCTATCTAATATATTCGGTTCCCAAAATGGAAATGGATTGATTTAGACAACAAAACACGCCGCTATATATTAAGTTCTTTATACGTATATTATAAATAACATCCATTTATGGCGTATCATTCGTATTCACTGTTAAGGAATACGAAGCAATAAAAAGCTTTCGGACGGAACAATAATGATTGCGTCTTCAAATGTAAAAATTCCTTACCTAAAGTAGAAGATTATGCAAAATAAAAAAAAAGAATTTTAAAATCAAATTATAACGAATTCTTTTACAATTTTTCAATTAAAAAGCTATCTTTCTAATCTAGTTTTTTGTATCAAAACTTAGTAAAAAAGAAACATTTAACTGTTGAATGTATTATATGATATTTGATAGAAAGGCCATAACAGTGGCTTTCCACTGCTGTACAAAAATTACTTTTCAAAGTCTCTTCTTAATTTGTTATGACATTTGTAAGCAATTAGTTAGTAGTTTTTTCAAGGAGTATGATGGATGACAATTATTTTTATGAGTTTGTGGCAGTGAAAACCCAAGCTATTAGGACGTAGCAACTGGTGTAAAGAGGTGTGCTAGGATCGCACGGATTCCGTAATATTTGCATACTTCTAAGGGTTATCACCATGACACATCATCACCATCAACTCCCTGACCTTATCTCACTCATGTAAGGTCGGCGCACAAGGTGTTATAAACCTGTTTTGCCTTAATTTTTACACTCGCCGCCTGCTTGTCATCAACCCGACTTGAAATGTCTGTAATATAGGAAAAAATGATATTTCGTCAACATGATGTATTTGTCTGTCTATCTGTAAGTCCACGTTTGTTCCGGGTAATTTTATAAACGGTATGTAATTATAAAATAAATAATTATAGCTAAATACTTATCAGCCCGAGAGTCACAAGTTTCACACCAATTTATATTTAAGGTTAGATTAAGCTAAATTGGTTGAATTAAGTATACAGACGGCCTAATGGTATTTATGCCCAGTTAGCACAATGTGACTCAGAAATATCACAGTCAAATATTACGATGACACTCGATTATTGGTTAGGGTGACCACTTTACTTATCTCTTAAGCAAGGATCTTTTTCCAGCAAATACTATGAGTGTAAATTTGTACTAAATTATATTGTATTTGGGATACGTTGTTCGAATTTCATATCAAACATAGTTTTATATATAAAAAATAGTTACATTTATTTTTTATGTAGAAATTAAATAATTTCTTGGAATTATAATAAAAAGCTTTTATGTTTGTTTTGGATAAAAATCTATTTCGCAATCAATCTATACTGAAGTCAATTTTATATTTTTACAAGCGGTCGCCGCCCGCAACTCTGTCCAGGCGGAATTAAAAAAAATAATTAGTAGCCTTAGTGTTCTTTCAGGCTATGTTATAAATTTATGCCAAATTTCATGCAGCCATTCCGGAGATATCTTCAAATTTCCGTCCATCCAAACCTTTGAATTTATAATATTAGTAAGATTACAAAATCAATTGAGTGCAAGAATAAAAAACTTTATGTCCAGAAAGCATTCAACCGCCTGGGGACCTTGTTGGATCACGTTTTGTTTTCGATGATTGAATTAGTTATCCGTTTATACCGGCCATTTTGATAAGTTCTCCATGCATATTACATACGCTTCCATTTTGTTTTAGCTTATTATTTTCGTGATTATTAAGTTATTAATTTATTTTAGTTTTCATATAAGATAAGCATAACAAACGTTACTGAACATGTATAAAAATTAAAATACTTTAAAACACTCCTAGTATGAAATGATAGCAATAATACAATTTATATGACAATTAAGACAATGGGCGCATTTAAGATACTTAGGATTTAAATCCAAAATGTGTCTGTAATGGCAACTAAATATATATCGACAAGAGACTTATCGTTTAATATAAAATTCATTGATATTCTACAAAACCTAAACGGATTTTATATTGTAATCACACAATGCACTTTTATTGCTATCAAAATTTTGCAGGCGCTATTTAAAAAATAATTAAGTCCAATGACATCATTTTAGAAAATAATTTAATTAAAGGACCGAATAAAGCCAATGTCAGCAAATAGTATTCATCTCCGTAGAGTTCTGTGACAGAAACAGAATCCGCTTCTCAAATCCCGAGCGATTTTCTGTACTAAAGGCACCCTTCGGCGACGAGTAGTGGCGAAATAGAACGTCTAATTAGGACTCGAGAGTGCGGGCGACGATTTCATTACGAATGTATGAAGCCAGCACAGGGACGTGGCTTGCAAGCACACGACCTGTACAATGCTCCTTCCTTGGCGTAAAGTGACCAGTTAAACGAGACACCGACTAGTCTTTCCGTTGCTCAATTTATTTAAGATACTTCCGTACGCCGAGGGAGCGAGGGAGATCATGTTACGGTGGACTACGATTCCCAGCTCTTTCCTGCAACGCACGACAAAAAGTCGAAACGTGTGGGACTGCAGACGAACCCGTTTCACCATACAAGGTCCTCGGCGACGGGTCGCTTCCCAACGCAACAGCACACATAATATTGTTAGCTGCCGACGATGGCTTTTTATGTCCGATGCATTATTCGATACTCATTTAAAATACTAACATGAGCTTATAAAGAGAGTTCGCCATTTTCATGCGGTCCCCTGCTGTCGGCGGTCGTCTTTACCCGACTGTGAGCGCATCGGATAAAACGTATTTGTATTTAATACGGACGGTTTGGTGTGTTTTATTGCTTTAATTTATTACGCAAATTCGCTAGAGCCCGCCCGCGTAGGTTTCGGCGCCCACGCGTCAAAAATTGCGGGGGCGAATACGGAGGCTTCGCGCTCAAACGTGCGCGCGCGCCGACTGACACACACGTTTCGATAAAAAATACTTTTTTTAAAAAATAAGCAAACTACAAAAAGAAATTCGGAACGGTATTCAAAACCAGTTATAAAAGTGCTTCAGTGTTGCCAGTGACACGAATTTCGAGGTGTCAATTTTTGAATATCGAATGACATTTTATACGGATGTTTTGTGTTTTATGAATGGAATGGGATAGGAAGTGACGTGATGCATAGTGCTGCGCCCGTGTCGGCCCGGTGGGCACCTCTTTGTCGACAATGAGCGGTCGTTAGAGCGGAAAGGTGAGTGTAAAGAACGATACATTTTGTTTAGACTGCATTGAATTACATTCATTTACGGCTTTATCGCGATTGACAATGTGTTCAAACTCTGCCTTCTCTGTTTATGTTTCTTAATCAAAATACATAAAATACATGAGTTTAATATAAATAAAGAGTTGGTGATTTTAAGATGATAAGTCAAATAAACGTAAAAGTAAATAATTACATTGCTTACTTTATAAAGTCACATTTATACAGTAACTAAAAAGTAAAAAAGGTTTTATTTCAGTCTTAACAACTTTCTACTTTGATAGCTAACTTTGACAAGGTTCAAAATAGAACCCAGCACCGCCGCGGTTAACACAAGTGCTAAGCTTACAAGTCCTAAACATTAGCTACGACTAGAAAAATATATAGATAAGTTTCACGAAGTTTTGCAGGAAAAGAGAAGGCACAAGGAAGTTTAGAGAAGTTTAAATAAGAGCAAAAAGTCGTACCAGAAGGTCTAGCATGAATACTTTCAACACGCATCTTCATAACATCATTGTATCATAAATATTATTCCTAGGCCCTCAGAACCTAAGTTGAAGTAAGGAATTACGGCTATTGACATTTCAAATGTTTTCGTAATAATATTATTCGACAGTAAGTTAAGTACTAATTTCCGTGGTAAAGGACGAAATGATGCGAACTAAGCAAATTGCGGCGAGGAGAATGTGGATTGCTAATGTGTTCTTGCACAGTTTACCTAACTATATTATGACCGTTTGCAACCTTTACGTTCATCATAGAAACGACAATTCAAAAGCACATCACTACAAATAATGAGGATATCAATTGATTTACTAAAAACAATTGAAAATAGGAAAAATATAAAACAGAGCATATTAAAAAAGCGGATATATTTTAAAAATAACAATAATAATTTATTTTTATATTCAAATGAAATTTAAATGTAGTTTTAAAAAAAATCAATTAAAAATATCAAAACTGTCAAATTATCTGATAGCCATTCAAAGTAGTGTTTTTTGAAGCTACCTTAAAAGGTAGTTAGTGTAATTTCGTATATTCAGACACAAGTTAATGTTGAAAATGGATTTATTAAAGCAGATAGTTTCAATTCATCTATTTCCCGAGACTTCTTGCATTAAATAGTGTTTTCTTCGACTGTATTTGCTGAGAAATGTGAAGATCACCAAGTAAGTATTAGTTATTTTAACATTATCGAGTTTAAATTATGACCTTGATTCGAATATAAGGTAGTTTTACTTCTTACTTATATTATACATACGAATATTTAGATGGATGGATAGATGTTTGTTTGAAGGTATCTCCGGAACGGCTGAACGGATGACGCTAAAATTTCGTATAGATGTAGAACATAGTTCGGAAGAACGCATAGGCTAAAAATTAAGTTTGTTTTTCATTCCGCGCAGACGGAGTCTCTGGCGAAAGCTAGTATATTATAAATGCGAATGTTTGGATGTACGGGTGTATGTTTGTTAGAAGGTATTTGCAGAACGTATTGTAGAAGAACACATTGGCTACTCAGTTTGTTTTTAATTCCGCGCGGACGGAGACGAGATAGCTAGTTGTTTAAATAAACGTTTTTCCTACTTTAAAGTTTAGAAATACCTCTCATATAAAGGCGTAACTGAACAAATATGATATTTAAATTACTTACATACAAAACATTTGAATGTTTGTGCGTGGGTATAATGCGCCTCGAGCGGTACATTACGAAACCGTACCCAGTTTCTTTGGTGTTTCTTCCAATGCAATACATATTGTTGTCTTTGTTTTGTCAAGGAGAATGAAAGGGATAGATATATGTATTAAAATAAGCCACACAACATTTGAGTTCGGAGGTTACAAGTTGATAGAATGACACTTTTAATAGGTATGTTATCTTTAATGCCTTACTAGCTTTCGCCCGCGACTTTATCCGCGCTGAATAAAATAAAAAGTTATTTGGTTGCTCAAGTCTTCTGACAATTTTTTGATGCTAAATTTCAGCGGGATTCAAGCAGTCGTTCTGGAGATATCTTATAACAAACATCAATTCAAACATTTGCATTTATAATATTAGTAAGATTAAGATATTAATTAATAAGTTAAGTAATGATTTATTTATTTTATAACAAGGAACATTGATAAATTAATAACGTAATTGTATAATGTGGTAATATTCAATATGGAAGATATTTCAGCATAACTCGTGTTGATAGCTTTAATCTGAGACTAATATATTACGGGCTGCGGATTCCTGAGCACGTATGTTGTTAATGTCGCCATCTATCGAATCTATTCAACACTATAACATTAAATATGTCGCTCTTGCTTAAAATATTTATGTATCTACCAGCTCTGTCCACGCGGAATTAAACAAAAACTTGATAAGTAGCTTATATGTTCTTCCAGAATATGTTCTACATCTATGCCAAATTTCAGCGAGATCCATGCAGATGTTCTGGAGATACCTTCTAACAAACATTCATCTGATTCGCATTTACGATATTAGTAAGGTCTATTTTGAAACATCAATAGCCTAATGATTAAGGTTTTAGACCAGATTTTCCGAGACTTTTTCGGTCGTAGACTTTCAAAATATATAAATATATTTGTTATGAGGAACTTCCTATTGCTACATTTCTTCTTCAACTTTTGAATCTTTAATTTTTAATCGACTTCAAAAAGGTTCTCAATTCATCTTTATTTTTTTATTTATTATTTTTTATTTCCCGCCATTGCACAACGCTGCCAGCTACTCCATAGACAACTTTGGGTATCACTTCTTTAAACGAAGTTTTCTTTTGTTTCGTATTTTCCTTGAAGTGTCTAAACCCAGGAATAATGTTAAAGGTTACTTTGAATATAACAAAGCGTTTTAGTGACAAACATTTTCCATTAGTCGTGGTAACTTCGTTTAATTATAACATGTTATTATAGATCACGCCGCAACCTGTATGTCATAACTTTACAAAGTTAATACGCAACGCTATGTACCCAATAAGGGTTTGTTCACATGATAACAATCCTATATAAATAAAGGTGTAAATTCGCTGACGAAAAATATGTACTCTGCACTTTTTATCTCAGTTTTTTTTTTCATAAAAAATGTTAGAACTCATCATCTACCATAGTTACTAATCTTTGGCTAATGCTAGTCTTGGGCGTAATTGCTATAAGCTTTCGTCATATATTATGAGCTAACAACAAGACGAACATTTTATAAATTCAATGATAAGTTTTTTTCCATTGCATTTGCATACATTTTTTTTTTGAGAAAAACATTAGCAGATTTTTTGGAAATTTACTAATATTCCTTTTACCATTCCAACTAAGCTCTATGCTTGTGCTAGGGAATGGTTTACGACAATAGTCGAATGGCGGGATTCGAACCCCCGACCCCTTGATCGGAAATCCGTATCCTTAACCATTAGGCTATTGACGCTTTTTAAATTATTTTTTATACATTCAGAAGTCGCCCACTTATTATACTACCAAACTAACGTTGACATATATACGGATCATTGCAAAACAAAGATCTCGAAACATCGGAAAAAAACATCAAGTAGGTAAGTACCGAAGATTTTGGTATAGGAGATCCACGGTAAGTACCGTTTAAAACATACTGTTATATCTATTTTGTAAAAGATAATGACAGGGATGGCAATATGATTTATACGAAGATTGTGGATAGTTAATCCATTTATTAAGTTTAATTTCTATGAACATTCTAGAACATAAAAAGTTAAGCTATTCAAAAGTGATGTGAACAACGTAACATAAAAATATGCGTTACGTTATTGGCCATAAAATAACTGCTATAAGTTATTTTTTATAAAATAGCATATTTTATCTGTGGGCTCTGGTGTTTGAAATGTTTCTTAACAAGAATAACACATAACAATTGATTATAGAATGTTGGGATACTGTAATATTGAGTATTGAATTTGGCGTCACGCCGAGTAACACCGCGGGCCTTTCACATTGGCGGCGCCTAAATGACTACTATCCGATTTGGAAGTCCGTAGGATGCTGTATTTTAGACATCTCGTGTTATAAACCACGTGACTGTTCCTAACCAAGTTATACAAAGCGAAGTAATGTTATGATTATTTATTACATCTTTATAGTAATTTAAGTAAATATGAACTAAGTAAAGATAATAAGAAATGAAAAGAAGACACACTTACTTTCATTTAAATATTCTCTAGTGAATGCCTTAAGAATTTTTCTTAATGAAAAGTCCGTTCATTGACTAATATCTGGCTAATTTCATATCGTAATAACAACATGTAATTTGACATATAAAAATCAAATATTTTACGTTGCAGGAGCTATAATGAAAAATAATCAATGCGATTATCCGCGAAAGCTTTTAAGCGTCGAAACCATTATTCCGGAGTTACCCACACATACAGATAATAATGCACGTTAACCAAACAAGACCGCTATTAACAACATCGTAAACAATAATTTAGCGTTTATCGCGTTTACACGGCATGCGTCCAATCAGCTCCGCGCACGGGTCCCGCGAAATTATTATAATATCGAGTACCAGTGAACCGTTATTTAGGTCGCATCACTATTGTTTACGGTAATAGATGCACTGCTAACCTATTTGTTTGTTGTATTTTTTCCAGGATAAAAAGTATTTAGTAGCTTAAAGGTTAATCGTATACATTTTATGCCTCAATTCACTAAAAAGATTTAATTACTTAGGATAAGTAGTTGAACATAAGTCAAACTAAATTGAGATAGGTTACAACGATCCCTTGACATTGTCAAAAAAGTTTAACAAGATTATTGTATTACTGTAGCTGTCTGGTCATGTAATTTTCTATACGTATGTAGAATTTACATACACATTTATATTGCGTATTTTGTGACAGATCGGACCGCGACAACAGCATATCGAACCGTGGGTTTCTGACACCGAAATCTCCGTATAAAACATATCGTCATCAATGTCATTATCTTTGACAACACAGAGTTATATATAGTTAGACAGACAAGACAATAATGTTTTAAATGAAGATTTTGGTCTCAGAAACCCAAGGTAATACAAGCCTAAATAAGCTTTGATCAATATAAGTTTAATGCTTCTACAAACGGTGTAATCTGTTAGGTTTCGAATCTTAATGTTCCTTCGTAGATAACATCAAGTTTGTAAAGCCTTTCTTAATAAAATAATAGAAATTACTCTAAAACCGAAAGATAATCAATGTTTTCAGAGGTTAACGAACTCTATGTGTTATGTTTGTTCGCGTTTAGGAGTCTGTTGCCGCTGGCTGTGTTCGAGGGTCTCTTTGTGATAGGAGCAACCGTTCCCTCTGTTTACGCAAATTAAAATCACATTTCTAATTTGTACTCCGAATTCAAAGTCTTCGATGGTATATTTAATCATTTAGCTTTATTTCCATACTATGACTTGTCTCAGCTTCACTTTTGTAGTAAGTAAGTGTGTCACTTTTGTAAATGAAATGTAGTTTGGTTATAATCGTAACACGAGTTCAAAAGTGTACGAAAATACGAAAACAAAAAACGTTACAAGATATTTTACAATTAACGAAAACAATCAAATTTCCTAATTTACTCTGTTTTTAGTATGTACTGTAAGGAAGAAAATCCGACACTGTGTCGGTGTATCGGCGCAACCTTATTAAAATATTAACGTTTATGTATCCTCAGTAATCATTATGACACTTGACTTGGTAACGAAGGCGCTGCATTCGCCCCAAAGCATTCTATCTAATAATGTCTAAAAGTATTATACTTATAATGAAGTACTAATAAAGAAGACAAGGTCACAGGACAGTTAATGCTAAGGGCATTTAAGAGCGCGTTTTATTTTCAAACAAATTATTCAGAAATATAAAATCTAAGCATAACCATGTAAAGTTCGAGAAAAAATTTTACTCGTTTATAATATTTGGTGGACAAATTACAAAGGTACATGCACTTTGACGTTCAATGCTTTGTAAATTTTCTTAACAAAATTATTCAAACGACCTTTTGTAAAATGAATGTTAAAAAAACATACTCTAAAGCTTGCAAAACTTTTATATTACTTTTGTTGTTATTACTACGTATATGTACTTGTTCTGAAGGTTCTTTTTCTTATAAATAATATAGCTTTTTGGTCTAGCACAGCGACTCTTACATGAATTACCATAGTGTGTACTATCTTACTCGTTGGGGTCGTCGGTGGCTCGAGGTCAAGCACTTGACTTGCAATCTGCAGGTCCTGGGTTCGAATCCCGCCATGTACCAATGTGTTTTTCGATTTCTGATTTACATATGTACATTTATCTGACGTTCTTACGGTCAAGGAAAACATCGTGATGCAACCTGCACATGTCTGAGAGCGGGTTCAAAGATATGTATGACGTCAACCAACCCGCACTTGGCCAGCGTGGTTGACTTTGGCCTAATCACCCTTAATTTAGGGAAGGCTCCGACCCCCCTGTTGGGGACGTATATATTATAAACGCGAATGTGTGGATGGATGTTTGTTAGTGTGTATCCGCAGAACGATTCAACAGGTTTCGATATATATGGCATATATGTAGAACATAGTACTAAGTTTCTTTTTAATTCCCGCACAGACGGCGTCGTGGATGAGAGTTAGTTGTGTAATTCATTAATATTTGTGTGCTTTCATTTATGTATACAGTAATCCATTAGAGGTTGAAATAACACAAAATTCCGACAGAATGTTTATAAAATTTCGGCAGATTAAATATATCGCTATGCAAACAATGGTTTAATTAAAATAATGTGAAAGCACGTTTTTAAACACAATATTGTTAGAGTTTGAAAAGTTCATCAAAGTTAAAAAAAAAGTTCTTAATTGTATCTTTTTAACATTATAAATGCGATGTTTAGATATATGGATAAATGGATGTTAGAAACTATATACAGAACAGTTTCATAGATGTCGTTTATTAGGCATAGATGTAGAACATAGTCTGGAAGATCACATATGCTATTAAACAGTTTTTATTCAATTCCCCGCGGACGGAGTCGCGTTTGAGAGCTAGTAAAAAGTAAATTAAAGTATACACTAACTTAGTCTTTAAGGACTATGTTGATATTTTATTATAACTTTTGAAAAATAAAGTCGGCTTGGTAAATAATTTCTAGTAATTGAAATGTTTCAAAGGCACACAGACTTCGTTTTAAAACAGCGGTTGCGAATCATTAAAACTTTAATGTAGAGTTTAAAATTGACTAAATATTTATAAAATTTCGTAGGTATTATAGATAAATATTGAAATATAATCGTTTATTTAGTACGCGTATTTAGCTTTATGCTGAAGAGTGTTTTATTGTTTTGTACTTTTATAGTCGACTTCCTGTTTTTTGTTTGATTTTTAAAGAAGTGTTCTTCTAGACTCTGTTTTACATCTCAATTTCAGCGAGATCTATGCAGCTGTTCTGGAGATACATTCAAACAAACATCCATGTATCAAACATTCGCATTTATAACATTAGTTATATAATATTTAGTTTGTAGAGTAATTTAATAATTTATAATATTTCTGTGCATAGATAGGGATATTACTTTACTACTAATTAAGTTCTTTTTAGTTCCGCGAGAACAGGGTCTCGGGCGACAGCTAGTTTTAATATAAAAAAAATTTGTTTTGTATTTCGACGTTAGAAACTAACGGTAAATATTTCGTAAGCTGTAAAGGACACTGTTATGTAATATTAAACGGGTGCTCCTCGCTTTAGACCTCAGAGAATTCAATTAGGATAATCTCGTATTTGTTTATTCTATGACCTGGCTGAGGCTGTCATTTGTTTTTTTAAGACTGTCATTATTTTCTGCCAGTATTTTTACGTTAAGGACAAAAGAGTTTTGTTGTTCATTTAATCGGAATATTGTTGTGAATTAATCGAGCAACATAGGTTTATTTCTTACTAGAATTTTGTAAAAATAGCGTAAAATAAGGTAAAAATCTTTTCAAAACCAAATAAGGACATTTGCTAGAAAACTAAATAAAAATAAAAGCCGATCTCAAGCTTATTTTAATGGTGTTTTCTGATCTTATTGTAGTAGGGTTTTTTTAATCCTTGTTTTTAAATGTAGATGTCGTTTAATTCACTCACGTGTAATTGACGCACGCCTAATGTGTACGTAACAGTCCATTAATCATTCAAAGGGGCCCTAAATCCATATTTAAGGCGCGATGCTATCGGCTTGACGAAATTGTCGATTTCTCCGCGACTCGGCGGTACGCAGGTATGATCGATGAGTTCTCACTGGGTCGCGCCCACGTGCTAACTGACTTCAACTTAAGGTACGCTTCCATTAAGAAATGTAAGAGTGTATTTAAATTTTTTCTTTGACTTTTTTGGTGACTGGTGACATGAGGTACCTTTCCATTAAATAAGGATACACCATATTTATTTTAAAGAGTGATCCTTCAAGTTTTTGGCTACTGATTTGAAATTATGGCGTTTTACGCATCTTTCAATATAGAACTAAAGGTGATGTTAATCCATTATGCTATTTTATCCCGGACGACATCACTTGATGTCGTCCGGGACTTCGTTCTCGCGGAATTAAAAAAATATTTAGAAGTCTATGTGTTCTTCCAGACTATGCTCTTCATCTAAGCCAGGTTTCATCGAGATCTGTTGAGCCGTTTTGAAGATACTTTCTAACAAACATCCATGCATCCAAACTTTCTTCGTTTATGATATTAGTAAGATAACTGCATATAATTGATATACGGAGACACTTTACTCTGGTGCGTATATTTAAATTAGATTGAAAATAAGAATGACATAGTGAAAATAAAGTTTATTTCGCCCACAATTAGTTCATGTAAATTTGCCTTTCAAACTCCGCTCAGGTATTCAGGTTAAGCGATGTACTTCTGGCATATTATATTAATATAAACACAGCGCCTTGTAATTATTTAACGATAAGGTCACGATTCCTATGCAAATGTGGCCGTTGTAATAAACGTGGGAAGAAACTTGTACCAATATCATGACTGTTATTAGGGAGTTAGGGACTACGGGATCTTTGTTTGATATTTTCATTATCCTAGCCACCGAAAGCTTGGAAGACTGATAATTGAATTACAATCTTATGTCCTATTTATTAAGGTTTATTTTTGAATGTGTAACAATGAAAAAGTGCTAAACTGTGCTAAGCGATTATTGTCTATACTAATTTTTACTTTATTTATTCTTTACAACTTCTATCTCGCTTCTATCAGTGTATAGTTTGGAATTAAAAAGTAGTTTATTTTACTTCTTGACAACAGATCTTTTAAAGGGACATATCATTTGAGATAGTTGATTTGAGTGTAATAACAAACTTACTGTTGGTTTCTGAGTTTCAAACTCTGTATAAAACATATCGTCATCCCCGTCATTACCTTTGACAAAACAAATATTATAATATATTTTAATAGTTTAATTTTTTGGTCTCAGAAACCCAAGGATAGATGTTTTCGTACAGAAAATTTTTCAAATTCATTTAAATGTGATTTCCTCAGTGTCATTCAACGACGACAAACAACTAAAATTTATTTAAACAACACACCAATAAAGAAGACTCCTTAACCATTGAAATTGTGAGTTTCTGAAACCAAAATTCAAAATTTATTGCTCTTTTGTTTTTGTCAAAGATAATGACAGAGATGACAATATGTTTTATATAGAGATTTCGGTGTCAGAAACCCACGGTTAGTCGGCAGTCATTTAAATGTAATATAATTCTCTAACGTTCTATAAAGATTGTAAGTATGTAATCAAGTTAAAGGGGGGTCGGCATTAGGGTTAATTAGGGAGGATATGAAATCCTCTTGAAAAACCATAGACGTCCCCTAATTAATGGCATTCGAGGGCGATCGATCAACCAAGCAGGAATTACCGCCTTCTTTTGATGGATTGTTGGGAGGATTGTTCTCAGCTACGTGGCTTATGTGCGGCTTCCTATTAGTTCAAAGAATGTAATTTGTCAGTCTCTTTTAAATGTACAATATCAGTTCGTTAGCAAATCTTCTTACGATATTGAAAAGTTCTTAAGATTTACACTACTTCATGAAAGAAAATTTGTAATAGAAATAATAGACGATAGGTTAATTTTACTTTTAAAAGTTAGCTGTTGTCCGCAATTTCGTCTACATGATATTAAAATAACTTAGAAAGTATTAGCTAAATGTGTTATTTTCTACATCTGTGTCTTTCGTCGAAAATAGTTGAACCAGAGATACATTCGAACAAACATCCATCTATCCATACGTCCAAATAATATTAGTTAGATTATTTCAAAGTGTCAAATCTAAACCAGTTTAAGATCATGATCAGAAGATGATGATGGTGATAAATCCTAACTTTCTGATAAGATTAGTATAATGCATGTAAGGTCTGTTCCAAATGTCATCGTACGTATACTTTATGTCATTCATAGCAATGCAATAAGAAACATCCTGTATACTGAAAATGTGATAAAAACCCTAATATTTCACCATAGTGTATTAGTCTAATAAGTATCATTGCTGCGTTAGGTGGTCTATTGTTAGTGTCGTGCAAAATAAATGCGGAGGCGTGTCATAACGCGGAGTTTCGAAACGTTTGGAGGCGGTATTCGTTAACGTATGATCATCTATCATTAGTTATATATGCAACATGCCACATTTAAAGTGCATTTCCCACACACATTCATGTTTGAATTAGTCGATTGTTCAGACTTACTTAATATAGGGTGTAATAATTAAGAATTCATTGCGTAAAGTTAGAATTTTTTTTATATCATAAGGTGGCAAACGAGCGACAAACATATGCAATTGCAGATGCGTTGCCTACCTTTAATCGACGGAAGAGAGGATGCGCAGAAAGAAAAAAATATTTTCCCTTTCCATGCATACTCATCCGGAAAGTCCAATTCCACTTCCCATCTTTTCCTTATAAAAAAAGGTGGGAAGGGAAAGAGGACTAAATTAGGCCTCCGGGACGCACACTCATCAGACGAAACGCAGAATTGCTTCCACTTCAGCCTGTCTTCTGTTCCGGGACAATTCGTGCGAAGATGTTAAAGCGGGCTCTACCACAGCTAAATTAAATTATATAATGATAAATGCTTGTAAAACTTTTCAAACATAATAGTTTTTATGTTTTTAAGAATTCATACGTTGATATTTTGTCTAATAATAAACATTGAGTTGTCGTCTAAAGTAGGTTTTCACTGCAATCACTTTTTACGGCCAACTGTAAGCTGTGTGGTTTATGGTTGTAAAGTTATCTCATCACCCACACACGAGGGACTTGCTCGATTTAACATCGTTATAATCAATTTTCACGCGTTCAAAATGGCGTCCTCAATCCATTATTATACCTACGATCTCTCTTGAATTATTTATTGATGCTTTCAAATCTTCTATATAAATAAAAAAAACGTGTTTGTTGGTCTGTAAAGCGTGAGTAATGAATTGGTTGGATTGGGTCGATAAAATATTTTTCTTTATTTTCCTTGTCTAAAATTGCACCAAAAATCTATAAAATAAAATATCTTTTCTTTTAATTTTTATCCTTTTTCTTCTATTTGTTCTATTAATTGACAGGGAATATAGATTTTACAAATATTCTATTGGAGAAAAAACTTAGTAAAATTTAGTACATTTGAAATAAGAACGCTGTCATGTTGTTTATATGAAGATATATTAACAATATATGTACATGTGCCTTGACCCTTAAACATAAGCTAAAATACGATAAGGATTAGTGGAACCCCTACAAGTTACTAACTTGAGCTCAATTACACCGGACCCTAATATCTATCAGAATATCAGAATATATCTTGACCTTTTGCACCTGTGTCCGTATCGTGCATGCGCAGGTATCCTTCTCAAGTTACAAGACCTTTTAGACCCCTTTTCCACTAAGCATTTAGTCGCATACGACTTGCCGGCCTTACAACAATACGGTGGCTAAATCCGCACCACGTTATTGACTATAAGAACTGTGCAAGAAAAGCAGTAGTGTAAGGTTGATTTTTTAGTGGAAAGAGGGGTTTTAGATTTGAATTTACTGGAAACATTGCTGTATACATGACGCAATTCAAGATTCTGCTGAGCAATTTTGATAAAATATTCATCTGAATTTTGCTTTTGTCTGTTTGGCATAAAGATAATATTTAAGTTGGATATTTTGTAAGTGCAACGAACTTGAAGTATGTTTGGGTAAAGTGGTTTTTAATCTTTTTTCTCTTTGTGACTACTGAGTTAGGTTTTTCTGAATCGACTGAGTTGACAAAACTAAAAAATAAATTGACATAAAAAATACACTTATTTGTAGAATCAGCAGTCAGATTGCATTGACTTTGAAATTGAAATGTTACCTAAAACAATATTAATAAATAATTCATGTAAAACATGTGGGCAGATTACACATTTTATATGTAGTTGAGTTATGAAATTTCTTGTTTATTACGATACGAGAAACTGGCTGAACAATTAACTTAGCGTCCTATTTGAGGTAACCGGTTATTTCCAGTTAATTTTTATCAACTCATTGAGGGTTATATTGTGGAATAATCTCGTATCAAAAGTAGTGGGCGTTATATAAAAGTGTTTTTTGCTCTAATGACAGTGACAAGATTAGATTTTTGTTCTAGATAAAACTTAAAAATGAACCAACTTATTCTAAAATACTTTTACTAATAGGAAGCTCTTATGTTAATTTAAAATGCGGACGAAACAATGGCAATGGGTGGATAGTATGAAATACGAATTTAGCTCTGGTTTCAAGCCGAAATAAAATTGTCATTTTTATAGGATTACTTAAATATCTTAAAATTTTCACGAGCCTTTAAAACAGCCCGAATTTGGCAGAATTTCAAACACTTTAAGTGAGACGATAATGACATTGTACTAAATGCGCCATCGACGTTGTCTTAAAACTAAATTAAGAGTGTGTGCCGTCTAATTGGTACGTTGAAACTAAATCGGTCGTAATCTACCGAATCTCTTAATTAAAATTCGCTTAGCGACTTTATTTTGTATCATTGGGTGTAGAATTTCAAAACATCGTGTTAATTTCCATGTCGTTATGTAATTATACGTTTTTAAAGGCGCCCACGCACGGAACAACAATGGATCTGCGGGCGGCTGGCCTACGCTGTAAGGGACGTGAATGGCCGCCTTACGGATATCAATGGAACTTGTTACTTTTAATATCGCGTTCCGCATTTTAGAATTCTAGAATAGATAGTTGTACGTTGATTGAGGTTAATAAATGAAGATATTTAAACACGACTACGACGTCTATTGATGAAACTTCGATAAAGATATGGACATAGCGTCAAACATAGGCGTAATAATGTATAATTCTGACAAACGTTTTAAATTTAAAAAAAAATGTAATGGTTAACCATCATTACACTAGAACCCAATACATTCCAGTGTGGATTTACAATTCTCCAGTTGTAATCCAGAGCTGGATTCTATTTCTAGGCTAAAATAATATAAACTGGGCATTAAGTTAATTTTCTCAGTTCTCATTTGTTTGCAATTTTAAAAATGTAAAGTTCAATCTACGTAATAAATATAAGAGGCTCACCGTACCTCTGACTACTGTTAGTACGGTCTAATTTTCTTTTGCATAAGAAAATTTCATCTCCTACTAATCAGCTGCAATAAGTATAAAGTAAACATTAATTTGTTTCGTGAGCTTGTATACAAGAAGAATATTTTATAAAAGTTGTTTAGTTTATTTACATACTATGATGAATAATTTTACTTATAAAAGAGTATATCTCTTTTTCTTTGTTGTCTGTTCCGTATTCACAAAAACACTACAGATTAAAAAGAGTATTTACGTAGTAAACTTTTAATTTTTACTTTTCGTATTGGTGTATTTTAAATAACAATTAATCTTAGTAATATTATAAATACGAATGATTAGATGGATGGATTTTTCTTGAAGGTATCTCTAGAACATCTGAATGGAATCGCGCTAAAATTTGACATAGATGTAGAACATAGTCTGGAAGAACACATAAGCTACTTAAGTATACCACAATCTGATGGAGAACTCCGTCACTTTGCACATTCTTATGAACGATGAGTTCACTTTGTCCAAGAAGAGGGTCGCTAAATATTTGTTTGGTAAGCTATTCTTTATCTTACTAATATTATAAATGCGAAACTTTAGATGAATGGATGTTTGATTGAAGGTATCTGTAGAACGTCTGAATGGATCCCTCTGAAATTTGGCATAGATGTAACATAGTCTGGTAGAACATATAGGCTACTTATTAAGTTTTTTTTATTCCGCGTGGACGGAGTCACGGGCTAAGCTAGTTTTTAATGAGACAGAGTATACATTTTAATGTATAATATTTTATAGCATGCACATTATGTTAAAAATTAATATAATATTAACATAATTAATCGTCGTTCTATAATGAAACAATTATCCTCATATTATAACGTTTTTATATTTACTCATTTACGATTAATTAATTGCTTTTTAATGATTGATTAATTATTTCGCTTAAAATATATTTGTAATGTTCATTTATTTTACTTGGACTCTTCTAACAAAGGAAAGGATTTCAATATCAACGAAAATTTTGTGAATTTTAATAACGTAACCAAAATAGAGAATGATTGTTTTTTTAATTTTGTACTTGGTTTAAAACGACATTTCTTCATTGTGATAATTTTCAGTAATAATATGTCTCAAGTTTCAAATTACTTAATTTTCACTTAAATATAACATAAATATGTTAATTTCGTTAATATGTTCATGAACGTTAATCGAAATATCATTCTACACCAAAACCCATAAATATATACATACTTAAAAATTCCACTAAAGTTAAAATAAAGTCGACAAAATTAGACTTCAAGATACACAGCAAACAAACTAACAATCAAATCCTTCCTCTTTATAATATTAGTATAATACAGGTTTTATGAATAATTAACATAACAATGGAAACACACAATGGCTTGGAATTTATTAAACCAGTTTATTAAATTTATACGATAAATTTGCCATATGTTTCTTTGGACCACATCTGTCGAATCCGTGAATAAGATGTTTCTAGTTTTATGAATACCTTCATATATTTATAGAGGCATTAATTTTATACGTGCAACACGTAATAAGCTGAAGCGATAAGCGATTCTTTAAAATAAGTATCAGTTTTAATAACTACGATTAACTTTGATTCGATTAATTCAACTTCATAAGCAGATGTAAACTGAAAAATGGCAAATGTTTCTTCTCAAAAATACAACCATTTGATAGCGACGACTTTAAGCTGACTGTGTGCAGTGATCCTTAAATGCTTAACTCATTAAATATCTCATTAATGAGAGGACAAGTACTATTTTTAGTACTAGTTTTTATTTGCTTAAAGCTATTCGCGTATGGATACCCTAAGATTAAAGAGCATATATGCATCAAATATTAAATCGCTCTCCGCTCCGCTTATGTATATGCTCGCAGTACATGACTCAGTAATCGTACCTGAGTCGCCACAGACGACAACTGCGCCTACGCAGCCGTGGGCCGGAACACAGTATGCATATACCTTTACTTTCCAATTTTAGTGTGACAAGACATGTTTGCCGTGAATGTGGTACTGCTGAAGTTTCTCTAATAAGTTTATTACTAGCTGTCGACCGCGACTCCGTTATTACGAAATAAAAAAAACGAATGAGTGGCTTATGTGTTCTTCGCCCATATTATGTTCTACATATAGGCAAAGATTCATCAAGATCCGTTGAGCGGTTCCGGAGATACCTTCAAACAAACATGCATCCATCCATCTAAACATTTACATTTATGACTTTAGTAAAATAACATAAGAGTTATATTTCTTTAATAACTGACGAAAGTTCTCTTTAGAAAGTAGTTTAGTAAGTAGTAGTTTATTTGAAGTTTTTCGTTAATTAAAGTAAAGTTGTAAACAGTTTATGGTTGGCAGAAGGCAAGTATACATGGAATTATTGCTACTAAAGATAAGGGAAGCAAGAACATAAAATGTGTTGCCGCTTCGTTGTCGTAAAGTTGTACAAACAAAAAACTATAGCAAATAGCAGTGTTAAATAGCGCTATAAAACTGATATGGAAGAAGTAAGTTATCGGCTATCTTCAATCGATTTTTTTTTATTCAAGTTAATACCTAGATTCTTGTATTTATAGATAGAAGTTTGTTAAACAATTTCATTAAGTTAATATTAATATTTTAAAGGAAAAAAGCGGAACCCTTATAGGATCATTTTATTGTCCGTCCGTCTATCTGTCAAGACCCTTTTTCTCAAAAACGCGTGAAGGTAATGAAGTTGTAATTTATTTAAACTTCAAACACATTCAAATACAACATTTTTCAGCAAATATGCGCTGTAATGAAGTCAAATCAATAAAAACACAAACATTGCATTACCAAAATTAAATTCAACCTTAAAGGTTCTGACGGCAATTAAAAAGGACCTTGTGTAGTTTTTACTAAACAACCTTTGTTTTCTAACACGTGTTAGAAAATACCTGTCTAATGACACTAAAAGACGAATGTACAAGGGTATGGAATTTTTCGAATGACATACCGCCCTGTATTGGACAGTACCGGATCATGTTGGAATACAGAAAGTAGGTTTTATACGACATGGAGACGATAAAGTCGAATATCGTACGCATGTCATGTCTCGCATCGTATATTAATTCATTCAAAAGTACGTAAGGCGCGCAAGCGATTTTTTATTCGGAATTGTTCCCATGCGTGTTGGGGCGGCCTTATCAAGTATGCTGCGATGGTTTTTGGCGGCACAAGCGGAATTATATGTTTTATTTTGAGTGTAATGTTTAATTATATCTCTTAATAAATTATACGAATTTTATCTTAACTAATCTCTTTGAAAGTTGATGAATTTTATGTATTTATATAATTTATTGTGTTTTATCGATACTAACATTATAAAGAGGAAAAATTTTAATAGTTTTTATTGAAACTGCTCCGCAATTACATAGCCGATTTGAAAAATTCTTTTACTGTTATTAAGCTAAACTATTCTGTGAATATAGCCTATATTCACTATTAAATTCCTTTTTTCATTCCGCGCGAAGTTACGGAAACTGCTAATATTCGTAAAACAATATTTTCGTAAGACTATTCGAATGTTGCCCCTTCAAATGTAACTGTTTAACATTTCAATAATAATTTTTGAATTGTATGAAGTGTGTATCCTAGAATTACTTATTGTCATCCCTTTCACATACTTTGATAAAACAGAGATAACAATATTATTGCAGTCGAACATCTCAGTGTAGTAGAAGTGACATCAAGGCCCCATTCGACAGTCGCAAGTCAGCCGCACCCAACACCCACGGTTTAATTTTGATACAAGTTTTAAATTTGAATATCAAAATTTATAATACAAATGTTAGAACAATAAATACGACAACTTATCTTACGGGTTCCCACTGACGAAACATTAGTATAAATACTTATATTCTTTTGTGCTTTAATTGGCACATCAAATTGTCATATTCCTTTAGCCTCCATTCTCTTCTTAATCTTTTATCCAATGTATATTTCATCCCTATGTTTAAATTAGGAGATACCGGATTATTTGAAAGATTAGGTGTCGGCGGTCACTACGTTCGCGGGGAATTAAAAAAACACTTAATTAGTAGCCCATGTCTTCTTCCAGACTACGTTCTTCATCTATATCAAATTTTAGCGTTATCCTTGCTGCCGTTCCGGAGATACCTTCAAACAAAAATCCGCCGATCCATCCAAACATTCTCATTTATAATATTAGAAGAATTAATCTTCATCTCGCCTCGTGTTAAACTCTTTTGGGGTTAAAAATGAGTTCGTAAGCAATTTAAATGTCGTCAGCGTTACGCTTCAATTATCAAACGTTCTGGGAATAGCTCCTTTCTTGCGGTGCATTGGTCGTCCTTCTTGAAGGTATCTCTCAGACAAAGAAATCTACCTCGTTAGCGTTCCGGCATGATGCGGGTATGGCGATTGCAAAAAAAAAACATCAGCAAACAGCCGACGATCGATCGAATGTCATCGACCCGTGACGACGTGGGAATCCTGACGGGATGACGATACTTCTGCTTTCCAGCATTGTTCGCACTTTTTACTGCCGATCGAGAAGTTTTGACCTTTCGTCAATTAATTTCGTTTTTATTTTAAACTAACTTTCGCCCGTGATTTCGTTCGCGCTTAATTATAAAAAAAAAACATAAGTATTAGCTTATGCGTTCTTCCAGACTATGTTCGACATCTGTGCCAAGTTTTAGCGAGATCCATTCAGCCGTTTATATGGGAAAAAGCCTGTTTTTAGGATTTTCCCCGCAATAATCCGATTTTTTTTCACCTTTTAAACTTTCCATAGACCTCAACGAACAGTTCAAGACCAAGATAAGATAAATCCGTTCAGCCGTTCTTGAGTTTTAGCGAGACTAACGAACAGCAATAGATTTTTATATATTCAAATGGATAGATAAAATTAAATGTATGTATCAAAAACAAGGTCACTTAAATGAACCTCCTGTTAACAAAGGTTAACTGTCGGCGAAAAGAATCCACGGTTATGTTAAATTTTTCTTTAAGTTACCAAATTATTTAATTCCATATTTGACTACTTTCCCACAAATTAATGTTGACCATCGATTTCTTATTTATTGAACACAAAAGAATAAAAGATGTATCAAGTGAGATTTCTTACATTATACGAATATGCATAATAATGCAATAGAGAAAAGATTTCATTTCCCATAGCAAGATGAGTTGTAATAAAACAGTAGTTACCTATGGGAAAACGATCACATTTTATTATCGGAACGTGGAAAAGAATAATGTATAAGAATTTATTCATTTATGCATATAAAGTTGTATATATTTTCTTAAAAATTTATGTAATGTTATTAATTTTGAAAGCAAGAATTCATTCATAAATATATTGTAAGTTATCTCGTATTTGAAAACAAATAAAAATTTACATAAATGTCAAAGTTTAATTGTTTATCTAATAAATTATTCTATAACATATTGATAAATGCATTTATGAATTGTAATATAAATAATTTCCGTTATATATTATAAATGCCAAAGAAAATAATTTATTTTCAAACGATAGAACTATTTAGTTGTCAACAAGAACTATCTTACATTACTACTATCATCGTTATCATCATCATCACCAAATTCTGTTCTTACTCAGCTTACATAAGGTCAACACATCTGGCGTCCTCTCACATAGTAAAATACATATCGACATCCATGTCATTATCATTGACAAATTAGTGATAACAATATGTTTTAAATGAGGATTATGGTCTCAGAAACCCACGATAAATCGATCTATTTTCCATCTCTTTAAAACGAGGTTTTAGTTTAGATTGACGGAATATTACTTTGTGCAAGGGTATATAATTTTATGTCAAATTCGGAATTACAAATTCAATTTTAAGGCTGCAAAATAAAACGCAAAACATCGGGTCGCAATAATATCCGGCGCTTTGAGAGCCGTAGCGTAACACAAGCATCACTCGCGGCTTACGCGGCTATCGCAAAAGATTTTGCGAATATTCATTTAAAATATGTACATGTGACACATATTGATATGTTTTAAAAGGAATTCAGATAACTGTAATAAGGACTGTGTAACTTCGATCATGTTTTGTACATTTGATTTGGTTAAACATCATTAAAATATTAAGTAGATTTTGATGATATGCTTGTAGCTACAGAAGTGAAGTATTTCTTTGTACAAATGCCAATGTTTTTAAACTATTTTAAGGAACTATTTTCATATTTTTTTATTGTAATAATTAGTAGAAATATTAATATTGATTTAATAGTTAATACTTAGCCTATGTATTTACTAGCGATCACCCGTGATGCCATCCCTGCGGAATTAAAATAAAACCTTAATAGGTAGCATATGTTGTGTAGGGATACCTTTTAAATATCCATGCATTTATCCAAACTTTTGCATTTATAATAATAATGATTAAGATGTTATTTTTGTAATTACATAAACTTTCTCAAATAAAATATTTTTTCAGACTAAATTAACGTGTAAAATAACCAATAGTGCACTCACGTAAAAAGGTCAACTTAATTTGGTCGCTTTCACTCCCCGCGCAATCATCGTGTAATTGTGCTGAGTCACGGATTTACTTAATCTAATTTAACTTGACCCTGTCTTGTCCAATTTCTATCTTTACTTCAGCATTTTTAATAAGTAATTAAATCAGTAGGAGAATTCTTAGGAATATTCTTTCAAAGAAAATTAACTTAAAACTCCCGGTCTAAATAAAGCATGTACTAAATAGCACACATAATATGTGAGTTAGTTATTTTACTGAAATGTTATGTAAGTAGTAATTTCATCGCTTTAAAATTATACTCCTGTAATTTTCGCGTCGCAAATAACATTTCAGCTTCTTTTGGATTTAATAATGTCAGGCGCTTAGGGCGAATGAAATTTTAAAGTAAGCCTCGGTTCCTTAATTCATTTTCGGAATAAAATTTAAAATCAAGTAAGTCCGGGTAGACGAGCGATTACAGAAACTCAGTAATATTAAATTATAAAAATGAAATTTTAACCAGATTGAGAACGAATTTGTTGCTTTGTGGATATGTGTAAAGAGATATTTTCCCCGTAATTGCATTTTATTAATTTTAATATAGTCAGTAACATTTATGGGTTTCAAAAAAATATTTACTACTTTAATGTTATAATTAAATAAGAAAATGTAAAATAATTTAAAGTTTTCCCGCTTTCGAGTAAAAGTTGACGTGCAATTGTTTCAATGTTCAACAAATCCGGGTTAAGCGGGCCCTTAAACCCTGAAATAAAGTGTAGGCAGGAGGAATGCCGGTTTTATATTCACCCTAGAGACGTTTGTCGCGGAGACCCTCCTTATACCAGTCACTTGAATAAGAAATTGTGTTGTTTTGTCTCGACTCATTATTTTTTAAACAACTTTTAAAAACGAAAATAATAAAAATAATTTTAAATATTTAATTCAAATCTTTTGTTGTAAAAGTTTCATCTGTGTAATGGTTGTCGACTAATGACTTATACAGGCGTGTTTAGTCAATCTTATAACTGAAAGTTTTAAAGATTTTTATTGTAATTGATTACTCGGACGTAATATATGATAGCGTCGGTGGCTCAGTGGTCAAGCACTAGACTTGCAATCTGTAGGTCCTGGGTTCGAATTCCACTATTTACCAATGTGTTTTTCAATATCCGATTTACATATGTATAATACATTTATCCGACGTTCTTACGATGAAGGAAAACATCGTGATGCAACCTGTACATATCTGAGAAGAAATTCAAAGATATGTGTGAAGACAACTAACCCGCACTTGGCCAGCATGGTTGACTATGGCCTAATCACCCTTAACTTAGGGTAAGGTCCGAGCCCCTCAATGGGGACGTATAGTGAGCTGATGATGATGAATATATGAACACAGGTAATAAATTAGTATATGATTTGCTCAGTACGCGTGGTAATTCTAATTCATATGCATCGTATGTCTCTCTCTGACCTATTTCCCCGCCACAAAATGATCTAATGTCAAATGCTAAATTCGAAAGGCATTGTAATACAGGACTAATTATAATTACAAACTGAAATGGAACAACGATTATTTCGTAAACACAATAGTTACGTATAATTGTACCATTTATATAAATAATAGTTTAATAAGGTAATGCAAAGTTAAAGATCATTATTGTTTTTTTATTCTGTTTATCAACAACAATACTTACAGAATAAATCCAATACGTCCCGTTAGGAAGAAAATCCGACACTTTCCCGGTGTAGTGGCACAACACTAGCTTTACTAAAATGTCCACGTTTATGCCCCTTCACTAAACATTCTGACACTTGACTTTGTAAAGAAAGCACGTCATTCGCGCCAATGGATTTTAACTAATAATGTCTAAAAATAAATTACAAAATAGCTTACAGTGATAAAAAATAACAATGAATAGTAAAATCTACATATATAAACAAACTAGATGGAGCATCCAATAAAGCGTAGCTTCTTTGTAGCGTAGACGTCCGTTATTTAAGTATTTTTTTGACGTATATTTGTGTTTTTTTATATATCATAAGGTGGCAATCGAGCGAGCGGCCTGAAATCGCTGATATAGCTAAGTGACCAGTTTCCATAGATACATGCAATCGCATATGCGTTGCCTACCTTTCATCGACGGAGGAGAGTATGCACAGAGAGAAAATATTTTCCCATCCAATGCATCCTTTCATCCGGAAAGCCCACTTCCACTTCCCGTCCTTTCCTTATAAGGAAAAGGTTGGGAAGGGAAAGAGGACTAAATTATTGTGTTTTACTTTTAGGTTATACATGCATTAAAATAAAACAATATCTTCTTATTTTATCTTAATAATATTTTTTATTGGAACATGATTTAGTATTCTAATATGTCGGTAACAAACACTATTGATTCACATCAAATCAATACTCAGAACTTCTAAAGTTGATAACCGACTAGTTTTAATTATAATCAGTGTTCCATGAAACAGTACAGAGAGCGTGTACAGTTGTGTGCAATTAACTATAGTGAATGTTGTAATTAGCATCGTGTGGTACAGTCAGCAACATCGGCCGCAACAATACTGTACCGAACACAAACGGCACCTTATTACTTGCTAGTACTACACATGTAATAAATTGAAAACGATTATGACATTAATTAACGCATTAAGTATCTTATATTGATCTTCATCATCATCAGCTCTCATCAGTGATTAGGATATAGTCAACCACGCTGGCCAAGTGCGGATTGGTCGACTTCACACATATCTTTGAATTTTTTCTCAGATATATGCAGGTTGCATCACGATGTTTTCCTTCACCGTAAGAACGTCGGATAAATTTGCATATGTAAATCGGAAATCGAAAAACACATTGGTATATGGCGGGATTCCAACTCTGGACCTGCAGATTGCAAGTCAAGTGTTTGACCCCTGAGCCACCGACGCTTTATTGATACTATGGCCTATATAACCCTAACTTTGCGTAGGGTCCGAGCCCCTTAGAGGGGATTTATAGTTAGATGTTGATGATATCTTTTAATGATTACTTAAACACTACCTTAGTGAAGATTTTTCGAAACCAGGTTTTATTATTGGATGAGAAATTTCATACAAAATAAATGAAAAAATATTTTTTATTTTTTACAAGTTCTGTAATCATTTTAATGAATACAGCCGTGTAATACGACCGCGTGACTATCTCCCAGACTAATCACGTTAAGAGATTCTTGGAAACATATTAATATGAACGCTTACTTTACTGTCTGCAAAGTTCTTTAGCATATATGTATATCGTCTACGAAAACAAATCGTTTTTAAAATTATTGTTAAGGTAATTATTGTAAAGTCCTGAGTTTATAAACTACTAGCTGTCGCCCACGACGCCGTTGAACAAAAAAAAACTTAAGGTGTAGCCTAAGTGTTCTTCCAGATGACTGTGTTAAATTTAATTAAGATCCGTTGAGCCGTTACGGAGATACTTTCAAACAAACAACCATCCATCTAAACATTCGCATTTATAATATTAGCAAGATTTAAACTGAAATGTTCCAAAATAAATCCATAGATAATAAATGACATTGTCAGCCAGTTACTTTGAATCTCGTTAAAATAATATTTAAATATATATTTAGATATAAAATTTACCTCGCGGCTAAATATTATTTTTCTCGATAAAATAATGAGACAACTACACTGGGGAAATGATCAAAGCTTTGTATTAGAGGAAATGCCTCATTAAAATTTTCACTCAGATTACTAAAGTATTTATCCTTTTAATTTTACAGTATTACTGATAGATCATTTTGAACTTATGTAAAAACGGCTAAACACTCACGTATATTCGTTCGGTGGCGGCACCGATTAGTTTCGAGTCCACCGGGGGCCCTTCTTCCAGAGTGAGCAACGGGCCGCAACCGCGAAACAATACCAATCCCACTCACAAGGAAGAAGGGCCCCCGATGGCCTCGAAACTAGTCGTTGCCGCTGCGTGAGTGTTTAGACGTTTTCATATAACTTTACTATAACGTCTCACGAAAGTTTGAATAATTTGATAATTTTGATGCGTATTAGATAATTTACGTGTCAATAGTTTTAACTTTGAATACATCTGTAAGAAATAAATCTATTACTATTTTCAAACTTGATATTATAAATGCCAAAGTTTTGATCGATGTATGGATGGATATTAGAAACAGTGATAGAGTGTCTACTGACTGTGTTCTTTATGGATTAAAGATAGGTAAGGTATTTTCATATGAATTTGCCACATTAAGATATTAAAATACTCTGGAATTGCGTATAGCCTACAAAGTTTTTGTAAATTAGTTCCGCCCCTCAATCATTTTAAAAATAAAACGACACTTGATTTTAACACTTTTATTTCAGAAAAAGCAATGTTAGTAAAAGTAAAAATGATTACTATAAGGCCTAGTACACACTTGTGAAATGAAATCGCAGCGATCTTTATGACACTTGTGCGCGCATTATTTTATAAAACCAAAAAATCGCGCGATAAATAATAGTGCGCGCAAGGCCTTAGTGATACATATCAGCAAACTTCTTGAATATTGACGTGAGTTTCCACTGCGGAATCACTTTGACAATAACGTCTTGATTTTGTAATTTTGAATACATAAGACAGAATACAATATTAAGGCTAATTGAAAGCTAAAATTAGCAGTCATTTGTTCAAGAAGTTTGCGGACAATATGCAAAACAAATTAGCATCGCGACAGATCGGGAAGGCTCTTTTCCTTGCAGTACGCGTAGGAGGAGGGCCAGGCCTTGAAGCCTACTCTATCATAGATCCTCTTCGCACACCGTACGTCGTCAGCCAAGTCCTCGTTCACTAGATCTGTAACATAATAAATACTTATTAATATACTAGCTGTCGCCAGCGACTCCGTCCACGGACCGATAATTAAAATTAGTAGCCTATGTGTTCTTCCAGACTATTTTCTAAATCTATATCAAATTTCAACGGGATCCGTTCAGCTGTTCTGAGATACCTTCAAACAAACATCCATCCAGTCATCCAAACATTCGCATTTATAATAAGATGTTATAAAATACTTTACTAACTAAATAAAATTGAATGCAGTTCCCAAAACCTAGACGTATTATTCAAAATGCCCGCGTATGTCCCATCTATGACACACCAAGACAAAATAAAATCCCTCACTCGTCAAAATTGGTCGAGTCGTTTCGCCTACATGCGGATACAAACATACCCATGGAAAACATAACTGTTTCGGTTATAAAGAGATTGAAATAGAGAACACAATGTTTTTGCACTTGTTTCGGCAGTGAAAACGCGGGACGTGAAACATGTTTAGAATAACGAAGTAGGAAGTAGAGTAAGCTCGCAACTTAACACTCGCGCTGCTGCCGTGAATCACGTTGTTTGACTAAAGTTACAAGTTTCTCGAACGTGAGTGAAAATAATATATTCGCCGACGATACGGTGTATTATCTAAGACGACCTGACTTATATTAAGGTGTACTTTCACTGGGCGAACATCTTTAAAAAATTCTCAAAGGTTTTATGTTTGCTAAATTGATATCTCTTATTAAATATACGATTTAAGAACATTACGCTAACAATTAACTACTCGTGACTAAGGCAGTTAATCTATATGATTATAAATTAATTAAACGAGCGTTAAATGTTTTCTTTTTAAATTGAAATAAATGAGTTTTATTAAAAAGATAACTGTATCGTTAAATTCCTTACTAATAAATAAAGATTAGAAGAACATTCGCGCGGGGATTTCACAAATTATCGAAATTAAAAGAGAATTAGTGAGAGGTTAGCTGCGCGCTGCGAGCCATAGATAATGCTAAAAGCGAATCTCCATTCGGCAACAGATGCGGCACCGAATTGGGGGCGTGTTAATTAGATTAGAGGATTATGTTCTATATACCTTCGCATTTCATGCTGCAGTGGCCGCCTTTCCTGCCCTTTTTACACCATTCCTTGTTGTTTATCTGTAAAACAGTAAACAAATCATTATCAAGACTAATGTCAATTCAAATTGTTCAAGACTCCAACAATCGATGTTATTAAAAAGGCGGTAACATGGAAATTGCATGTCTTTTTACTAGAAATATTTCCAGTAAAATTCTCGGACTAACGGAAAAGACACACGTAGCAAAGTAACTACTTCAAAGTTCAGATTCATTAGTTGGTTACGCCCTCATATGTGATGCGAGATATTTCCTGTTCACTCATGTCAAAGCGCGTTGGTTTTAGTCCTTGCTTTTCCTTATCGCGCATTATACTCGTCAACTGAATCCCCGCACGACGCTTGCTTACATCGATTGGTCATTTCTATTTTTCATAACCATTGCGGACACCCATGCGTGCTCAACGACCGAGTTATCAACTAAAGAAATTACACCTTAAGATTTACTTTCTAGGACTAAGATTAATTTATCGCGGTATACTTACTATTTCTCTTTTTATAGTGTTTGAAAACAATATCAAAATTAAATTAATTTGAAATTAATTTCAATTTCATTGTCAAAGTAAGCTGGTTCATTTGTCAAGCTAACTGCACCTACCGGGTCCCGCAAAGCGGTCTCGACGACAACGTTCTAATAATATTCCGTCTCCGATATTATTCCCGGACGTTCAGATTGTCTGTCTGTCGGCTCTAATTTGATTAATCCCGGAATTCGCTACAAATTCTATTTGAGAACTTCATTCGAACTAACCCCGTCAGTAAAGGTACTCAGTAATTTGAAATTTTATATCTTATTACAATGTATTATATAATATATTGAATTAATTAGAAAATATATACTCGACACCTTTTATAGTAAGAAGTTTTATCATTTCATCTACGTCTTTAGTATAGCTGTACTGTCGACTCTGTCTGCGCGGAATTCAAAAAAACTTAATCAGTAGCCTTTGTGCACTTCCGGGCTATGTTCTACATCTATGCCAAATTTCCATCATCTATGACAAACATTCATCCATTCATACATCTAAACATTCGCATTTATAATATTAGTAAGAAGTAAGATAAACTAATTGCATGTTTTTGCTAGTAACAGTTTTCTAAAAGAAGACGAAAATATAAATCTGCGTACATTTTTATAGCACTCTACTGTATTTTTAATAACCGTTTCTTTGAGCCAAAGCTAGTGACTATGTTTTAAAGTTCTGCATTGTATAAGTGATGCATTTTTCGCATGATTGCATTACGAATGAATATATTTAACTGCTGGTTTTTGTTCAATAAATTAAATCGTATCGAATAACACAATACACCAACTAAACAATCGAATAACGAGATTACGTATTTAAATAAAGATAAACAAACACGTTATAATAATTTGTGCTATTTTAATTAAGGCTTAAATACAACAATAAAATGGTCGAATGAGCGCACAGAAAATCCCCCGTGAAAATCCTGAAACGACATAACATAAAGCGATATGGATAATATCGCCCGTAGGCATCGTCAATGCGACGTTCAAATAAATAAGCGAATTAATTAAAAACGTGTTTGCTGACAAAATACAAAATGCAGGCGGGACGGCCATGTCGGTGGGAATTTGCATTTTTATCGCGCCCCTAATGGAGAAATGCGTATCGGCCATTTTTAAACGAGCTTTTTTTTTCGGGAACGTCAACGTAATGACTTCACCGCGCGCCTAGAATAAATTCCTCTTCCCAAGTTAAGCTTTCGATCAACAAATAATTTGGCCACAGACTATTAAATTTGCTTTGGATGAGAAAATAGAATTTCGTTAGACCATGCTTAAGTAGGCCAAGTCTGGACTTATTGAATTTATGTTTGAATTTTTTAGAATGAAACCAAGTGCCTTTTTTTCTTTTTAATGCTTATTTTAAATTATTTTAGAATACCGACTAATAATATTCTGTAGAAAGAGCCATTATGACATTACTTGGGTAGGTTTTTATGCAGAAAGTAGTATGTAAATCTTTTAAATCAAAGAAAGTCTGTAAAAATTTCTAATAAAACTAAATACTAATAATAAAACTAAACTTTATAATATACTTTATAAATTACTATTATGGTAAACTGAAATTTCTAACTAACTGTGACATGATAAAAATATAAATGCTAGCTGCTAGCCGAGGAATTAAAAAAAAAATAGCCTGTGTGTTCTTTCAGATTATGTTCTATATGGATGCCAAATTTCATCATGATCCGTAGAGCCGTTCCAGAGATACCTTCAAACAAACATCCATCTATCTAAACATTCGCATTTATATTATAAGTAAGAAGTAAGATTATTAAAAAATACGAATTAACATTTACACCATTTTCAATTATATTTGTCAACGCTGTGAAATAATGCAATACTCGATGCGGTTAAACGATTAATATCTCAACCGCAGAGCTTAATGAGGGACAATCATTTTTTGCGGAGCTCCAAACGCGACATCGGATTACACTCGAAATTTTAACCGAATCCGCATGTCCCATGATAATTTACTATTATTAAATTCAGCACGCACCACACACTGATTATCGACCATAATTTTAAATTAACACACAACTGATTAATAACTGCTGACTGTATCATTTGAATAATTAATGTCCGAAAGATTTAATTTAATTAATTCACTGAAATTAATTACGAAATATCTAACCGTCTCTGAGGATTGCTTGTCTGTTTGTCATTTTGTTTCTATTTATTACTTTCATTATTAATAGTCCTATTGGGTGTTTTATATCTTTTTTCAGTCAGGAGTTTTGTAGCTAGCTATATTATATGCTAGTAAATATATTATATGTCGGAGATTTCCGAGCGGTTATTCAGTCAGTGCGCACACCGGCGCGGGCGCTGTCCCTAGACCAAGCCTATCACTTGTCAAACGACCACGCGCACTACTGACAGATACAGTTACACTGACAGACGTCAGTCATGCACCTTACAAGCAATGTTGCCATTCAGGCAAAATAATTAACGTCACAAATTAATATTTTCCGACATTTAAATTTATTTACTTTCAAAAATAATTAAACTGAGCCTTAAAGTAGGTACTAATGTCATTATTTTTTACTCCACAACTTTCGCCTATTATGTGTAAGTTATAAAAAATTTCATGTAGTTAATATTAACTTAGTTATATGACGCTTTAAAATAGGTTATTATGTCCTTATTAAATATCTTAAAAGAGAACAAAATGTCTGCATTGCGTTGGTTGCATTACAAGCTTAAAGTCACTTAATAAGCTGTTGTTTTAAAATTCTTGCAACGTGGAACTATAACGATACTTGTGCTGCGCAAGAAAATTTTAAAAGCTCTATTCAACGTGTATCGTGTTTTGTTTGAGTCAGTGACTGGACATCAGGGTACAATAAAAGTATATGTCGGTATTGAATATCAAAATGGCTTAAAGCAACATTAAAATCTGTTAATGTTGTGGGTACAAGTGTTGTTCAGGTTCTTATGTTTCTAGACTTTGTATTTGTTTTTTAAAAATTAACTTTATCTTATATTCTTTTGTATTGATTGATTTAAAATAAAGAAAAGTTATAAAATATTTTTAGTCTACGTTACATCTACGTCCATTTCATTTGTATAAATGTACAATAGTTTACATTACTAAACATATTAAAATGTAATTAGGATCATCATGGCATATGTGCCATGATGATCCTAATTACACCGTCAAAATTACGTGATAAATAATTTATCTTAAAAATAACTATCACCTGCGATACCGTTTGCCCGAAAAAAAAACTCCATTGCCTATGTGTCCTTTCAGACTATGTTCATTAATCCATCCATCTAAACAATCGCATTTATAATATTAGTAAGATGAGACAAACAACGATCGCATTTAAATCAAAAACGTCAATAAAATTGCGAACTCCAATTTTCCAACTTCTGGTGCAAATTACGTCACCTTGTAGAAAGAAAGGTAGTCCGAAATGCAATTTCAATGGAACCTTATCGCATGCGGCGACATCTAGCGGAGGAAATAAGTATCAAGTGTCGAATAAACGTCCGGAACTAAGCTCCGGACGATCTTCTATTTCTTATTGCGTGTCTGCCGCACTATGCCTTGTCATCTTTAAATCCGACTTCATTGAACATTTTCACAGCGGCTTTAAAAGACTTCAAAAGGATTTATTATTAAGTTTTTAAGATATTCTTTTGTGGCTTAATCTCTGAAAATCTAATACAGTATACTTCTTACTTTTTAATTATATGAAAATTTAGACGTTTGTTAGAAAGTATCTCCCGAACAGTAAAACGGATCTCGGTGAAATTTAACATAGAAGTAGAACATAATCGGGAAGAACAAATAGTCTACTAATTGTGTTTCTTTTTTAATACGGCGCAGACGGAGTTGCGTGCGATAGCTAGTCTTCATTTAAAACCAGGGAATAATTTAGATGACACTGTCAACTTTCTATTTTTTTGCCTACACCTCATATTGTCCAGATGACATCCTAATGAAAGTTTATCTAAAAACTGTAATGAAAAAACTATACTACTATACTCGATGAAATTTGGCACAGATTAAGAACAGTCAGATCTGTTAACAGTTCTGATAACGCACAAAGAAGATCTGGCGCCAATACTAGCGTTCCTATTCAATGATGTTATGACAACCGAAACAATCCCAAACCAGTGGCTTAACTCAACAATAATACTCATCCATAAAAAAGGAGACAAGTCCGATATAACTAACTACAGGCCTATAAGTTTAATGTCAAACGTTTACAAAATGTTATCTAAAATAATCCTTAGCCGAATTACAAAAAAACTCGACGAAAACCAACCACGAGAACAAGCTGGATTTCGAAGTGATTTCTCGACCCTAGACCATATTCACGTTGTCAAACAAATAATAGAAAAAAGCAACGAATATGGAACGACCTTCTACTGCTGTTTCGTGGACTACTGTAAGGCATTCGATTCACTCGAACATGAAAGTATCTGGGAAGCTCTCAACAACCAAGGTATAGACAAAAAGTATATAAGACTGATTAAAAACAACGGCAGCTCTGCAAAAATAAAACTTGAGCGAGAAGGTCAAGACATAGCTATAAAAAGAGGAGTGAGACAAGGAGACCCGCTGTCGCCAAAACTCTTCTCGGCAGTTCTTGAGGAAATTTTTCGCTCGTTAGAATGGGAGAATTATGGACTAGATATCAACGGGGAAAAACTGACACACCTAAGATTTGCAGATGATTTGGTCATACTTTCCTCGTCTCCGGCAGAACTAACCATAATGCTCAGTGACTTAGACAAAGCAAGCCGCAAAGTAGGACTAACTATGAATGCACTCAAGACGAAAGTAATGACAAACAACCTAGCAGAGCCTATTGTAATAGACGACAAAGAAATCGAATATGTTCAAGAATATACATACCTTGGTCAAATAATTTCACCAACAGGTCAAAACTCCAAGGAAGTGGAAGTAAGAATAGGTAAAGCCTGGAAGAGATACTGGATGCTTAAAGAAATCATGAAGAGTAAAGATATGAGTGTACAAATTAAACGAAAGCTATACAACACCTGTGTACTCCCTGTATTAACATACGGCTGCCAAACTTGGGCCCCCACAAAGGAACATTATCGTAAATTACAAGTCTGTCAAAGATCAATGGAAAGGAGCATGTTAAATATAAAGAAATCGGACAAAATAAAAAGCAAAGTTATTTCGGAAACAACTAAACTAACTAATATCATCACAACAATAAAACGACTTAAATGGAGATGGACGGGACACACTTTACGTGGAACAGACAAATGGAGCAAACTCATTAACTACTGGTATCCAAAAAGCGGTAAAAGAAAACGAGGAAGACAACTCAAAAGATGGAAAGACGAGATAAGGGAAGTGGCGGGACAGACCTGGTGTAGGAGGGCAAAAGCAAGAGAGGAATGGAGGAGTTTGGAAGAGGCCTTTGTCCACATGGGACAAACGGATATAAACCTAACTAACTTGACATAAACTTTAAATAATATAATGTAATGTAATGTAATGAAAAATATCTGAATAAAGGCTTATTATTATTATATTATTAAGAACAGTCAGAAAGAACACATACGCTACTTATTATTTCTTTTATTCTGCGCGGACGGAATTGCGGACGACAGCTTGTAAATTAAGAAATGTATAATACTAATTCATAAGATAAATTCAATAGAAGTAAAATAGACTTTTAATTATTATTCTATCAATTATCTAGACAAATTTGTGTACGAAATTATTATACAATACCATTTGGTATTCTTTACTTTGTCAAGACAAACTTGAGATTTGTTTGTCGACGGCGTATAGAACTTAACTTACTGTTAATTTGTGTTTGTTAAGTACGAATGTAAAGCGATTTTAATTATGCATCTTGAGGAAGTGGTTGCGGTAATATTCGGAGAACATCACAGAGTAATTATAAACAGAGAGTTTAACGTATGTTCAGCATTTGCGAGTCGTGTTACAAACAAACACTACTTTGAACGTCTTCAATTCAAATTTATGGACGTATTCATCTACATAATAATTATACGAATCTGAAATGTGCGGTGAAAATTTCATAGTAACCATCTATACGTTAACTTACTAATGTTATAAATGTTTGTATGGATGGATGTTTGTTAGAAGGTAACGTTTATATGGGTCTCGCTGTAATTTGCCATAGATGTAGAACATAGTCTGAAAGGACGCATAGGCTACGAATTAAGTTTTTTTAATTCCACACGGATGGAGTCGTGAGCAACAGCTAGTCTAAAATAACTAGATATTCATAATTGGTGTCTGAACATAAAAAAACATAAGCGGTGATTCTTTTCTCATGTTTTCTTAAATTGTTCTTGTATTTGCCTCATATGCAAGTTTTAACTTCGATTTTCTAATCTAAAATGAATGTTATACAAACGATTATTGATACTGCGATGTCATTGTATTCTACTTCTATTGAAAGCTTTAAAATTTCAAATTTGCCGCTACATTTGACATGAAGGTTGCTGAATCAGTAGATTCCCGTAGCCCGCGGCGACGTCAGTGAGGTACGATTTGCATTGTGGCAGAGACGCGCTCGTTACTCGGTTCACGTTGCTTCAATTTATTCCTAGTGGAGGGGGAGGTGTATCACTCAGCTACCATTCGTCTAGACACCGTCGCGCAAGACAGACGTAGGGGTGAGATTGCTCCGACAAACTATTGTCGAGGAAAATAATTGAATCTTTATCTATATGTATAGAAAGAAATTATATCAATATTTCGATATATTTTAAGTTACCCACAAAGTAATATTAAAACTATGGTGAATTTAAAAATCTAGAATTTTTTTTGTAAACTCTACCTATACTTCAGAGTAACGGTTATAATTATTCAGATTCGTAACCGATTCGAATCTGTCAAGGTTTTCGTAAAATCTTTGCAAATAGAATAAAACTTTATATACAAGTAAATACAAAACGTTTTTAAAATTCCTATTTAATTTATGCAAATCGAAATAAGATTTCCTTTCGTTTTATTTAAATGCATCCTTTTTACGAATCTGCTGATACTTAATCTATCTTTCATCTATCTATCTATCTATCTCATACGTTGCACATTTCGAATAAACTTGTCTCGTTTAAAATCGCAAGCAACTAAGTAAGGTACAGAACTGAAAATAACTAAAAACAATCACCACGACGTATTTCGATTCAAAGCAAAATTCAGAAGAGATTTTGAATGTTTTAATCGAAATGTCTATTTGATAATATATTCACAGTAAACAAAGAGATTGACAATAATAAGTATAGGTACTGTTAGGAAGAAAATCCGACACTATACCGGTGTACTGGTACAACACTAGAAATCTTCCTTCCTAAAATGTCGACGTTTATGCCCCCTCACTAATCATTCTGACACTTGACTTTGTAAAGAAAGCGCCAAAGGATTCTAACTAATAACGTCTAAAAGTACTTACAACTTAGGGATATGAATACTATTTTACATATTGATATACCAGTAGTCTTTTTCTGTGCATTAGAAATTAATAATTAGTAATAAAAAATTTATCGATAATTGAGCTAGAATGCACATCACTAAATCGAGATCGCGATCGAATTCAATTGAAATGAGTCGGGGCGTTCAGTAAATAACGTCTTGCGATCTAATACTTTCGGCTGGGATTACCAATCTCGCTAGTGAACAACTGATGAACGTCTCTGACGTCAAATAAAGGTAGTCTGTAGAAACTAAATTCATTTTATATCTCAGTGATATTATTTTACTATATAGTTTCTTTTATTTTGACTTTTTCATTGCGGAGTTAAAAAAAAAAGTAGCCAATATGGCCACGTTCATCAGGTACCTTCCCGTAAACCTCGGTATAGCCGTTCTAGAGATTACCCGGAACATACACGACCTTGCGGAACAGACATACATAAAATTGGTTATCAGCCACGTAAATACATCATGTGTATAAAATACGATTTTTTTAATGGATATTACATACAGACACTCCAATTTTAAGTATATGGATAGATTTTACTATCACCTACTAGTGTGTTTCCATTGTGAACAGACTTGTTTAAAACAACCCTTCATTCTTTTTGTAAACGGACAATTTGACACTCATTTAAAAGAGATCGAAGACTAGAAAAATCTTGTTTCGAGTTTGAAAGTTCGATTAAATCCTTTATCTGAAACAATTCTCATATAAAGATCGTTTATCGGGTTCTGTCTTAAGATAAATGCAATATATCACGCGCAATGGACTTTGCACTAAGACGGATACAAGTTCATTGACCCGGCCTACTTCTATACTATCGCGACTGATCTATTCTAACACTTCGCATCCGTTCTAAGGTTTGCAAATTGATAGCATTGCAACGCCTTGTATTATCGTGTTACGAGCAATTGATACAAAATGCATTGCATGAATGATAACATCGTTTGTTAGAAAAGGAGAGCTGAGCTCATATTTTTATATGTTGTTTGTATTCTTTATTAAACATAGAGACAAAAATTAATCAAAGCCTACGATGCTAAAATAATTTATCATCGTAGTTATTTTGTTATTTTTTAGTTGACAATAAAGCAGTTTAAGAAAAAATTTCACCTGGCCACGATAGTCTGCTAGCTGTCACCGGCGCATAATTAAAAAAGAACTAAATAACTAGCCTATGTGTTCTTCCAGACTATGTTCTATATTTATGGCAACTTTCATCGCGATCCGTTGAGCATATAAAATATTAGAAGATTGTTATGAAATGTTTAAAAGAATGTGCAACGGTGATAAATCGGGACAGACCTTTAGTCCTTAATAAATGTCCACATTCTTCGTTTCTGAGGCCGTTTTATGTAGCAAATTGACCAGAATTTAGTCAGCTTTTATGTAGGGAGGTACATAACTGGTAAAAACATTTTTCTCCGTTTACGATTATGGGTGTAGTATTTTATGTTAAGCCTTTATCGCTTCTATCGATAAAGCGTGCTATGTTCTGCCAAAGAACAAGGTACTAAAGTGGGCTGCCAAGACTCACTGTATTACCGTAATATTCGACTCCGGCAAAACTTGAATACATATTGTAGTGGCTTTTTTATCATATTAAAGATATGTCAAAAAACACTTTCACGCCAAAACCACGGAACCAATTTGGCATACAGACAGTCTAGTGGTGGAGAAAGGACATAGGCCACTTTTTAATGTGAAAATAGGGTTGTTAGGGCTGAAAGGAATCACAAGTTGTATGGAAGTACCAACATATTTACAGATAGAACACATAGGAATGAATGAAGTTATATTTCTCATTCGGCGCGGACGGAGTCGCGGGCGATAGCTAGTTTTGTTTAAACGACAGGTACAGTAATGAATTAGTCAATTAGTTATAGAGATAACTAATATGCGCGTCAAGACTTGTATTAATTAGTTATTACGCAGTTAATTATGCTAATTTCACACTGTTGAGCAATGATTTACGCAGATTTATCTATTAAATTGAAGATAATCGAGATAGACTAGTCAGTCACAGAGATATGTTATCTGGAAATAGTTATTTTACAAAAACTCCGTACAACATTATGCTTAAATTTTTCTGGGTTTCCATGTTCACCACGACTACACTGAAGACACGCGTCAAGTGGAAGCAATTTCGCGTACAGTCTGATGAGCGAGCCTCCCGGAGCCGTTCCTTCCGCTCTGGATTTATAATCAAGAAATGAGAAAGGATGTGGACTTGGCGGAAAGGGGTTCGCATGGGAAGGGGAAATATTCTCTTTCCATACATCCCATTAGTATGCCACTTTATACGTAAAAAAATAATTGCATAGGAAAGATCATTTTGAAAATTATCGGTCTTTTGATGAATTATAATTTTACTGTTGTATAAGAAATTTTAATCCTGTATAATAATGGAATGAAAATCGATGTAATGCAGTTTATTAAGAATAATAGCTTTTACTAAGTTCGTATGAAGTTGTATACAAAACATTGCCTTTGTCATTTCACGACTGATGGTGCACAATAGCGGTACTATAATTATACCAGCTTTAAAATAAAATGGCTCATTGTGACCACCTTACGGATGTAGCGTCAAATGTATTTTGTATTATGTTACGTTTTGAAGTGTATAGCGCACTGACCGAGCTTTCATTACTAGCCTACTAGCCCCAAATTTAATCTTTTTTCTCACACTTTATTGTTAGAAAAGGGTGGGAAGGGAACTTTTAGGTGGAGGCGACTCCTTTATAGTTTAAAGGTAGACAATGCATCTGTAATTATGGAAGTTTATGGGCAACTATCGTTTCGTCATTTCCTTATTAATTAAAAAAATTGTCCGACTGAAAGGACCGTTTTTTCACATACACGTGATTATGTACGTAGTTACATAATATGAGAGTTTGTATATAAGTCTGTTTTATTTTATACGTTGACTAATTTTAATTCGATTTCTATCTTTGAATTGTCAAATACAGTTTTATCTTTACATACTAAGTTAATAGACTCGCCTACAAGGAGGTATCATGATTTTTTACTCTAGTATTTTTATTAAGAGAAAAACCGTTAGATAAATAGATTTGATTTGTTAAATACATTTCATAGATTATTTGCAATGTAATCATTGATTGATACAATGGCCGGTGTAGATACGCTGATCACAATTTCGCTACAATCTGCTAATTTGAAACAATTGTTACGTAGAATCTCTATGTTTGATACTTGTGACTGTTAATGTTTATTAAATTAGATGATAATTGTTGTTGTTATTTGATTTAACGAGTAAATATATATAAATTATGTTAATATATACTTATAATGGTTGACAAAAGTCATTGTCAAAAGAGTACTGTAAGATCAAAGAAGATCCTTTTTTTCATAAGGTGGCAAACGAGCGAGCGGCCACTTGAAATCGCTGAAATAGCGAAGTGACCGTTGCCCATAGACATACTCAATTGCATATGCGTTGCCTACCTTGAATCGACAGAGGATGCACAGAAAGAAAATACTTTCCCTTTCCATGCATACTCATCCGGAAAGTCCACTTCCACTCCCATCCTTTCCTTACAAGAAAAATGATGGGAAGGGAAAGAGTACTTAATTAGGCCTCCGGAACGCACACTCATCAGACGAAACGCGGAATTTCTTCCACTTCACGCCTGTCTTCTGTGTGGTCGAGGTATTTCACCGGGCGAGCCGGGTCAAGTCGTGCGAAGATGTTAAAGTGGGCTAGAGCCCGCTTTAACATCTTCGCACGACGGGACGGGACGATGGATTCAACAGTGGCAGACCACTGTTGAATCCATTATTTAACAGTCTTATATTCTCATATTTTCTAACAAAACTATACATGATAAAAACACCACTTAAACCGGGGCAAATAAGTGTGTGCGACTATACCTATTTAAGTTACTATTATTATATCATTAATTGACTAAGAATTATTTTCAAGTTATTTAATTGTTAATAAATAAATTATGCGCCTAAATTAAATTACCGAAACATTTTCCTCATCGTGTTTGTATTAAAATAATAATTTAAAACTGTCCCAACAAATGTATCGCGTTGCTTCGCTCAAGAAAATAATTAATCCCTAAGAGGGACTTTGGGAGCGTCTTAATAACGGTACATAGAGAAAATCGTGAAATAAATTCACCATTTTTTAGCTACATCGGAAAAAAATAAACAATTCCGCAGGGTGTTCAATTTCTTATACTAAAGATGATTTTAATAGCGCGGTTAGTTTTTTTTAACCAACCACTAAGTTTTACTTTGAAATTATGCCGCCGTTAATGTAGCTAAAATATCTACCTTGCTAATATTATAAGTGCGAATGTTTAGATGGATGTATCTCTAGTACGGCTCAATGAATTTTGTTGAAATTTGCCATATATGTAGAACATAGCCTGGAAGAACACATGGGCTACTTATTAAGTTTTCTTAATGTCGCGCAGGAGTCGCAGGCTACAGCTAGTCCAATAATATAATTTCATCTCAGTTTTTTTTGGAGGAAATGTTGATAATATTGTTATTGATAATTGTTTCGGCAGTGAAATACAACGGTAAGAGCTTTTCGAACTTCAAACGATTTAAAAGCTTAGATTTGAAGATTAGCGTTTCATTAATTAACATTTCGTCGGACTTTGATCGCGGTTCTTAAAGTCTTTAGAATTGGATTTAAAGTAAAATGCTTATTCGACACGATTTAATTTTCGATCTATTTTTCATTTGAATTTACAACCCTTTGCGATACGTAGAAGTACTACGCCGTAGCGCGTCTACGGATTTACTAAAAAGTTGATATTGTTGTGTAGCTACAAATCCAATAGATACGTAGCATAACTATTGATAGTACACAAATATACTGAAAATAGGTAAAAGTGTGTAATTTCATTTTTTAAACTTTTAGTCCAATTTTTATAAACATAATCAACTTTCCTTCATATAATTTCAATAGTCTTTATTATATTAAATGCGTTTTATTTTTAATACAAAAGCTCAATTGATTAAAAAGGATTTAATCATTTAATATTTTATTTATACTTTTCATGAATTTCCTTTTATTTAAGAAAAGAATGTTTACTTGCAGATGAACCAAGAATTTATTGCATACCAAATTACAATTAGTAGTTTGCATTCATCATCTATGTCTATTCTTGCTAATTTAGATAGGTAATTACCTTATAGTATTAACATGTTATTGTACTAAACGTCAAAGGAGAACAAACAATGCGATTTGGTTTTCAATTACGATACGAGTCGGATCGACCTACGAACTATAGACTGAAAAATTTAACTGACCCGGTGGTTATAAATTAAGTCAAAGTACGATCGCTCGTTAGCACTTCCCTGTCAATGCAAAAATCTGTAACAAAATCCTTGTCAGACTGTACACGTCATGTCTTGTGTCATTTTCTAGGCTTTAGTAGGCTTTCGTTTTCCGATAGAACTAACCGTGATAGCAGTACCTCTCTCACCGGGCCAGAAAAGTTTTTCGCACTAAACACGCTATCGCTGTAGTGACGCTGCCACGATTATGACATTGAATCATGCAAATTCCGCACGGGAAAACTAAGGCTTGGTATACACTTGCGTTTCTTACCGCGTGCCGAAAGACCGCAAGTTTAGAAATCAAAATTTCAAAATTCAGTCAAAGTAGATCTGCGACAAATATATCTTAAATCTTAAAAGTATAAATACAAATTATAATAATTATGGAAATCTATATAAATTCCATGTGATCTACTATAGTTTAAAGAGATAGGTTCGAATACTACGATACGACGCAGTACAGTCAAGTGAATGAATATTTATACCTTTATTACACTTTACATACTTCTATAGGCTGTCGGGTTTAAAAACACTTACAAATGTGTTCGTGAACCTACTTGTCAGAAGCGTTAGGACCGATTCGTGCATACATATTTTAAAACCAAAAGAGTACACAAGTTGCTGAAGGTATGTAAACGTCTACATATTTACGCAGCTGACTGTACAAGCTTGTGTACACATGGCTTTATCATTGAATCATGCAAATCCGCTCGCCAAAGCTAATTGTAGAGTTGTACGCGAGGCACGTTTTAGTTGGAGGCGATACGAGTCAGTTGTGAACTGACTTTGTTGCCGTGACACTTATGAGTGACGGCGGTCGTAATGGACGACGCGACGTGTCGCTTATTAAGTTTGTTATATGTATAAAGTTAGAGATGAATCAATGTTTTGATAAAAGTTATGTCTCTCCAGTACAGTCCACCGCTGGAATGTGCAATCATGCCAGTGATATCTTATGCCTTATGAATGTAAAGATAACCAGCGAGGAAGCAGAAATTTAGACTGTTTCAATTTTATATTGTTACATCTGTTCAGGGATTATTTTCGATTGTATAGAAGTTTTCAGATATCTTTGTGGCTCTTAACTTCGAGTACCTGGACAGAACACAATTTTAGTCTAGGGACGGTACAACGCTGGTATAGCTAAGACATTTGAAAAGAACTATACTAGAATAGTGGGTATAGATCCAAGAGCATCTATGTATTTATTTATTTTCTAAGCTTCTACAAGATTGAAAACTTATTATTTTGCGAAATGATAAATACGATTAACATTACAATTAAAAGCGATAAAGGTTCGGTGAAACTCATTGATGTTGAAATCTGCATAATTTAAATAGCACGACCAATTAAATAGCTGCGCGTATCTCGCGCCGCTACGGCATTAACATATTAACGACAGATTAGTGCTCACATCACGCCCCCCATGAGCGGTATAAACCCCCTAAAACTAAATATCGATCCTTAACTGTATTTATGTCTGATTATACTGAAAACACATTAATATATTTATATATCTACATCTCCATATCAATCTTTTGTGGTTAAAAATGTGCGCATTTTTTTCTTTATAAGGTAGAAAAACATTACATGCGTTAACCTCTTGAATTAACTCGAATTTTTCTTCTTTGTGTAGTAACTGAACCTTTTTAATCACTAATATATGGAATTATTATTGTTACAACAAATGAAATATTTTTTTAACAATATAAGAAAAATTATTTAAGCGATGAAGTATTCAATTTCCAAGTAAATATGTAAAGTAAATAGGTTGATTGCGTAATTTAAATTTAAACATTTTAATGCTTACGCACGGATAGTGTTGCGGTGCGTAGTCCACGTGGATTCTAATTAGCAAACATGAATTTATGAACGTTTCGTGACAAACTACAGATTCGCACAGCTAAATTGCGATCAGCCATAACATATGCAACCAGCCGTCTAACATGGATAAAGTGTTTTGATAAAGTTGCATTTATTTGATACATAATATTATCACACATATCTGAGAAGAGGTTCAAAGATATGTGTGAAGTAAATCTGCACTGGGCTAGCATTGATGACTATAGCCTAATCACCCCTACCTTAGGGTTGTCTCCGGAACCCTCAGTGGAGACGTATAGTGAGCTGATGATGATGATTATCGGTCTCAATATAAAACTTACTGTCGTACTCAGAGTTCAATTAGCATTGAAGAGGCTACCTCTTAACGTAGATTCAGTGTGGGAACAGAACATAAGTCAGGTGTTGCGTTCAAGAGTAAATAACTAGGTAAAACTCGTCCTACCTTTCGATTCGATACCATGATCAGTTTTAAACATGGTTAATCTTAGAAGACATATAATTTGACATTCTGATAAATGATAATGATACATTCATTATCATTTATCAGAATGTGTGTGAATTAATCATTAACTTACTTGAAATAGACCGTAGCTGGTGTAGGCGTTGTTGTGGTTGGTCACCTTGTCGGTGGTGCGGCCGCTCGCGTGCTCAATCAGGCACACCCCTAGACAGAAAACACGACATTGGTTAGTAAAATCGATATTATAATTATTTAAGCTCTGTTTAATTCTGAAACTAAATAATTACTTTATGTGGCCACCAAGAAGGAATGACAAATACAAGATGCAAAAAAAAATGTCCCGCCAAATCAAACTTTTATAGGTTATCTGACTGCTGTTTATTAAGAGAGTTAGCAAAGCTTTTTAAATAATTAAAAAGCGCCACTCACAGTCCGCGACTTAAAAGCCAGTGCCTCTTAAGCACAATTCATTTATCAAACACTTTTAAAAAATGCCAGCGATGAATACGATTTTCATTTCGAATAAATACTCCAAATGAAACTTCTGACAGCTTTAAGTCCGCACAAACAAGGAGGTCGTTTACTTTTTTGTTTTAAAAATAAAAAATAAAAGCCAGCCAGTTGTTTAAGTAAATTAAATTCGTCGACTTCCAAAATTCTTAATTCAAATAATAACATTAAGTCGGCCGCGCAAACCAAATGAATTGCTCTCAGCGACCTCTATAAGCATTCACAAACTCCGAACGCCGGGGACAGATCTTGTATTTGCATAAAAAGGGGACATCATTCAGATGACAAAACATTTCGAGATCCCCTTTCATTTAAGTTTAAAATTGTTAACTGGCACCGCCTTAATTGACACAGTACAGGCCCGCATTGCCTTCCCCCCACTCACTCTAATCTGAATTAATTCAAATTAATACAAGCCTTGAATCAAAAACGGACATTTGCTGTCTGATTCTTAATCTTGTAGAAATCACAAAACCTTATAAATAAACCGTAGATTTTCGTTTTGGATTGAAATATAAAAATCCGATATTTTTTTTATCCAAAGCTTCCCCAAATTGTTTGACTAAACATTATAAAATAATTTATGCAGTTAGGGATCGTTTACAAGCAAGTTTCGGTCGATATTGTTGTTTCGTGTTATAATTGTGTTACGAAATTTCCAATTTTCACTTCCTGATTCAAACTATTCAATATATTATATAGTTGGTATGTATCAGACGGTAGAGGGCGACAGATTGACGCCGCATAATGAGATGTGGCCTTCCCGGTTGTTGAACACAGCGAAGACGTCAATATATCTATGTATACATATATTATGTACATATATTCCTTGCTATATATCTTGAATAGATCTGATGTATTTGCCAACTAATAGATATACATAACAACTTAGATATATGTATACATATTTATATGAAAGTGGCAGTATAAAATGATTATCATTTATCTTACTAATCTTAGACCAAAATTCGCATTTAAGACATATTGAAGTCTCTGTTTTGTCAAAGATGACAGGGATTATATACAAAGATTTTGGTCTCAGAAACCAATGGTAAGAACACTTTTTATACTTTTTAATTCTGTTTCTTTGTTTTGGATAACCTCAAAAACTATTTTTATTTTTCTTTCCCTAAAAGAATTTGTTTATCAGTGAAAACTTGGGCTACAGTCTGTTTCTAATTTAGACATCTTTCTATGCTATTTTATTTCATATAGATTTTTCTCGCATGTTAAATAAAGATAACGAGCAATTATTTCCCTTACAATGTAAAATGTTCATTCACATAGCCCCAGTAATTAATAAAGCGCGTTTAAACATGTGCGCGCAAACCTGTGCTGCGCTGCGCATCAAATATTAGTGTGGACTAATTTACGAGCCTTTATAACTATAACAAAGCGTATAAATATAATTTTAATGTACAGTCGCGCTATTTGGCGGTGTTCCATTTTAAAAACGACAATCGTTTGAATACTTTGAAACGTTTATCGTCAGTAAATGTATTGAAATAAGGGTATTCTAATCCTACTATAACTAATATTACTCAGACATATGGAGAAGGGAACTGGTTAGGTGTTGTAAGTTGATGACCTCTGCTCCCGTCAGTAGCTCTGATAGTATTGACTTGATAGTAGACAACAGTGTGGTCACCATAATATTGTGTTTGTTGCTCTACAGTATCTCACATTTATTTTTCTATTTCCATATATAACACCCATAAATACACTATGCCATTTATTCCAAACCCGCGAATACCCGAAAAGACAAGACAAATTGAGTTATCCATAACATAGTTACTTTATAAGACAATTTCGCCAGATTATTAAAAAAAACTACATTAATTATTTTCATTATTCATGAACCAGCTGGAGCCAATTATAATTCTATCGTAACTATACTTTTATAACTGGTATACCGTAAACGAAGGCGACTGTACGTAACGTTAGAAACACAGGCTTCACCTGATTAACTGCAGCAGTAGCTAATGCAAGTGTTATACGATGTCGAGTTTGCGTTGCCTCAATGCCTTTGGGAGAAAGTCTTAGTTAGCGTTAAACGTAGCTCGGATAAATGTACTAAAGCAAAATGATATAGCAGTGCAGATAATGATGCTAAAGAACTACATAACCATAGGTTTTCACTGTCTAAACAATTATACAAAGTTATATTTTCTTTGCTGTCGTCCTTGAGTAAAACAGAGTTAAGATTTATACAGAGACTCCAGCAGTGAAAACTCTTGGTATTCGTATAAGAAAATAAATACTTACAGTTAGGTATTAAGCTTCTTGGAAAATTGTATCGTAAAAGCTCTCTTGAAAGCTGGCATCGTGTGAAAGTTCTCGCGTGACCTTTTGATCCCTGGATGAGGGCTAATACTGCAAGCAGTAATAGCAATTTTGATTGTTTTTCCATTGTCCTTTTGATTTTAGAGTCTGTGAACAAATAAAATAATTAGTTGCTAGACCAAGCCAAGGCCCACAAAGGACTGTAGAGCTTGAAGAAGAAAAACAACAAATAATTATTATTATAATACTAAAATGAATTATTTGAATCCATTTATATCGCATATATCGATTCATTGCCCTATATTTGTTATCGTCGTTGCGTATCTGTGTTCACACGTATATCTTAGGTTTTGCATAATGATTTTAAGACATAACACCTAGGCGGCTTTAACCCTAAGGTTAGTTTCTAGGTCATCATTCAAAATCTAACGTACGTAGCTTGCATTGAGAGTTAAAATCGTATCGTTTCTCTGTAATTGGCATTTTCAATGTACCATAATAAGCAGATACATAAAGGTATTTTAAATGATCCATTGTGATAAAATATCTTGAAAATACGAAAGTAAAATAATACAAATTACCCACTTAAATAAATTTATTACGAGACGAGTGCTCGAAAAATAAATGACGTTATTTAATTGAGAAAAATCACACAGAACCGTGAAGCGAATGTAAATCGTCGCCTTATTATTTGCGAACCGGAATTACCTTCACTTCCTTCAGAAATAATTTCCAAGTCGTTTGAAATTCTATATTGTTGTCTACAGAGACTTTTACAGAGTTACGTCGGAATGAGCATCTCCTATTTTCGTATTTGCATCCATAATTGCGCGTTTATTGTTCTTAAAGTACTATGTCCATGATTTGTTGGATTAAAATCAGAACTATTTTAAATCAAGTCACTTGGTATCACCAAACAACAAAGTGCGGTCTCTTTGTCTATAAACATCTGCAATAAATTGGTAGATTGCAGGTGCACTGTCTAACTTTAATCTACAGTGGAGAGAATATGCAAAAAAGTGTTTCCACCTTCATCTATATCCCCTCTCCTGTCAAATTCGCTTCCTAAATTTAGACAGGTGTAGAAAGATGACAAAGATTTGTCCCTCGACATGCACATTTATGATTTAAAAAATCTAAAATTGGTTGTTGTGACAAAATTCCTTTGAACTAATAAATAAATACAAAATCATTGTCACCTTACTGCTAACCGCTGGCGCTGCCAGTAAGCGGCGACGTTTAATTTCAGTTAAGATATTTTTCACGAGGATAAAATTAGTAAAGTTTTACTTAATTGTGATTTCTGTATTTGAATAACAAATGGCGAATGCGAAATATAAAACACTAGCTTTTGCCGGCGACTTCGTCCGCGCAAATTAAAAAAAAAGTATTCTATACAAATTAGTTTATATAATGTTTAATTTAGAAATTTCATCCTGATCCGATTAGCCTTGAAGTTACGTAACAAATATCTGTCCATCTATCCAAACATTCGCATATATAATTAGTAAGAATTTTGTTGGTTTTGATTTTTTAATTTAGCCAATACAGTGACAAATGGCTTAATTCTAATAAGGTATTTTTTTATGCTTTTGGTTAAAGTGACCAAAATTATATTTCATAAGTTTGAATCTACCTTTAGATTAAAAACCAACTTCTAGTTTTTGTATTGCTTAGGATTTTTATTTCAAATCAAAACAAAATAATACATACCAATGTACATCAAAACGCTTTTGTGTTAAAATACTTATATAAAAGAATGATGTTTCATCCATTCCTAACAATTTGTCTATCTGGATGATGTATAGTACAAACATTTCTTATAGTCGTTTCATAGATTGATTGCTTGTTTGTGTAGTCTTGACAGACAGATTTGAGCGGATTGATTTGTTCATTGAGGGGTCTGACAATTTTTTTCAAGAAATTGAAAGTATTTTTGTTATAATTCCTGGTATGTTAACTAGCTGTCGCCCACGACTCCATCTGCGCGGCATAAAAAAACTTAATTGGTAGCCTATGTGTCCTTCCAGACTATGTTAGAAAAAACTTCGACTACTATAAGATGTATACATCTGTGCTAAATTCCATCGAGATCCATAGAGCCGTTCTGGAGACAACTTCAAAGAAACATCCAACCATCCATACATCCGAATATTCACATCTCTATTATCTATATTTGTAAAAGAAAGTCGTGTTAGTTATACTACTTATAACTCAAGAATAGCTTTACCGATATGGTTGAAAATTAGTGAGGAGGTAGCTTAGAGCCAGGAGACGGACATAGGATACTATTTATTCTTTTTTTCTGCTTTTTATTTAACTTATCTATATATTAATTTTTTTATACATTCACGCGGACGGAGTCGCGGGCGACAGCTAGTTTATAATATTAATAAGACTTATTTATGTGTACCTGTCCAAAATAGTCAGGTGAGCAAAAAACATATAACATCAAACTTAATAAGAGATAACGATGGATTTATTTTGTACATGCAATACGAAATGCTTTTTACGAACACTGTTTAAGCATTTCTCGTTATTCGGGAGTGCAAAAGTTGTCCGTCGACGTTTCTAACGCCGGAGGGTAGTTTGTGAACAAGCGACGGCCATGTTTGTTTTGGAAATTAAAGCCAACACATTTTGTTTGACACAAATGTCAAGATAACCACGTCAGTACACTGATCATTTGAGGGAGTAATAAACTGTTATACTATAGTAATCTATATTGGAACTAAACTGAATGTAATGTGCTTGTTTTAATTTAGTTTTACCCACTACAATTGCACCATAGTTTAAGACCTCAATTTAGTGATGTGGCAGCTTGAATTATTCCTATAGCACGGAGTCTATCGTCTTTTGCATTTGTCCCATCTATGTTAACAAAAACACATGTAAAAAGCCATTTATGATCGACATCAAAATGCAATTTTTAGAAGAAAATCCTCACAACGTACAATTCATATCTCGTTCACGTCGCAAATTCACAAAAGCTACGCTGAAGCCGCTTTAAAAAACTTCACGCTGGAATCGTTCGCACAAAGGATAACGTAGGCTCGGAGATTCGATCCGAAATTGGCACTAACGAAGACCACAAGTTTGCGTGTATTTTTTGTTAAAAATAAACGTTGTGTTTTAAAAAGATTTCTGAAATTGTAACGTGTGATTTTATGATTAGAATTGATGGAAGTTAAACGTCCAATCTTAATTACTCCAATTGCGTATTCCGATATAATCGTCAATCGCGCGCAATTAAAAAACAACTTTTTTAAGTTGTATACGTATTTCAGTGTTCTACATCTATTATTTATCATATAAACTCACATTAATAATATGAATAGCTATAGCCCGCGACTCCGTCCGCACGGTATTAAACAAAAAACTTGATTAACCTATGTGTTCTTCCAGACTATGTTCTACATATATGCCAAATTTATTTAATTTCAGCAAGATCTATGCAGCCGTTCTGAGAATACCTTCAAACATCCATCCATCTAAACATTCGTATTTATAATATTAGTAAGAAGTAAGATTTAAAACAACATAATCTTTATTATATATATTTATGTTTATTATTGTATTAAAGATTAATATTCAAAAGTGAGCTATCTCGGGGATTGTATGAACTTTATATTAGGCTTGCCGACTGAATTTGTATTGAAAACATCTGATTTATGTTGTGAAGTTTTCTTTGGGCTCGAGTTTCAATAGCGGAGTTGGCTTGGCCGCACACAATTTTGTTTACCTTCGCCGCGGAGAATGCGAAAACTTTATATTAACTGTTTATTGAAAATACTAAAGGGAATCATCAGTCAAATATAACTTTATTTTTAAAATAATACCAACAATATTATTCCAATATACTGTATTGAAATAATATTATTTGAAATTGTAATTTATTTTTTGGATGATTAATACTATATAGTAAAAAGTGGTTTGTCTATCGAGTTGGCGTTTGAAGGACAAACGTAATTTACATTGGAATAAAAATAATGTAACTAGTTGTGTTTTGTTTTCGCAGATAATTTACTCCGTTTTTAGGGTTCCATACCTCATAGGAAAAAAACAGAACCCTTATAGGATCACTTTGTTGTCCTACCGTCTGTCTGTCAAGACCCTTTTTCTCAAAAACGCGTGAAGGTATCAAACTGGAATTTATTTTTTTGTAAAAAAACGTCTTTACAAAGATACACTGATTCTGGGGGAAACAAGGTTATTTGGGGTTTTACCCTCTAATTCCTCACTCGATGGACAATCTCTAACACTGACGGGGCTCCGGGATCTCCGGTGCAATGCACTATGATAATTTACTCATTTAACACAACTTCTATACCACGTTTAAATAAGCTATGTTACCATTTTATTTAAATCCAACTTTAAAACGTAATTATGTTATTTCCCAAGGAAATTGATGTAGATATATACGGAAAGTCGCGGCGTGGAGTTAACTAGCAAAACAATTGACTCTCGCACACACAACAAGAACGTTTTCCAACAAACTCCGTGTCACGTATCATGCAATATGCATGCAAAACATTTACATATGAAAACAAGTCGAAAACAAAGCAATACAACAAAATGTCCGCTCGATTTATCTGGCGGAATATGTTCGCGTTGAAAGCTCACAAAAGCTTAATCGAACGCAGTTTAATAAACTTGACGTTTTTCACAAATAGGTATAGGCGTTAACAATGTTTTGACGTAAATATAAGCTTTTTCATAGCGACATTTTAAAGCAGTGGCCACTAAACTGGACTTTAGACTAGGTAGTGCCTACATAATTTAAATTTAAATTTCTCCTAAACTATTAAAATTATTTATTGAAGTAAAAAAATTTGCAAATTTCGTCAGCTTTCCTTCAAGATATATATTATTTAATATTTTACTAGAAAAAAAGATAGTCTGCAAATAAGTTAGGTAACTTGATCAGTTTAAATTTTATAAAATTCTTGTATTAATTTCTAGCCTAATGTTTTGCCTAAGAATTGGCAAAAAAAAAAACTTTTTCTTTGTTTAATTTTAGAAAAATTTTAACTTGCAAAGATTTTTACTTTTCGTTAACTTCCACAAGTGGGCATCGATTTTACGGATTGAAAAATTGCTTATATTGCTTTTGTGAATGTTCACATTGAAAACTCTTGCTTCGTTAGATGAATTGAGAGATAAATTTGTTCGTCTAATTTTATGTTTTCAAAGAAATAACTAACCACGTTAAAAAATATTCGATATGCTGTATTTTATTTAAGGTAAAGATCAATGAGTACAAAATATTATAACTTTTTTATGTTACGTACTTTGATGTCAACCGAAAATTAAAAAACAAATTCTGAAAAATGTTCAAAGTAAAAATGGCTTTTTTTTCGTTGAATAATATTAATAAAAATATTTTTATAATAAGCAGACATATTTTTGTTTTCGAAATTGATTTTTTGACTTATCTGTATGGTTTTTAAACGTACAAGGGAAAAAATGTGTGAAACTCTTAGCACAGTTATGTGAAGGCTTCAGTATAAAGGCCTTAGCTTCGCTTCCTTTTGACTGAATGTTTTACACAATTGTGAGAGAAACAGAAAAGTGGGTCAGTCTAAATTAGAGAGTGGTGTCAACGCGTACAAGGGAAATGAATTTCGTTTATTTTACACGGTTTTTATTGCGCGAATTCTACTGTCATAAGAGTTTATTACAATAAAGCAAATGCTTGGAAACTTATTTATGCATTTTATATTATGAAGTCCAGTTATCGTCTTTTGATTTTAGCGTTGATATGACGTAATGGTTACGGACAAAGAAATATTGTAAAAAATTCAAAATATTTTTTTAAGCAGTAAATTCTGCTGTTTAATTTTTATAAGATGTTTTTTTAACAGACTAAAGAACCTTATAAATTATGCCGATAAAATAAAAATAAATGTATCAGTCACCTGTGACTCGATCGTGCGTGGCTGCGCGTTGCAACTGCATAGAGCTTCTCTCTTCGCATCCACTTTATCAATTTATATCGTTACACGCAATACATGCGTAAACGCACTTAAGGCTAAACAACTCTTTACTATTTTTCCAAAGAATTTTTATGATGTAGGTAGAAACGTATTAGCGACTTCACGGATTTTTAAGTTTTACATCTCCTAAATGGAAACATATTTTTGAATATTTTTTTTTAACTTTTTATTCGAACTTCTAGCAGACGTTTTTCATCTGTGTAACCTACATAAAACACTTCTTTTATCTTCTTTTAGGTTGCGGCTAAAAAAATCAATGCCTGCAAGCTTTTAACTTTGCTATTTCACAATTATGTTTCGATTGCCTTACAACGCTCGGCCGCTATCTCTCCTGTCCCCTATTGTTATGTAAATAACTATGCGGGTACAAAAACCGCTTACGGTAAAGCTTTTTAATACAATAAAGTTATTTTTAAGTAATATTACGATCGAAATATTAATATTGTTTTTAGTTTAATGACTTAAAACTTACACTTAAACAACTTACAAGTTTAGAAAACTATAAATAAAATTGTTCAATTAAATAAAAACTACTGAATCTATGGTATTTATGACACATTTAGAAAATTTATATCTTTTGTATAGTAATAAGAGGGGGTTATATTTTGTTCAATATTAGGATGATATTTCTTTAAAAAACTTTTTATTTATTTAACGGAAGTAATCTAACGCAATGATATATTTCACTGAACAAAGATATCGCCATTTTTGTAACCTAAATAATTTATAATGTATAAAAAATTGCGCGAAATACGCTATTAAGCATTATTTGCACATAAAGCTGTGTATTCCACGCTCCCTGTGTCAAAACCACAGACACTCGGTGATATATTGTCGGGGCTTTGGAACTAGTAATACATGATCTTCCTTTCCCTTTTTCTTTAAACGAAAAAATATTTAGGACGGTGGCGAATGAAGTGTGAACGTGGTCCAAGTTATACTGGTCAGTTTTACGAAAGCGGGGCCTTAAGAGGCGGTCTATTACAAATATTTTATTAGTTCTTACAGGGGATCCTTTGTTGGCACAGATTGCCCTTTTACGCTTAAGGGGCTTAACAACATTAAGGTGACAATGGGGAGGCTTAGTTTTGTAAACAATTTCAACAATTCATCGTGACCGTTTTATTTTTGTAAGGGTTTGTAGAGACTTACACAACCTTATTTCGAAATGTTACGGTAATATTTTTAACGAAATGTCGTTTTATAATATTTAAAACTAGGTGGTGGTAGGCCATTCGATTCGTGTTTTTTCCCTGGAGTGTCAGGGGTACAGTCAGCTGCATACATTTGTATAAATTTACAAAGCTACAAAAAGTACACGTCTTCGGTTTCAATAATATGTATAGACGCATCCGTTCGTATGTTTCAGACCATAATTGCATGTCATTGACGTATTCGTGCATAATTATTTTAGAAAAGTTTCTAAAATTTTGTTAGTGTTTACCTATTTATGCAGCTGACTGTACAGTCTGACTTGTTTGAATTAAAATTAATTTATATTTAATTATTTGTTTGATTGTCTCTAGTCTAATAGTTTTTTGTAAATTTAAAAAGAGTAATAAAAATATTGCAATATTGAATTACCATTGACAAAAAATCTCGTAAGTTAAAAGCAAGCAAGCAAAAACATTTTACAAATAGCAAAGTATGGCTTTTTCCATCGAAGCTACAGAATCTTTCTCACGGTCCAGAAGGTATGTCAAGATATTATAGTCGTATGTATTAGAATGAATGAAATAGAAGATTAGATTGAATGCCATTTTTAACTAAGGGTTCTTAGCGGTAGGCCAACGACCGTCCGTCACCCACTGTTATCAATAGTCGTGTAATTCGTTCTTATTCTCAGCGTATTGAACGTATGGTACAAGTGAAAGAAGGAAAGCGGTTGAGTAATATGATTTTATTTAATATAACGCTATCATAGATTTTCGTTCAGTGCTGTATTCCTTTTTTTAGGAATGAGATATTTGATTCGACGATTTGTTTGTTTTGTTGAAATATTATTAAACGGCGAAATTATATTTATTATCGATTTATAGAATTAGATTTACTAATGCTGATATTCTTGTATAATCGAATTCGAGGACATAGAAAATTAAACAGACATTTGTAGCAATTTATACACATACAAAGTCAGTAAAATGTATATACATATATAATTTCTCATCTCCATTAAATTCATCATTTTAATTATATAAATGCATTTATTTATTAAATATATTCAATAGCAGTAAAGAATATCATTAACCTAATTATAAATTAAAATATAATCTTACTAAATATCTAACCACTGCAAAATAAATGAATTAATTAATACTATATTAAATAAACTAAATACTAAATACTAAAACTAAACCAAACTAAATGATATATAAAAATCGACCCCGCTATATAATACCGAATAATATAATCAATCGAATCGCTGCGGTCGCACGGTAGGGTTCCCAAGAGGCTGGCGGCATTTCCCCGTTGTTGTAAATTGTTATCACTAATATATTTCAAGAATGAGCGATACATTTTGTTTCGAGAGTGACAACTCGTAAAAATACATTCTCACCGAACGCTTATAACTTGCGCATCAGTAAAACTCCGTCGTCCGGTCGTCACTCAGTGGAAATGCCCCATTACGTCTCAGCCACACGCATTACAGTAACAATTCTTTTACAAGTACCAAAGGATATGAACGGAATTACCTTTTGAGATGGTTTCTATTTCATTTCCCGTTGTTATTTCTCTTTGATTTATAAGAAAATATGTTTCGATGAATTTAGGCATGAATTTTTGAAACTCGTGTTTGTAATGTTACTACACAATAAATTTACTTAGCCAATTCCTTTTAAATGTACACTAAACATTGTCTAAAGTATTTTTGGGAATGACTGAGTGCACGATGATAATTAAAGCATATACAAAAATCTTAGTTCTTAGCAGATCTATTATTTAAAAATACATTGGCTATACTTATGTATTCAACTACAACACTCAGAAACGTTAACTTGTAAATAAAGCAGTACCTTAGTGTAGATAAAGTGTGAGAAAGCTACAATAAAGTACTGCCAGTACTACTACTGTAAGTAACCAATAGACAACTACTTATTTGCAGATTCATCATAATATAATTTTTCTCTGTGTTTTATATGACCTGTAATTAATGTATTGCCAATAATTGTATTGTCTTCTATTATATTTAATTAAAATGGGTAAGTTCAATAAGTTCTTTTTCTTTATCAGAATGTGGGGGGTATGCGTGGTGGCGGCGCTGTGCTTGTGGTGCGCGGGCGCGGAGTGGCGTTGCCCGGAGCTAAGCGCGAGGCCCGCCGCCGAGTGCGCCTGTGACTTGCCACACACGCTGCGCTGTGCCGGAGATCATACTGCGTTACAGGTATACTATTAATCATACATAATGTTTGTTAGCGGCCAGCAATTAGAATAAGAATTAGATGTAGATGTGTAGCTCAATATCAGCCGTCAAAAACGATTGAAACAACCAATAATTAACAATTGAGGTAAATCGCAACTAATTATCTGTAATAAATGATTACTATCACGATGATCGTTGTAGTTGGGGTACATTCTAAATGTATCTATAGGGGTACTGCATCTAGAGCTAGTCATTGATATAAATCAATGGTTCCCAAAATTATTTTGTCTACTGCCCACTTTGAGAATAAATATTTTTTTAACGCCCTCATATTTTCACATATTTAAAAACCACTATAACTTTAAATTAAATTAATTATTGTGACCTATATGTATATTAACGGAGAATTCTAAGCGAAACTTTTACTATAACCGCCAACTTGAGACCTGCAGCGCCCACAAGAGGGCGTTATCGCCCACTTTGGGAAAGACTGATATAAATACTAACTACCCTCTACAAGTATTATAAGATTCAAACTTAATAGCGGCTCGTTATTTACTCCAAAGCATATCTGGGCAATGCGGATGGAGAAAAGAACGCAGTGTTGTGTATCACTTCGCATTCTTTATCCGAAAAATTGTAAATAGCATCTCGTGCAAATTTACTAGCTAGCAAATACATTGGATGGATTTGTATGACTAAATAGGATAAGGGAGAAAGAGGTAGAGATAGGAAGGACATTATTGTATATACTTAAGCTTGTATAGTGAGGATGATTGTATTGGCCAAGGAGATTTTCTTATATGTTATAAATAAACTATAAGAGTGTTTACGTAGCTCGTAGCGAATAGGAAGAGTAAAAGGGAAACAATAGCAATCTCCAATAACAGCGGCCGAGCGGAAAGCAAACAACATTCACTCGACGTGAACGTGGAACGATAGATAAATTACGTTTATTCTTAGATTAGGAGGAACGCTGAATGTTCTTGGTACTTGCTACTTGATTCTTAATTCCGTTACTGTTTCTAACAAAATCATTTTGTAATATGTTCAAAATGTAGTGATTATTTCTCTTTACATATTGCATATGATATATAAACACGGCCAAACACTCACGAATATACGTCCGGTGGCGGCACCGACTAGTGCCAGTGAGCGACGGGCCGCGTCCGCGAAATAATACCAGTGCCACTCATCCTGATGAAGGGCCCCCGATGGGCTCGAAACTAGTCGGTGCTATACGGTGGTATATTCGTGAGTGTTTAGCCGTGTTTATATATCAGTTTAGTATAATGTCTCACGAAAGTTTGAATAATTTAATATTGCATATGATTTGGAATTGATTAAATCTTGAATATTGTTATTTTCTTTGCAATTCAATAATAGATCATTGTTATTTCTATCAATATTAATAAAAATTAGCATAAGTAAACTTGATAGACAATAATTAAATTCATTTGAAGACAGTCAAAATATTTAGTATACGCTATGGCTGATATGCACAGACTGCTTCAAACCGTTAGCGTTGAGCGATTACTTGATGGCCATACACGGACCGTTTTGTTGTCGCCGCTAAAGATGTAGTCAGTGTGTTGACTGTTTGAAACAATCTTTGTATTAATTGCTATGTTACTTAGGTAGCTAATAAAAAATGCAGAAATATGTTTATAATTTGAAGTCAAAATGTATAATTATATGGTGTAGATTATTTTTTTTTTATATGATAAGGTGGCATACGAGCGACTGGTCACCCGAAATCGCTGAAATAGCGAAGTGACCGCTGCCCATTGACATACGCAATCGCATATGCGTTGCCTACCTTTAATCGACGGAGGAGAGGATGCACAGAAAGAAAATATTTTCCCTTTCCTTGCATCCTCTCATCCGGAAAGTCCACTTCCACTTCCCATCCTTTCCTTATAAAGAAAAGGATGGGAAGGGAAAGAGGACTAAATTAGGCCTCCGGGACGCACACTCATCAGACGAAACGCGGAATTGCTTCCACTTCACGCCTGTCTCCTGTGTGGTCGTGGTATTTCCTATTGAGTTATTTGCTATTGTTTAGTAGCCGGGCCGATTCGTGCGAAGATGTTAAAGCGGGCTCTACCAATGTCAAACTAATTATCAAATTATAAGAGAATTTAAAAAAGTTAATTTAACTTTTGACCAAAAAATTTTGGATTTTTTTTTATTTTTTCCCAAGGTGTTATCGACCTGGCTATACACAGGTACCGGCTTATTGTTTTGGACACGCTGTATAAATAAGCCTTAAGACAGCGAGAATAGAGAATTACTTGACGAATTTCCGTTAATTTGATTTGCTCTTAAGTCACTTGTTGGGTGGATAGGCTTTTATCGTTACGCACCCTCTTTATTTATTAACATCGGATATTGTTATAGAAATTTAATGAAGCTATAATGGGAAATAATTTTAATATATAATTCAAAGAGGATTTATTGAATATTGTACATCGAATTTTTGATTTAATCCAATTCGTCGCTTTGAATGACAACGCTTTGATATGGTTCCCACTGTAAAACTTAGTTGTCTCTTTCATCTTCTTTGTAAAAATTGTGATAGCAATAACTTGGCGGTTGAGTCTCACTGTTTCTTTGTTCAGTCTGAGATGGAATGAATCATGGCTATCTTGTTAAAAATTATACTTAACTAGAACTTAACGTGTCTTAATTTTTAAACAATAGTTTGTAATATTATTTCGTTTTTTTTTAAATTAACCGTGTAGAGTTTGATTGAGTGTGTTAGAACAGAAGCTCTCTAACGTGTAAGAGGCGGGTTGATTGCGCTTGGCCACTTCACGTCGGCAGTCGGCAGTCGGTACCCTACTCAAAGTGAGGCTCGCACAGGTGGCAACTAATTGTTTGTTTGGACATTCACTGCATTACTACTGACATTTCAGTGTACAACTGTCGTATGTAATACGAAATTAGGATTGAAATATCCAAGGGTTTTCAAGATTCTTGATTTTTTTTTGTGTACTATGATGAATCAGATTATATTGGTTTTGACATCATGTGATCATTGTTTTTTATATTTTCTTCACTGCAATGAACAAATTCGTAGTAATTTTTGAATTCTTGATATTTAATTAATTTAGTAAATCGACCTTTAAAATATAGAATTCAAAGTTTTGAAACATACCTAAATGTTAATTCTGACAAATAACCATGGATTTCCACTGTGGAAATTTTGCTAGATATATATTCTTATCTCTTTAATTTTGCTTGAGAAGACTCATAAACTCCAAAACAAACAAGGAAGTGGCTTATAGACAACCTTGTGTCCCTTTAGTTATTCTAAGATCCATGACTTGTTATCGAGTGAAGAAACGTTGCGGTCAATGGGGCTACGTGCTGCCGTCGGCTGTACCCTTGTCAAACTCACCGGGCAGGTGCCGAACGATTGAAGTTTGCTCTGCTTTTACTACAGTTGACTGCGTTTGATTCCTTCCGGTATTAAGTTAACTAACTATTAACTATACTAACGAAACGAGAAGTTATGGAAATAATATAGGTTTTGCGTAGTTTAACTATAATCTTATTATCTTGCTAATGTTATAAATCTGAATGTTTGTATGGATGGATCGGCGGATGTTTGTTAGAAGGTATCTTCAGAATGGCTGTATAGATCTCGTTAAAATTCGGCGTAGACGTAGAACATAGTCTGGATGACCACATAAGCTAGTAATTAAGTTTTTTTTTCTGCGGGCGAATTCGCTGGCGTCAGCTAGTAAGGGGTAAATTAGAAATTGCTTGCTTAACAGTCGTGTTGTTTCTAATGAAGCAGATCGATAACTTTTCTCTATTCTTATTTCTGTTCGATTGATTTTTTACCACTTTTACGTATTGTTTAGTTATGGTTTTTAAAGTTATTAGAAATTACACACTTAGCCGTGATTTTCTACTGTTGTTATGTTTCTACAAAGACAAAATCTTTTAATTCTCATTGAAAAAATTGAAGTATCGATATTTGTTTTATCGAGTATCGTTTGTTAATGAAAATTCATGGTAAATTTGAATTGGATAACGTTGCAGGACTTGCGTTAAATCAATAATTCTGCTGAACAGACTTCAAACAGACGTTAATCGATTGACACCCGTTTGAGTCGACATGGGTTTTGAGAAGGGTTTGTTTCCAAGCATTGCCATCAGCTAGTAAAAGTCGGGGTTTATTAATCAAATATTAACTATATGCCAATTTTCTTTTAAATATTCAATAGGACGTAATGAGTAATCGTATAATTGGCTAGGAATACTATATATGTTTCCTGCGCCTATTATTTTCTTTGAGCAATATTTGGCAACTAGCAATTTGGTAGGACTCTTTTGTTAGGCACTCTATTTGACGTATTCAATTATTGGAAGGACACGATTTGCTTTTGAGTAAAACTTTTGTTTTATGTTATACTTGCATTTTAGATGTGGAACTTAAAGAATATATGACATATTTATATTCGGAAGGCAATCACGACATTTTAAGAGAACTCTTATCTTTTGGAGTTTCGCCAAGAGGAAATCAGGAGGCACTGTCTTGAATAATCGAAATATAGAAATGTTGTTTGTTCATTGAATATGTAATGACCGTCTGGAATAATGCAGCGTGTTCTATTTTATCTCCAAAATACAAAAGGTTTATCGTACAATTCTTACGCCTGTTTTTGGAAAACATTGTTTACATAATAATGTAATATTACTAATATTATAAATGCGAATATTTGAATGGATGGATGGATGTTTGTAACAATGTATCTAAAGAAAGGCTGCAGGGATCTCCCTGAAAATTAGCATAGATGTAGAACATAGTATGGAAGAACACATAGACTACTATTTTTTTTTATTTTGCGAAGACGGAGTCGCGGGCGACAGTTAGTAAGATTATATTGACGACATAAGACATTTTATTCAGCATTTTTGATTGGTTCTTATCAAAAAGTAACCAGAAAATAAATCATTTAAGAGGTAAGAAATTCCCAAGCAAATAGAGCCTAAAACCTTTTAAATAAATGACGATAAATGTTGGTTTTTCTACAAAAACAGTAGTTATTCGAATTAAACGTTAAACAAATTTTAAATCAATTTATACAATACCGCTGTTAAATTGTTTCGGTCGTTTGTATTTCATCGACAGGTAATAGAATAACGAATAATTGCATGTTATACTGAATTGAAAATATAATCGTTGCTAATTAACGCATTCATAATTGTGTGCACGATCGTTGCTTGTCAGCACTTTGATGTTGATTGAACCGAACGAGATTCCATTGCTGTTTAATTGAACTAATTGGATTACATGTTTTTATAAATAAATATAAGATTCGTTCTGTAACAAAAAATGATTGTTTCAATCGTTTTTAACTATATTATTCCATATTTTATTCTAACCTAGTTGTCACCCGCGACTCCATCTACGTGAAATTAAAACAAATTTAGTGAAGCCTTTGTGTTCTTCTAGACTATGTTGTATATCTGTGCCAAATTTCATCGAGATCCGTGGAGCCGTTCTGGAGATACCTTCTCACAAACATACATACATACAACCAAACCATCGCGTTTATAACATTAGTAAGATAAGATAGTAGAATATCGATTTTAAAATAATAGAAGAATCGATTATGTTTATATTTCGCACGTTTTAAAATTCATCCTCATTTAAAGGCTTGTCGTCCGTTAGTAAAATAAGATATGGTCGAATGAATGAATAAATAATATTAAAAAAGCAGTCGAGTCTGATAGAAAAAAGGCTGTATTGGAATAAAAGTGGAGCGGCTCTGGACAAATATGGCTCCCGCTACACCGGCTTTCGGGTCGACGAGCTTTGTGCAGGATTGTACTTTTTTTAATGTCTATTTTCTTTTGTACGTTCCTGTTGATATAACTTTATTTCCAGTACAACGTTTAAAAGGTAATCGACGCATCACCGAGCTACGCTTGCTGTTCTAACTTTTTTATACTTTTTTTATTTTTTTTTTATATCAGAAGGCGGCAAACGAGCGAGCGGCCATCTAAAGTTGCTGCAAGAGCGAAGCTACTGTTGCACATAGACTTACGCAATTGTATATGCGTTGCCTACCTTTAATCAACGGTGGAGAGGATGCACAGAAAGAGATTTTTTTCCCTTCCAAAGCATCCTCCCATCCGGAAAAGCGACTTCCACTTCCCATCCGTTCCTTATAAGAAAAAGGGCGTGACGGATAAAATGACTAAGATTAGGCCTTCGGGACGCACACTCTCAGAGGAAACGCGGAACTGGTTCTACTTGACGCCTGTCTTCTGTGTGGTCGTGTTATTGCGGCGGGCGAACCGCACAATTCGTGTGAAGAGATTAAAGCGGGCTCTACCACTGTTAGTTCTACCCAAATTTAAAAATCATCGAAAGTTTAAAATTATCATCAGCCTGTACTTTTCCCTACGGACACGGATAATATTTTGTACATTATTTTATTGTCCACATATTTGTAGATAATTGGTCGTCATCTTCGAGAGCAGAAAGCGAGAAACAAAAACTCTGCCGTGTCACTGTTGGATTGTGCATTGCGTGGTGTGTCTGCGCTCCCGGCAGCCGCTATATCAGAGTTAGCCGGAGTGGGACTTCACGGACTGGTTATATCATCTGGAGACATTCGTAGAGTACAACAAGGAGCTTTTAATTCTATCGCCACAACATTACTGGCATTGGGTAAGCATAACGAGAATAAAAGTACCAGCAATATTAACTTATTACCTATGTCTTTATAAATTTGATTACTATGCGTTTTTGATTTGTAAAATAAAAGTTTAATTTCCAGGTTTGCCGAATAATCAACTGCCCTCAGTTCCAACTGAAGCATTAAATCATCTCACGCTGTTAGATCGATTGGATCTGTCCAATAACAAAATACATATGCTCGACTCTAACTCGTTCAAGGTAACTGTCGGCGAACAATATGTTTACGTTAATCTTTGATATTGTAAAATGCGCTTTAAACTAAGTGCATAAACTCTACTTGAATATAAAATTAATCAACAATTTTTTACTTATAATTTTTAAATCAGCTATAAGTGATATAAATCAGAAAAGTGGAAATAAGATCCGTAATATTACGTTTAAATAATTCATACCTTGCAAAGAAGTAATAAAGTTTTTATGTTTTTAGGGAATTAAAAACCTTACATATCTAGACATAAGTGACAATCAGTTAACGGATATATCGTTGGATGCATTCAAGCCGCTTTCAGAATTGACCGTTTTAAGGTTGAGAGGAAATCTACTTAAAGTTACTGCTCTGCCGTCTTTAAAGGTATTATTAGTTCAAATTATTTTAACTTTAACAACACTAAAACAACCAAATTATATATCCTTAAGTACTAAAAAGGTTTGGCATGTGAACTGTGACTTCTAAAGGCATAATCATTGTAATAAAAAACTACGAAGTAAAAAAAATCCTAAAACAGTTTTAAATTTTCTAGGATGTTTTATTTCATCCTCAATATTTACTAAAATGCTTTTATTTACAACAACTAAAATTATTTACATTGTATTATAATGTTCACTTTGTTTAACGTACTACAGAAATCTCTGGAGCAATTTAGATTTGAGTGTCCACAATCTAAACAGATGTAGAAAACATACTGTCATCTCTTTCATTCTCTTTGAAATAACAGAGATAGTAGTATACTTTAATGTAGATGTTTCGGTAGTGGAAACTAATAATATGTTTTTTCAGGACGCTCATTATTTGCGCGAGCTGGATGTATCCAGCAACGCGCTGGAAGGTCCCCTGGGTGCGGGCACTCTGCCGCCGCTGGCTCACCTCACTACACTGCATCTCTCAGACAATACCTTCGCAAGTATACGCCGAGGGGCATTAGCAGGTGAATTCAATTTAAATATATTGGTATAAATAACCTCAACGTCAAAACTCAGCAGTATTATTTCGAAATGCCAATTCCTCTTAACGTTTCAAAGGTAGAACTATAAAATTTATGTTTTCAAGCAAATATATATCAGGTTTTAGTATTCTTTTTACGTAAATAAAGGATTAGTGCTCATTTTTGGCTATTTGGCAAATGTTATATATGAAATTGTCGTGTCACTATGTCAGTTACCACATTCCAATTTCCGGAGGAACGGTTTGACCGATTTTTATGAAATTTTATATGCGCATTCAGTAGGTCTGAGAATCGGCTACTGTCTATTTTTTAATCCCGCGCGAACAGAGTCGCGTGCGTCAGCTAGTAATATGTAAAAGTAATGTATTTTTAAGGTTCATATATGTAAATATTTCCTTGTATGTAAGTTATAGATATCCTAGCTTTAAACGGTTTGAGAAAAACTATGTTTTGAAGTCATAGTATGTTTCAACTTATGTATTAAGTAAATAGTTATTTTTAAAGATTTATATGATATATAATTTGTAACAGTAAAAAAAATAACATTCTCAGGGCTCACAAATCTGACTCAATTGAACCTTCACAATAATCAGGTTGATGTATTGGAGGACTACGCGTTCAGACATCTCACCAATTTGACGCATTTAGATCTTTCCCATAATGAAATTGTAGCCGTCTCTGGTAAGAAATATTAAATGAAATATTGTTTGTTATTTATTTAAATGTAACCTTACCTTTAACAGAATTTACAAATTTCTTTTTACGGTATTAATTAATTATTTGTATTAAAATTCGTGTGTTGATACGAACCAATAATCAAATAAAAAGCAATACAAAGATGTAAGCACGAATGAAAATGTGAAACGATTTTTTGTTTATTTTCATATCCAAAGCATTTATTATTATGCCTTTGTATTTGATAAAAGTTATGTAATCCTTAAATTACCAAATATTAAATCTTAAGATCGAAGTATTAACTATTATTTTTTCACAGGCGCTTCGTTGGCTCAACTTACGAATTTAGTCCACTTGGACCTTTCGCACAACTTTTTACGATCACTTTCAGCGGAGCCATTGAAGGCTCTCAGGAAACTCACTGATTTACTTCTCCATGACAATGACATTGCTATGATAGATGACGGTGCTTTAACAATGCACAAGGATTTAAGTCGTTTTACTATTGAAGGTTAGTTTACAATATTGTTTCCTTTACGATGCCCAATGCTTTTGATTTTTAAAGCATCGACTACAACAATTTTATAAGTTTGTTTTAATATCCCGACCAAAATTTCAAGTAACTATAGAAATTACAGACGCAAGATAATCACCTATAACCCTAATCTAATTGAAATATCTATAGCTATGTTACACTAATTAGAGTGATAAATACCCTATCTATTGCAGATAATCCTCTCAATTGTGATTGCTTAATGGCCGGCTTTGCGAGGTGGTTGCGCGAAGCAAAAAACCTGTCCCAATCTGATAAATCTGCAGCGGTCTGCGCCACACCACCTCATTTAGAAGGAGCGCTGCTATCTAGACTATCGAAAAATAAACTATGTGATGATTTTGAACATATAGAAATAAAAAAAGATGATATTAATTATGATTATAATAAAATATATGATGAAGATGTTAATGTAAGAGGTAAGCTCAGTGTTGTTGATGAAACGCTTGTGGATGGAGATATTTATATTGATAAAGCTGAAGGTCTAGATGATGATTTATACGACGAAGAATTAGAAGTACCAGGAGAAGAGGACTTGCCGATATCTAAGACAAAAGTAAGTTCGTTTTTTTAGTAAATATATTTCTGACTTTGAATCTAGGTGATGGGTTTTAGTTGAAAACAAACAAAAGATATGATTGTTTTTCTTCTTTTCTCTTATTTTAATTTTATATTAAACTACATTAAATTTTAAATTTCGTAACACTAAATTATTATGTCCATTTATTCGTACCATTTCCTAAAAGCATTTTTGTCAAAAATATTCAAAACTGATGTGAAATATTTCTTATTGCTGCAGTTTTCCGCAAAATTACATCAAATCGGCTTGCTATTCAAATTCGTTTGGTTGGAAATACAATCTACTGAAACTCAATATACTATCTCGATTTACATACTTTCAGATTTTATTTTAAATTCAAAAATGTAAAAAGTAAAACAAAACTTACCAAAGAGTTCAAACAAATATGTTTGATCACAAACATACCAGGCGATCATGATTTTCAAAGAGTTCATATTACAGGTGAGGTTAGAAGACGCCTGGTACGATAAAGAAGAAGTACATCTATCGTGGTCGTTGGACCCACCATCAAATCGTCGGTTCCGTTGTACCGGGGTGACAGCGTCAAGAGGCGGCAGTCTGCCCAAACACGTGGCATGCCACAGAGCTCCGCCTGCTAATGTTGTACTACGAGGTTTTAAAATTGATCCCCTTGAACATTATACGTAAGTTGCTTAATGGTTTTTTTGGCTAAGAGGTAGCATTAATGGTAATGTGGCTGTACCAAAGTGGAATTTCAGGGCTTGTTGCAATAAAATAAATTAAAATAAAAGGCAAATAATAGTTCTTTAGAATTAAGTAATAAACTAATAATAAAGACGAAAAGTTTATTCTTCTACGATATTGAATTTTTAGTTTCGCTCGCTTAAGCTATGAGAGGTTATCCAAATTGTAATTGACAAAAATTGTTTTTAGATTTTGTATAGCATTAGAAGAAATGGACAATAAAGATATACCAATGGCCCTCGTATTAGGCTGCGGGTTACCCCAACTTGTTAGACAACGCGCTGAGTACATAACTGTCGCAAGTCTGCCTGTCACTACGCCACCCACAAGACCTACATTCAGGTAAGATCCGAATATATTATTAATTTGGAACTCTAATTCTAATGGCATAGAGCATAAAGTAGGTTTATGAACAATCAATGAGACAACTGTTGAAATAAACCTGAAACTAAAGCACCAATAGCCTAATGTATAAGAGTATGGATTTCCGATCACCGGGTCGGGGATTCGAACTCCATCATTCGATTATTGTCATAAACCATGTCCTAGCACAAGCAGTAGAGCTTAATGGAATGGTACAAGAAATATTAGTAAATTAACAAAGAATATGCCAATATAAAAAAAAACTTGGACATAAGAAAGATTCAGAAAAGACTAATAATATCTATGAGCCTCTTATTTTTTCAATATTGCTTTGGTTTTTGTTTCTCGATGTTCTCTTAAACAAACTCTTAAACTAGAACTAGAGTTTAGATATAATGTCAAATTTCTTTCTCAGGGTTTCAGAAGTACGTTCCAACGTGACGAGCGACGGAGTACTGACTGTGTTGATATCAGTGATGGGTTTACCTTCACCACGTTCACCTTTCGTATTACCACGTTCTCAAAGACTTTCTACACCTGATAGATATGCCATAGGCAATTGTTACGTCATCCTGGCAGTTCTATCAAAAGGATCATTAGTAGCTCAAAAAGATACACCATGTCAAAGTACTTTGGAAATATCAATGGAAGGTTTCCTTAGAGGACCTTATGAAGTCTGTGCGAAGATTTCTAAGAATAAACTGGATGAAATGCAACCGATTTGTGTTGTACCTCAATTACAAGAACCGTTAGGTTCTTTGGAAATCAAATCTGGAATAAAGGGATTGAATTCTGCTTTAGTTGGCGTAGCTTTAAGTTTAACGGTTATTGTTATTTGTTTGATATGGTTTGTAAGGAAGGTGTTGAAGAAACCAGCTAATTTTGAACCTCACAGATGCTTTAGGCCGGAACCTGTGGCGGAGGAGAATGTCAGAGCTAGTTATGTTATGTTAACGGCTACATCTAAAGTTTAAATTGTTTTTTGTTTTAAGTCATGCCATATAATATTAATTTGCTAGTCTTTTAGTTAGAATTATTATTTTATTTATGTAAAAGATATTAAGCATTATTGGCTTTTTTATTAAATAAATATTAATAAATTGTAAATACTTTTTAATATAATTTTGTACTTAAAATATATTATGTAAATGTTATATTATGTATATGTTTTAAATGAATGATTAAAACGAATTCTAGCTAATATTAAAAATACAAACAGAAGGAAAAACGAAATTTCGTTAGTTAAAATGCAAGAGGCAATGCTTCTTCGTAATTTCGTTGAGTTTCTTATCTTTAGTTTTCCTTAAGGATATATCTTTACTCCCATTTATCAGATGAATAATTATATACGTCTACGTCTGGTACGTGATTTTAATGCCTTAATTAAGTTATAAAATTTTGTCTAAAATTTAAAACTCAACAACACATTTTCCTGATTGTATTTTCATGCATCACGCTGAACTTAGGGTAGGCTCCGAGCTCCTCGGTGGAGACGTATAGTGAACTGATGATCCTATATATTTGACCTGACCTAATATATTTGAAGTTTTCTATGTATTATTTGTATTATCTTGTTGTATTTTTATCTATAAATAATATTTTAAGACAAAAATAGATTTGTTAATGTTAACTTGGTTTTCGTAGAAACTCATTACGAGATTATATATCTACGAGTGCGCGGAACATAATTTTAATTCATCACCTCTATGAACTTTGATAAGAAGTTTAAACATATTGAAATTATAAATAATCAAGTCATATCGTACTAAGTAACACGCTAAGTACGTTTTATTAAACTAAGTATTTTTAATAATAACTACAAAAAACGATTACTACCTAATTAACCATACGATACAAAACTACAATATTATTGCGTGGCATTAGTGCCCTTCTAAAGCATTTACTGTAGGTTTCCGAGACAACATCCCTGTTTAAAACATATTATTCTCTCTGATGTTGGATGACGATATGTTTTGTACATAGATTTTGGTCATAGAAACCCACTATTAATACACTTAAGACTTTTTGTTATGCTTTTCCAAGTATTTGTTGATAAGTCGTACATAAGTGAAGCTATCTATAGAATTTTAAACATGGCTCTTTTGCAACGGTTTTACTATTTCGTAAGGTTTTTAAATGTTTCCTTCTCAAAATATTGGCTATTTGTTTTTTTTTACTGATGTTATTTCTGTGTACAGTTTCTTGTATATTGTATTATAATTTCCTGTAAAAGTATAGTATATACATTTCTTTTATTTAATTAAAAAATAATGGCAGTCAGGTTTATATTTCTTCTAAATTTGCTTAAATCATATGTTTTGTTTTTAATTAATTGTTAAGAAAAAAGTTAAGGAAAATCATAATTTATTGTAATTTACTTTTTATGTTACTGTACAAACAATACATATTGCTATCTATTTTTTTGAAAGGAGATTGAAAGGGATGGCAATATGTTTTTGTAAGTGTGTCGGCAGTCGAAATAAATTGCATGGATAACTTTGGGTGTCAAATAGACAATCGTTCGAAATTCAAAATTACAATCAGCTGTATAAGGCGCAAGTTCGGCCCCACATGGAATACTGCTCGCATCTCTGGGCGGGAGCACCCCAGTACCAGCTTCTTCCATTTGACCGCATACAACGGAGAGCGATTCGAATCGTCAACGACCGAGCTCTTACTGATCGGCTCGACACTCTGGCGCTGCGGAGGTACGTTAGTTCCCTCTGCATTTTCTACCGCATCTACCACGGGGAGTGCTCCGAAGAATTGTTTGGAACGATTCCTTTCGCCGAGTTCCGTCATCGGACGACACAACAGACCGCCAGGTTCCATCCACACCTTCTCTATGGCTGGCAATCCACAACCGTACGGTTTGCGCGAAACTTCCTGCCTCGCACAGCAGCGTTGTGGAATGGTCTGTCCTCGGCGGTATTTTCAAACCGCTACGACTTAGGGTCCTTCAAGAAGCGAGCTTATCACCATCTCAAAGGCAACGCATCTGCGGTTTCTCCAGTATTGCTGATGTCCATGGGCTTCGTTGAACACCTCGGTGTTCTCGCTACTCGTTTGTCCCCTTCTGTAATAAAAAAAAGTACGCTAATTTTAGTTATAAGCATTTTTAACCGATTGCAAATAAGGAGGTTATCATTCTGTATGATTTAAAATGTTTTATAGAAGCAGTGTGTTATGTTATTTATAAAATAGTGGACTATTTTTGATACGGTTTATTTGATACATTTAAAACTACTAATGCAATAATTGAAATTAATAATGGTGATAGTCAGAAAATATAAAAAACTTAGTGTTTCAATTACATTAACATAAATACATGTTAATACTTTTATCGCACGTGTAAATAAGAGATAACCAGAAACAATCGTAATAGAAATTATTGCATGCGCTTCCGAAATACTACAATCTTTGACAGATAGTTAAAAAAGTAACTTATACTGGAATGGTTTTTGGTGACAATATGTAAGAGTTAAACATACTATTTTACTACATCGATGCAATATTCACCGGCGGTCAAAGGGTTAAAACACGTGTTTAAAACAGTGTCCCACTGTGTTTTTTCGGAGTAACATAGTTAATATTTTTGTAATGTTTTAGACTAACAAAAATCTTCTGTGAAGATTTCTATTTAAGTTGATTAATATAATAACACGAGGCTGACTAGCGAAAAAAAAATTGCTAATGACAAAGTCATAGCGAGTTAGTTTTATTTGCGTTTTGTTAATACTAAGGTAAATAAGCAAATTATTTAATGAGTAATTACTGTATTGAGGTCGTCAAATATCTTGGCCGCTCGGAACATCGTACGAGTCGTTGAATATAACACAATATTAAGTTTATGTTCGTTCCGTTCAGACAGACCAAATCAAAGAACAGAACACATTTTTTACCGCAACTAAAATTGAGCTTTATACTATTTGAACAAGGTTTAATTTTACTTTGCACGTCTTTTTTATCAAGAGCAAGCGGGGAAAGGCGTGATAAGTAATATTAATCCTTGTGTCAATTGCATAAAGCTCAATTTAATTTATGATAAAATGTATTCTGCTCTTCGCCCTGGTTTTTGGGAACGAACCCTTAAGCGTACACGGATGCCGGCATCACTGCGCAGTGCGCCAAGATATTTGAAAAGGCGTATACTCTGAAGATATTTTTCGCCGTCTCTGTATATGATTCGAAGAACTTTGGTTCTGCTTTAATTAGTCGATAAATAATGTAAATAATTAATTTATGATTTTTGACAAATAAAGATTAACTTTTTATTAAATCGTTTTATTTGAATTTTTTACTCTAAAGTATTTTAAACGCCCAATAGTTTTATAGTAGTAGGGTACGGATTACCTATCTTGCGGGGACGCCGTTTTAGCCCCCTATTTGAATATTTTAAACCCATATCCCAGCACGTTCCCAGTAAGGAAAGCTTAGTTGGAATGATTACAAAAAATATTACGAACAAAATTCTGTTAATATTTATAAAATGCCTTCAAGGATTTGGATGGATAACATTTGAGTACTCAAACTAAAAGGTACTAAGCAACATCAGGTAAGGAAAAATTTTTCATTACATTTATCGCGTAAAAACCTAATAGCACATGATATAATCTAGTAAATTCATAGTCTTTAAAATATAAATGTAATAGAAATAAAGTAGTACCGAAAATTAAAACAAAAAGGTAATATAACCTCATTAAAAGTCTGGTATACGATGCTGGGATTTTCCCTATCAGAATTGCGCACGCGCCTCAACAAAACAAACGTTAATAATTGTCAGTCATAAACACACCGCGATGGCGAGTGGACGTGTCGCAGTTGTTATATTAATAGCATTATCACTTACGATCGTCGAATGCAAAGTGTTTACAAGATGCCAATTAACCCGCGAACTCTTAAAGAATGGATTCTCAAGGACATTTATTAGTAATTGTGAGTTATTATTCTTTAATATATAAAAACAAATATGCTTTTATCACTAGTATATAGACAGATTACATTTTATTTACATAATCACGTTTAATCTACATTTATTGTTTACAATGGCGCAAACAAGTTTGTTGGTTATTCTTTAACTTAAAATTAATTGCGTTAATTTACGAACAATATTTATTTACCTGTTAGCATTTTATTTAACTATAACTTATCAACATGATTGATAGTAAAGTTAACTTAACATGCTTTAACATGTATAAATCAACACAATTAGTTGTTGTTTATTGCCACTTGTAAATATTGTCATGTATCCAGATAAATTAAAGATGAGAAACCAATATTTGACATTAAATTTGCAATATTCTTAGGAACCTAACCGTGAGTTTCTGAGACCGAAATATCTGTAAAAATCAAAACTCAGTTGACGATATGTTTTAAAGGGAGACTTAGGTTTCAAGGTAAGTAAATTAAAACAGTTGATAAGTAAATAGATTATAGATTTGAACCAATGATCTTATGTTTCATAATATTCTAAAAAAGGCTATGATTTTTAATTGAATTTAAACCCACAATACGTGAACGACTCCTGTTACCGGTTCCTGGGTTAATTTTTCAAGATAATTTAATGTCCAATATTTATCAGATTAATCCTAGAGTGTTTTAATAATCTGAAGAACTAAGATACAATCACCCATGAGTTTCGATTTTATATTAACCATTACTTATTCGAAATAACTCCGCCTATGTTAAATTCTATCAACAATTTACTTACACTGTGTAAAATTGCAACACATTGCGTATTGTTTGTCTAGCCATTGTGTTATAATTCCAGTTGGAAATGCCACTACATGTGCGTAGGTGACCTGACATTTCAATCAACCCGAACAAGGTCACATTATACAAAATACAGTATATTTTATTCCAATTATATATTTGATTAGATAACGAATTTAAATAATTATAAAGTTGAGTTATAAACTTAATTCTGAAAGGTAAAATTCACCGATAAAACGACGGAGGAGGGGACGCATAGAAAAAGAATGTTTCCCCTCAATGACGGAGGAGGAGAGCTCCTCCGTCAAATCAACTTCCCCTTCCTTATAAGAAAAGGATTGGAAGAGAAAGAAGACTAAAATTAGGCCTCCGGCAGAACACTCGTCAGATGAAACGTGGAATTGCTTTCTCTTCACGCCTGTCTTTTCACCAGTCAAGTCGGCCAAATCCTGTAAAAAATGTTTTGCTGGCTTCTACCACTGTTTGTTTAGAAAATGTTAACGGAATTAAAATATTTACATATAAAATCTTATCTCTTGAGACAGAAAGTTAAAATATTTGACTTTAAATATACGTCAAATCGCTTATAATTATTTTTACGTGCTAGACACTGGAAATGCGTCATACTGTGTTCGTCCACTATCTATACATAATAATAAAATTTGAGAGTCTGTATATAAGTTTTGTCTGTTCTATTTTTTTCTTAATTAATATTTCGATAAAATTTTTCTTCTATTTATTTCAGGGGTATGTTTGATTGAACAGGAAAGCGATAGAAACACATCGGCTTTTCATGCGAAGACGCCGAGAAGAAAGTACTATGGACTCTTCCAGGTGAGAAAGCGGTGGATTAAGAGTGCATTTCCACTGTGAATTTTTTTTTAAATATGTCGTACTAACTCTCTTTCAAATAACAAAATATAAAGTTATATTTTACTAGATGTGTGACGGTAATGAAATTTTATAATTAAGTCGGCGTAATATTTTTTCATTTTGTTGATATAAAATTATCAATTATTTCAGATAGGAAGCGAATATTGCAAGGAAGGTCGGAAAGGTGGCAAGTGCGACATAGCTTGCGAAGGTGAGTTCTCAAATGTCATGATATACATAAAATATATTATATTAACATGCATAAATATAAATAAGAATACATGATAATTGTCGGTTTCTGAAACCAAATGCTTCGCTTAGAACATATTGTTACCTCTTTTTTGTCAAATTTGATGTTTTATAAAGAAATTTTGGTCTCGGAAACCTACGATAAATGATAAAACTTATTAAACATTAATTATTTCAACAAGCCATAAAAAATTGTCAATAGACAAAACAAAATATAGAATAATAGGTTACAAAAGACTCTAACCGTGGGTTTCTGAGAAATGAAAGAGATGACGATGTGTTTTATACAGAGATTTAGATCTCAGAAATCAACGGTAAACTATCTTAACTACATATGAATGTTTATTAATTTATTTTATTTATCTTTGTAATATTATTTGTGTACAGCTCTACTGGATGAAGACATCCGTGATGATGGTGTGTGCGCATTGAAAGTGTTCGAACAAGAGGGATTCAAATATTGGTCGCGTTGGGAGGCGCGGTGTAAAGGACAATTGTTGCCTGATATCGAAAAGTAAGTATAATATAATAAATAAGTGGAAATTAATTATTCTATACTATACTAAGACAATTTTTAAGAAACCTTTTATCCTGGGCTTCTAATACTAAAATCCTCGTTTACAATATAATGTTATCTGTTTTGTCTCTCTGATTTGTTCTATATAAAGGTGTCGGTCTCAGAAACTAACGGTTACGATACAAAATAGATTAAATCTTAATACAGAACTTTATAACGTTGATCTCGTTGTTACGAACATAAGAGTACATTGATAAATTTAATTATTTTTTCATTGCATTATTTGATAAACTTATTTCAAAAACAATTATTAAGGACCAAGAACTGTGATAAAAGATTTTGGATTGAAAACAACGCCATCTATTTTCAAATTAGAAGAGTTAAATTAGCCAGAACTTTGATACTTCAGTTTTATTTTTATTTTTACTTTATTAAGAGAAAATAATCACTAAAAAACATGTCTTGTCATTATCTTTGACAAAACAGAGTTAATAATATATTTAAAAGAGGAATTAGGTCTCAGAAACCCACGGTAATTGATGCTTTTTTCTTACCTTTCTTTAGATGTCCAGATTGGCAGTACCCATCTAATCGCTCGTCACCACCGAGAGATAAACGTACCTCACCCTCAAGAGGTCGAAGGTCAGCTTTGAGAAAGCGCTTCACTCTACATTTGCGACCAAAGCATAGTACAGTATTGTCTTTATAAATTGTTATTACAAGTAATTATAATTAAAATAATAAATTATTAGCTTACTTTCATTCCATTGTTCCGTGTTTTAATTTATTCTAGTTTATTCTTAACTAGCTGTCGCCCGTGACTCTGTCTTAACTTAAAAAACTTAATTAGTAGCCTATGTGTTCATCCAGACTATGTTCTACATCTATGCCAAATTTCAGCGAGATCCATACAACCGTTCTTGAGATACCTTCAAACAAACATCCATACAAACATTCGCATTTATAATATTAGTAAGATATGTATTGAAAAAAACAAAGGGAATATCGTATTAATTGAAATATTTTGTCGCCTAAATGGTTTGATTTATGTCTATGCTCAAAGACTGCAACCATATTCTTGCTCGGATTAAAGCTATTCATAATTATAGAGTTAGGACAAATACTTTTGACAACTTTGTTTGTATTAATGCCTATTTATTAACGATGTTTTTATGATATCGTGTTTAATAATTCACCATTTAGATTGTAATTAAGTGGTCATTAAGTTTTATAGAAATTAAACGTAAACAAGTTTTGAGAACGAGGTGAAATAATCTTTTGTTTCGATTAGTAGAACTGTTATATTGTTATGTAGTTGTATTAATTTGTAATGTTGTCTGTCTGTCTGTTTCTTATGAAAACGCTGGACAGATTTTAACAAGGCTTTAACTTGAAGGTAGTTTACATGTCCTTGGGTAACATAGGCTATTTTTTCTACGCTGACGAAGTCGCGTGCAAACTCTATTATTAAATTGAATTAAACATTACTCTACCATAGTTTAGTTGCTATCCATAATTATGACCTTTCTTATCTACAGACTATAAATAATTGTCTTATCATAATTTCTACAAATGTTCCACAGCAATCGCAAGTTTTATTACAAATCCTATTAAGATAATGAAATTAATTATCTAGGCAATATATTTATTACCTTATTTTTACGTTAGACACACACACAATCCTACATAACACTCATATTAACCGTGGGTTTCTGACATCAAAATCTCTGTATGAAAAATATCGTTATCTCTATTTTTCATCACGGACAATACAGAGATGACAATGTTTTAATTGGAAATTTTGGTATCAGAACCCTACGGTAAGACGAATTCTAAAGATTCAGTTAATAAAAGACACTTCTCTTATTAACCACTGTTAATGTTATAATTTCAAAGAAACATACAAACAAATCTATTACCGCTGCCTCCACAATATAATAACAAATATATTTGATTACATGTAATTGAACGTAAGAAATTACGAGAGATTTCTTTGGCAAAGTCTTATATGAGTTTCCTGTGGGCCATATTATATTGGTTTGTCGTTTAGATACTTTATGACTTTAATCAAGACATTCCTTTCCCCCCTACTGCCAAATTACATTCTACATGAGGCATATCACTTTAAGAATATTTTCTATGATCATAATTTATCATTAGTGATATAATATAATAAATATTCCCTGTACGTCGAATTCAATTTGAATGAAATAGATAAACTTAATTATAATATTTGTAGTGTGACAAACTTATCCGACATGAGGGGACAAACTGCGCTTCGAAACGATTCCATAGCTTCAAAAATATATAGAATTGACGCGCGACAATCACGTGTCATTCGTTCTATTCATTTTTGAAGTTCGCTTTGGAGCGAATGCACTTTGTGTAGCCCCGCTGACGGGAAAATGAGAAGGGTTAAGTATTCACCATCTCAAAGGCCGGCCAAGCATCTGCGATTCCTCTGGTATTGCTGTTGTCCATAGGCGTCGATGAACACCTCGGTGCTCCTACTCGTTTGCCCCCTTCTCTTATAAAAAAACCATCCTTTTCGGACTGTATAGTCAAACAAGGATATTTGGTCCGATGAGAGACGCTGCTTTCGTTGTTAGTTTTGTCTGAAAATATGTTAAAAAATTCATGGACATAGAAAATGGAATAAAAAAAACATGGTATGCCATATACAGTACGAAAAGGGACCTTCTTGACATTGACAGAGGGGCGCTAGTGAGCAATCATAATTTACGTCCACCGGGTGAGAAATCCTTGTCGGTCTGTCTTGTCATGTCTGTTATTAAGTCTTGTGTTTCATATTCTATGAATTAGTATATTTTGTAGACCTGCAAAAGGCTGAATTTCATTACTTGCCAAAAAATTATTCCAAATTTTTGAAATTAAATAAAATTACGTATTTATGTGAAAACCTGTTGAGGTAAAAGAACTATGTATTGTAATAATATTTTATTTTTTATTATTGATTAAAAAAGTTTACATTTTGAGTTTGATTAACGCTTTTTACGAATTATGCCATTCTGGACACCTGGAAAAAATAACCAAAATAATGAAACATTGTACAAAACAGTAGGATCTACGAAAAGTCAATCCCTTTAGAAGATAAAGTGTAATTCAATTTTTATTTGAGACTATTTATATATAATAGATAACTGAAGAACTTACTTCTCAACGTCTGGTAGAGTCTGTCCTTTGCATCTTGTCTCCCATTTGGACCAATATTTAAAACCTTCCTGGTCAAAAACTTTAAGTGCACACAAGCTATCATCTTTAATGTTTTCGTCTAGGAGAGCTGCAAGTTAAAGATAGATTAAGACAATAAAAATTGTGTTAAGAAGGAGAAAACAGTTTTTTCTTCAACTATACAAATAAAAAAATAAAAAGGCGTGTCTGTTTGTAAAATCGAAAAAATCATATTTCGTGAACATAACGTTCGTTGATTGCTTCTGAAGTAAGATTAAAACAAAAAAATGTCTGTCCATATGTCCGTTTGTAAGGCTGCGTTCGTACTGGATAATCTACGAAACGGTTGGGCCGATTTTGATGGGACTTGGACTGGAAAGTAGCTGATGTTTGCTGGAGTAACTTAGACTATTACATGTTCTCCGCGCCGACAAAGTCGCGGGCGACAGTTAGCTGTATAAATAAGTACTTAGTGATAACTGACTTAAATAATATAAGAACAAAAGACGACTAAAACTAATCTATAGCAATTTTTAAAAGGATTAATATTGGCCGACATTCATTATGATTATAAGTTAGACACACCTTCACAAGTAATGTCACACTTTCCACCTTTGCGACCTTCTTTGCAAAATTCGCTTCCGATCTGAAATTTAAAAAAAAACAAATTAATATACTTTTATCATAATAAAGACATTTCGTAGTATTTTCGAATATTGGTTTTACTAAATATTTCTAATGTGACTCAAGAGAAACCAAGTCGAAGAACATAGGAAGGTGTGGAGTGGTGTATCTAATTAAAATATTTTAACATACTTGGAAGAGTCCATAATATTTCTTCCTTGAAGATTTAGTAACAATAGCTGCGGTGTTTCTATCGCTTTCATGTTCAATCATGCACACCCCTGAAATATCACCAAATATATTAAATCTTAGCATTGACTGAGTACACCCTTAGTGTAGATTTCTCAAACCAAAGACATAATATGTGTATGTTTTAGACCAGTCATTATGAAACGAAACGTTTCTTTGACTGGCCTAGAAGTGCTTATGGCTATTTAGTGATAGATCGCTATTTGTATTTTATTATGTAATTAAAATATTTGAAGCTCATAATGTTCGCTCTATAACTAAAATTTTAATTTCTTTAACCCACAATAAAGGACGGTATACTAAACACTTACTGCTAGATATAAGTCTTCGAATTGACACTTTGGCTGACCCTAAGTGTAAGTAAAGCTTGAGCAATCACTAAGGATATTTATAAGGAACCAAACGACTCCGAGTCTTAGTATCAACTAGTAAGGTAATGTCATCAATTTATAAATTTACCGTGAACATTAACCCTTAATTCGATGGTGTCCTAATTAACTAATAAAAAAAAAACTCCTGAACTAGCTTAGAGAAAATTACGTAAGTATGACTTTACTAAAAGAAAACAGTCTTTTTTTACTACAAAAAGAATCGTCGAATTAAGGGTTAAAGGGCTTCACCAAGTTTGAAAAATATTTAATAAATATTGTATAAAATTTATACAATTGAAATTTTATTTCAATGATTTATTTGAATCATAACAAGACTTACAGTTGCTTATAAAAGTTCTTGGGAAGTTATTCCTTAGAAGTTCTCTTGTCAATTGGCACCTTGTAAACACTTTGCATTCTGTAATCGCGAATATTATTACAATAATTAATAAAAATCCAATACGTTTGTTCTCCATCTTGCTTTATTTCAACTGACCTATCTCGCGATATCAATCACATTCGTTAAGGGGTTTTCCAAGTAACTTGATATAAATAGAGCTGGGATTCGTCTGAAGCCACATTTGTGTCAACATATTGTCATCCCTTACATTCTCTTTGTAAAAAAAAGAGATAGCATATGCTAATACATGTGACAAACCAATCGAGACTAAAGTGATTACTTGACATTGAATTTCATTTCCTGTCCCTTTTATTTATTTCAAGGTTAGCAATTCTGAAGTGGATATGCAGTCTGACAAACATGTGCCGATGAGGATACTAGCGGCAATTTTTTTGAATATACTAGTTGTCGTATGCAATTTCGTCCGCACTTAATTAAAAAACATAATAATTATTCGCCTATGTGTTTTTCTAGACTATGTTATACATCTGCCGTTCTGGAGATATCTTCTAACATCCATCCATCCAAACATTCCCATTTATAATATTAGTAAAATTAGTAAGTTTTCTTCTGAACAAAGAGACGGAAGAAGATATAGTAAAACAGATTATGTATGGATTGATGTATAAATACATATAGGATAAAATTATCCATCGCATTGGCAATAAAGTAGACAGAATGGGTATTTACATTTTATTTGAAGATTCAAGGAAGATTAACATTTATTTGAATACCAAATACCTTTAAATTTGTGTGGCTTATAGATCAATAGGAGTCGTTTACGTTTGAAAGTAAATTTGAAAGAATGGAATCGAATAAAAAATTTGGGACAATTTTTTTTGTCAAATTTATTTTTCTTTTGTGGTAGGAAGTAGCAAACGGATTCAGTAAAATAATAAAACAACCGCTGCTGATTATTTATATATTTCCAATAAATTATCGATGCCTACCGTAATTGAATAGAGGAGGGGACAAATACAAAGATAATATTTCCCCTTCCTATACGTACCCTCTCCTGTAAACTCCAATTGCTATTTTGGCAAAACCGTTCGTCAAATTAAATAATATAGAAAATCAATATTCTTATAATTTGAATTTTCTATCCACGAAACAAAAAGTCACAGCAACTGTACAGGCGCGGCTGGTTGCAAATTTATTTAGTGACTTTGAAGGTCTATAGATTAACGCACTACTAAACTACGCAACTTTACTACGACATAGGAATCTGCGGTATTACGTTGTATACGTATTTTCCGAGCACCCTGTATGTGGTTACGTTATAACAGACATATCTTAATCATCTGTCAAAGTAATTAGTGCGCGCTGCGATCTGCAACTTACAGTTAATTTAATTAGTCACGTGTCATATGAGATGCACTAACTCCGAGATAATAAGAATAGACGTAAAATAATAATATAGCTTAGTTTTTGCATCCAAAATGTTCGAAATTCAAGTATTTTGTAATATATTAGGTGCGCAACTAAGTTCTCGCTGTTTGTCAGTAGATGGCTCTAGCAGTAAGAGCTGGTCGATTTTGACATATCCAAAACGTCATGAACCAAGCTTAGACATATGGCTTGATTCGTGGATAGCCTCAAAAGACGAACACTTCTGGCGTCAACGTATTCGAGCTCTACCAGAAAGATGGGAAAAAGTTGTGTCTAGCGATGGGCAATACTTTGAATGATTCATTTGTAACCATTTTTTAATAATAAAGTTATATTTTTATCGAAAAAAAGCGAGAACTTAGTTGCGCACCTAATAGCTATGATTATTGTAGATACAGTTACTTCCAAAAATCCCCTTAGACAGGAAAACATACGAATAATTTGCAAAAGGATTTGAATTTTTTTTTTAATATTATAATCTAATTTTCTATGCATATACCTAGTGTAAAGAAATAGTGTAACTAGTTTAATCAAATGTAGAAATCTATAGGAATATTGAAACTAATCAAAAACCACTATACTGACTTTCTAATTACATATTATTCTTTTTTATAGCAACTGATATTTTTTCATGAAAATAAAGGCCTTTTTTATTATTTTTTATGAATAAAATGATATAATGAACTACTTTTCAGATATAAAAATTCTCAGCTAACGGAATACAAAAGAATAATAATTATCCACGAGCTAAAATATCCGACGTTCACATTTCAATTTAAATATAGATATTTAACACACCGATAGCAGCCGTTTTAATTAATTAAGCCTGTTTAAAATAAAATCTCATTTTTCCCTCATTTCAAATCATTTTAATGAGGTCATTTTCACAATTTAATTATTATAACGAACAATTTGTTAATTTGCTTCGCTCCTTTAGACATTCAAATAAACAAAACAGTAATAAATTATTCACAAAACTTGAAGCTAACATCGTTTTCTTTTAGCTAGTTCGTATTTACCTTTTACAAATTATGTCGAGCATCGGTTTTTGTTAAGTTTCAGTTGGCTCGAGTTTCTGACGTACTCCAAGTTGGCTGTTCAAATAGTTAAGACTCCGTGGAGAATTCACTGATTACTTCGGCTGACTGTTTAGAGTTGAAACTCGTTTATGTTGTGGCAACAAGTCTAACTTGTTTCTTTCATTTTCAACTTTTTAATAGTATTTAATATAATTAATTTTATACTATTTAATTGTAAACACTATTAATTATTAACTTAGTTAATTTTTGTTTAATTAACATGTCAAGACTAGATATTATGCGGTTAGATTCAATGCGGCCACTTGCAAATCGTCCTGTTTACTAATAATGGAATAATGGAAAGGCAGAATTCACGTCCTCTTTCCATCCATTCCGCTAAGAAACAGCCAGATTTCTGTAGTTAAATATATATAAAAAAGTGTCATAAGCATTATGAGTAATAATAATCCGGTATTAAAGTTAAGACGAACTCCTTTCTATGCGGTAGGAAACTATTCGAAGAAGCAATGTAGAGCTGCGGGAACATTCTATAAACTTCACTAAAGGGTAACAAAACAAGCTCAAGATATATCCAACATAGTGGATAACAACTAACACCAACATATATTATGTTGTCCTTCCTGTTATTAATCGTACAAATATTATACACAAGAATGCTGGGATGTATGGACGTTTGTTAGAAAGTATCTCCAGGACGTCTCCATGGATCTGGCTGAAATTGATAATAGATGTTCCAGGCTTCTACATCTAAAGCCTGGAAGAACACATAGGCTACTGAACAAGGTTTTTTAAAATTCCGCGAAGACGGAATCGCGGGCGACAACTAGTTAAAGTATAACATTCCGTTCGCGCGAAATTGAAAAAAAAAACTTAATTAATAGCCTATGTGCCTTTCCAGGCTATGTTCTACATCTACGCCAAATTTCAGCAAGGTCCTTGCAGCCTTTCTGTAGATACCTTCAAATAAACACCCGTCCATCCATCCATCTAAGCATTCGCATTTATAATATATATAGTAAGATAGGATTCCAACCTTTATAGTTACTCGGTTTACGAACTGCCTGCAAGGAATGTCTAGAGATTTGTAAACAAATTTATCTACACGTTGTGATTGCAACATTTCTCATTGTTGGCTCGTGTCCAATAACCTACAGCTTTGCCATGCATTCTCTCTGCTAGCTTATTACAGCGGTGTTAAATGCTCAAACCACTTAAAACTATTCATAAATCTTGTTTTAATACTATATGATAGAAACGATTTAATTAATTATCTTTTTTCACTTTTTCAATTTAAGTGTAGTATAAGACAATGTAGGAAAAAGAGATGATCTTTGTGGATACAAACGGAAATCAATTCAAGCGACCTCAAAGTATCCATTGTACAAAGATAAACTTTGGTTTTGTGAATCCATTTTCCAATTAACCGTCTATTGCTCGCTGAATCTATAATTTGTTCTTTTATCTTTGACAAACAACTCTCAATTTAAAACATACTGATTGTATTTCTAATTGCTATTTTTTACTTTTATTAAAGGGTTTTGGTTAAAAGCTCATTAAAATGGATGACGAAACAAGAATTAACTTCTATAAATATACGTACTGTATGATTTGTGTTTCTTATATCTGCCCACAACTTTTGTATTATTATCATCTTCAGCTCACTATACGTCCCCACCGAGGGGCTCGGAGCCTACCCTAAGTTAAGGGTGATTAGGCCATAGTCAACCACGCTGGCCAAGTGCGGGTTGGTTGACTTCACATATATATTTGAATTACTTCTCAGATATGTGCAGGTTGCATCACGATGTTTTCCTTCACCGTAAGAACGTCGGATAAATGTACATATGTAAATCGGAAATCGAAAAACACATTAGTACATGGCGGGATTCGAACCCAGGACCTGCAGATTGCAAGTCAAGTGCTTGACCACTGAGCCACCGACGCTCTGTATTATTATGCCTACAATTTATTCCTCACCAAAATTATAAATGCTAACGTTTGGATGTATGGATGGATGGATGGATGTTTGTAAGAAGGTATCTCTAGAATATTTCGCTGCATGGATCTTGCTGAAATCGGCATAGATGTGGAACATAGTATAGAAGAACACATATGGTACTAATTAAGGTTTTTTTTAATTCCACACGGACGTAGTCGCGGATGACAGGTAATAGAATATACATTTTCATTGTTATGAACACGTAGTAGAGTTTGAGCACAGAGTAATGTGTTGAATTAGCTGCACAGAGTAATAAATGTAGAGTAATTTAATGTAATTGATTCCGACAGCGTTGTATCCAGTGCCAGCAAACTTTACTATCAATATATGCGATTATTATTTCTCATAGTTAGTAATGAAATTTCAATAGCAGTAAGGGGAAACTAGAAATTTAATTATATACATTATTCTTCTAATAGCATGAGTACAATTTAGTAACTTATTATTATTTGTTAATCTTACTAATATAAATGCGCAAGTTTGGATAGATGCATGGATTGATGGATGTTTCTTTGAAAGTATCTAAAGAACGGTTGAACAGATCTCGATGAAATTTGGCATACATATAGAACATAGTCTCGAAGAACACATAGACTATTAATTAGATTAAGCTCGGACGGAGTCGCGGGCGAGCGCTAGTTTATTTTAATACTAAATAGTTACTTTTGTAACGTTTGTGTCGGATTGAAAAAATGTGATGTCTTCATAAAAGTAATAAACAGCTTAAAATGGCCTTAGCCATTTCGTATAATTTATACGTCCTATACATTAATATTTTCCTATTTTCTGTAGAAAATGTTACTTTATTATTATTAATATAGTAGACTTTCAATAACCTGTCAATCGAAGCACTTCATAAAGCTCGAAGTTGACTCTCGCAGGAATTCTGTAGAGTTCTAAGAGAACTCATTATTCAAAGATTGGCTTTGGTTTAGTGGTTCCATTTTCAATCATCGCTCCATTGTTTGTTGAATCTATAATTCCTGTCTTTATCACTGACAAAGGCAATAGCAGTATCCACGATGGAAATGCAAAACGATACTTACCTTCAATATTTTCTCAGTTTCTTTTGATTGTAATACAATTGAATAAATACAGATTTACTTTAGTTACTGAGACGAAAATCTCGATATAATATATGTCATCCTTGTTATTATCTTTGACAAAACAGAGATAGCAATATGTTTCAAACAGGAATTTAGTTTTGTCTTCACCAGATTATTAGTTCGGCCAGTGTATAAACGAACTATGCAAAGCATGCCATGTCTTGTTATTGTACCCTAACTTGGGTAAGCTCCGAGCCCCACAGTACAGACCTATAGTGAGCTGATGATGAAATGCCTAATTATATATATAGCAATTAGTATTAACCGAAACAACAGCATCTTCTCCCCGGGCCAAATAAATTTGTGGAACTGTTGATAATGACGTCAGAGGCATAACAAGTTGGTATTTAAACCTAGAGAATTAACGTAGTTAATATATAGTCTTAGTTTTGTCTTTCAAATGAAAGACTTTGTTATAAAGGATTATTTTGGTACTAGTAGAAAATGTTTTAGAACATAATTTTGGCTTGATGCCAGCCAATCAGTAGTTTCAGTGAAATTCTCTTTCGAGACGACATATTGTAGCTTTTCTTACAAAGTTATAGCATATTAAGTGCTTTAAAAGTTATCTAATATTTCCTAATAGTACTAGCAACAATATATGTAAGAAATCCTGAATAATAACAATATTAATTTAGTAGATAAATAAAAATAAACAAACCTACTATGGAACGTGAAGAATGATTCTTACCTAATACCTTATCTTCTACGATCATACGTCTATATCGTGATATTAACAACGATTGTGCACGTTGTTAGTTTACAATCTAACGAAGCATTTTACAAACTGTCAGTTATAACTTTCAGTTTCATTTCAGATGTTGTTTAATACAATGGAAACATATTAAGGTAGTCGTGCCAGTTTTAAAAGAAAGTTCGCTGTTAAAAAAATTCTAGCTATTGCGCGCTACGCCGCCCGCGAGGAACAAAAAAAATAATACATCGAGATCTGTTGAGCTGTTCTGCACATATCTTGTAAACATCCATCTATCCATACATTCAAATAGTCGTATTTATAATATTAGTAATATATTCAAGTTTTAATTAAATCTATGAAAGTATAGTTTTTTTCTAGATAACGTAGATAAAGCCAACATCTATAACCACCATACGCTATCATATATCTATATATTTTGGCAGGCGCCATTGTGCCCATTTTGGTTGCAAATATTGCTAAACAAACATAAAGCGCATTATGTTGAAATTAGTTTGTGAAAATATATTCTAATACACATAATTATTTGTGTTTAGAAATTTATTCATTGTTATAATCATTGTATAGTCATTGTTAGATAAACTAATTAAATTGCAAAAACATAACTCACGTCCGTTACCCAGACGGGTAGGCAGACACGGACCTCCATTTAGCGCGGCCAGACACAGCTCACTAGCTTCTACATTCATACATCACGCACACATGCAAACTAATTGAATTAAATTATTAAAAATATTAATCAAGTATTTAATTATTAATGTAAGACTGCAATTAATCCTATAAAAATAAATTTTATTATCATTATATTTTCAAAGAGATTAATAGTTACCGTAAAACACCTACTACCTACAATAAAGGATGTTCGTAAACGTGATAAAAATCAAAACGATGTCTCTTTGTAATCCAATAAACTATATAAATATAAAATAATATAGGTATATCAATGAGTTACAATATTTTCCAGGTTTATTTAACCGAGCGTTGAAAATATGTGGGGTAATTTACAAAATGCTTTCAGTATATTGCATACATTTATCAGGAGACATAACTCGTGCCAAACTGTGCGACCGCGTGTTGGCAATTGACGTTACACTTATGGTTGCCCTAGTCAACTTAATGAAATTAAAAAAAAATTCATAGTTCAATAAATTATTAGGAAAATGATGAACATTGATGGAACATGAAGAACATTTAACAATTACTCATTGTTTTTTTTTAATAAAGAGAACAATAGAGACGATATTTTCTATTGGTTATATTAGATTTAAAACCGATCCTGGACGTTAAAAAGTATAGGAAAGATAAAACGAAACATATAACTAAATAAAATCGAGGTAAAAATAAAAACAAAACGCAATCGTACAATAACCTAACAAGAATCTTCCGAACTGTTTGTAACTCTAGCTCACCGAACTTGTTGAAAAGGAAAATACTATGCGGCCGAGTTCAGACGATTCTGTGCTGTTGTGATTCCTGAACGAATAGCAATTTCGCTAAACAAACAAGCACCATTCGGAAGTTCAAATATTTATTGACGTTGTTATTGTTGTTCCCACCTTCATTTCTAGTAAAAGGACTACGTAAATTTCTCTCTAGTGAATTTAAACTAGGATCAAGAATTTTGCCAACTTGACCTATGTCTTTCTTTTTTGTTTTATATTCATTTGTTTATTGTTTATCTTTGTGGTCATGGGTCCTTATGATTTAGACCTCTTATAAAATTTGACATCTTTCGGTGAACCTCCTACAGATATATTTCTTTGTCAACTTCTAAACTCTCAATTTATTTTCCGCCATCTCACACTCGTCTTCGATATACCTGAACCACTTTAGTAATCATTTATTTAAAACAAATGTTTTGATTTTGACAAAACTCAGAATCACGTTCAATTTATCTTTTTACGAAAAAAAAAACACAAAGGAAAACTTTTTAAGTGTTTACATATACGTGGCTCTCGAAACAATTCTGAGTGCTCGCTGATTGGCAAACGCGTGACAAAACTTTTGAGTTTGACCCAAAAGCTTATTGAAAAATCTCGAATACAGAACTGTCTCCTACTTGTTCGTGTTAAGTTTATTTATGTTATCTTCATGACAGGTATAGAATAATGGTATTAATATATTATTAGGTACTGTATATTTTAACAGTGGTAGAGCCCGCTTTAACATCTTCGCACGAATTGGCCCGGCTCGCCCGGTGAAATACCACGACCACACAGAAGACAGGCGTGAAGTGGAAGCAATTCCGCGTTTCATCTGGTGAGTGTGCGACCTGGAGGCCTAATTTAGTCCTCTTTCCCTTCCCACCCTTTTTTATAGGGAAAGGATGGGAAGAGGAAGTGGACTTTCCGGATGAGAGGATGCATGGGAAGGGAAGATATATTCTTTCTGTGCATCCTCTCCTCCGTCGATTAAAGGTAGGCAACACATATGCAATTGCGTATGTCAATGGGCAACGGTCACTTCGCTATATCAGCGATTTCAAGTGGCCGCTCGCTCGTTTGCCACCTTATGATATAAAAAAAGGTACCAAACGTACCTTTTAACGAGACAAATTACTTAATAACTAAGCTGCTAAAATATGTGACCCTTAAACACATAATAATTAAATAAGAAGCCGAAAATTTGTTAATCTTTTTGCACCTAAATTGCACTAAGAGTACCCTATTAGCTTTTGAATAAATTTTAATCTAACGCTGATCAGTAGCTAATGCTGGAAACAAAGATTCATTTCTTCACATTTGAGACCTCTTTTGTTTATAAGCGATTATATTTTTATGATTATATTAACAATGGGAACTTACAAGAAATTGTCTATCGTAAGTATTCGTTAATTAATTTCAATTTAGTTGTCTTAAGTAAATTATTAATTCATCAAGAATAGTGATCTTCATTGTTCGAGCTGTCAAAACAGTAAACATCAGTGCGCGATCGATGGAATAAACAAGGATATTCAATTAATCTTATTTGATATTAATCTTCTACTTAATCCGATTGTTAATTTATGTTGCACGACTAATTCTTGACAGATCAATACTTAGATAAAGGTATTACGAACAGATTATTGATATGGTACAGAAGAATACCTAGTAATATGATAGCTACCTTCTTACTAATATTAAAATTACAAAAGTTCGGATGGTTGAATATTTGTTAAAACACCATGTATCAGAATAAAAGGTGTAGATGTAGAATATTATCTGGCAGAACACACAATCTGCTAACTAAGTTTATTTTTTAATTCCAAGCAGAAAGAGTCGAAAGCGACAGCTAGTATAAAAGCATACCCCTAATTTTCTATAAAAATTGGTATAAGAATATGCTTCTGCATGATTAGTAAGTACACATACTCAGTATGCCTCAAGACTCTGTTTAAAATCCAACCATTAATAATTCAGACACTCGTACATCGTAACAAGAACAATGTGAGTGTAATAATAAGTGATATTTAATATGTCAAAGATACTCCAATCGGTAGCCAACAATGATTAGACAAGAACACTAACCGCCTCTCTGTCAAAGGTAATTGTGGCATCATGATACGCAACTTTTTCATACTACACACGGTTCTTTAACTAATACAACAAAAAAAAAAACAAATGATAAAGATTAAAAAAAAAAACATAAACTAAACTATGAGAAGAAACGAAAAGACGGCGACAGGCGGGTGGCCGGCCTAAATAAAATAAGCCAAAACTTAAGTTTTATAGCCTTGTGCGCTGACCCTGCGTGACTGGAAAAGGCCAGGCAGATGATGATAAAATAAAAAAATATTTAGTGTGGAATGAAAACCAAACATGTTTAATCCATCGTCTATTTATATTGTTTTTTTTTATGAAAGAAAATAAAGATATACTGTATTGTAACAATCAAAATTAACGGCACATAGTCACCACTGGTCAATCCACGGAACACAACAAAAGAGGATTTATTCCCTATTTGGTTGGTCGTCAGCTTTTGTTTTCGTACTTATAAATATGAACTGAATGTTGTCAACTCTTCACGACAGTATGTCCCCGTTATTCCGGGGCACGTAAAAGTGACCTCGAATCCCCTCCGTCCGGTCATCAATATGCCAGTTTATAACCTCAACCTCATCCAATTGTATCCTCAATGCGTATTTGTCATCGAGCTTTTTATATATAAGTAATTTTGTGATGTTATTTAGCTTTTCTTTTTAATACGTTTTGGTCCTTTTAAATGTAATATGTACTTTAGAGTTTTAATTACAACACAAACATAACTAGAAAAAAACGTTAATTTGACTACTTGTATACTAAAAATTAACCTGATTAATAAAATTAAATTTTAAAAAGTCTTTCGTGTCTCTGACTAACTTTTTCTCCTTAGTCACACAAAAAATAGAGATATTTTTTTTTACATCATAAGGTGGCAAACGAGCGAGCGGCCACCTGAAATCGCTGAAATAGGGAAGTGACCGTTGCTCATAGACATACGCAATTGCATATGCGTTGCCAACCTTTAATCGACGGAGGAGAGGATGCAAAGAATGAAAACATTTTCCCCTTCCATGCATCCTTTCATCCGGAAAGTCCACTTCCACTTCCCATCCTTTCCTTATGAGAAAAAGGGTGGGAAGGGCAAGTGGACTAAATTAGGCCTCCGGGACGCACACTCATTAGACGAAACGCGGAATTGCTTCCACTTGACGCGTGTCTTCTGTGTGGTTGTGGTATTTCACCGGGCGAGCCGGGCCGATTTGTGCGAAGATGTTAAAGCGAGCTCTACCACTGTTAAAAAATATAGTTTTAGCTCGCTGATAAATTCAGTAGTTATTATTTATCTAACAGATAAACAATCAAATCTTTTGAAGTATAGACTAAAATATACAGTGTGATTCAAAATTTTCATTAATAAGTAGAATGCACATTTTTTACTAGGAAACAAGAACATCTCAACGCAGTACGAGGCTTATGCAAAGCAGGATTACTAACGCTGGCAACAGCTTTCAGATAACGCCCTGACTTTTTGGGCTACAGCGTTAAATACGAGATTTTGTTGTTTTATACAAAACCCAAACACCCTTTATCTACAGGAATACGTTACAGATTTTCGAAGACCTTTCGTATACCATTCTAATAAATTCATCTCACTTCTTACTTATCTTATAAATATTATAAATGCGAATGTATAAATGGATGGATGGATGTTTGTTGGAAGGTATCTCCGGAACGGCTTAACGGATCTTGATGAAATTTGGCTCAGATGTAGAACATTGTTTGGAAGGACACATTGGCTACTAATTATGTTTTTTTTTTAAATATCGCGCGGACGGAGTCGCGGTTAACCGGTAGTAAGTTATGAAACATATAAAATTAATGCACACTTCAGTTGATTTTACGAGTAATTTATATGTATTAATATATGTATAATTGGTATATCTGTATGTAATACCGAGAAAAAAATCATGTATTGCGTTGAGGATAAGGAAAAACCGATTTGAAAATTTTTGTCTTTCTGCATGTATATCTGATTTTGACGGGACATAGATGGGAAAGTAGCTGACGCATGCGGACATGTTAAAGGCTACTTTTATTTTAAATCTACACTGACGAAGTCGCGGGCGATTGTTAGTTGTTTGAAACCAACCTTCCATCTTTAAAATAACGTGCTACGAAATTTCTAATAAGAATTAATTTATATTATAATTTCATCTAATTGATTTACACGGTAATGTACTTGTTTCTTGAGCAAATATAACCCACATCAAGCACAATTGTCTGTCCAAATGTCAATAGATTCACGCTTGTTAACACGCTTCCTGGCAAATGGGACAAAGTACCAGGGTATAATTACATATACGACACCTCTACCTCTCTATCTGGTTTCCTTTACTAATTAATTAACCTTTAACTATAAAACTCACACCAATAGATTAATGGTTATTTAAGGACATAGGATTTACTTATGTAATTATTATGTGTATTTAAGGACTCCACTAATTAACACCTAACACTCTGAGTGTGATAATGACATTAAGATATCGTTTTAAAACTTTTACCGTCGGTTTCTGAGACCAAACTCCATCTAAAACATATAGTATGTCTGTTTGCCAAAGACAATGAGAGGGATGACGATATGTTTTATATAGAAATCTTGCTCGGAAACCAAAGGTTTATGCATAAATGAGACACGCAGAGATTGTATCACTAATTCGAATTATATTCGAGCATATGACGTCACTTAAGTCTAACCTATTGGTGCTTTCTATAGTATACAATGCTTAGAACAAGCTCTTAAGATCACTGTTTGTCTAAAACTGTTAACAAGGAACGAGACAATTCAATTGCGAGATTAATAACAAATAAGATTAATTGAATATTCCTCTCAATTAACCGTTCAATTCCAATGCTGTGAAACATGTTTTGACTCGTTATCTCTGTTATTTTCAAAGAGAACAAAAGAGATGACTATATGTTTCAATACAAGTTTATAGGCAATCGGAACCCACAGTATCACATTGATTGGGGTAGACGTTGTTTGTATTGACAGTGAACAATGGTTGCCACTAGAGCTGTTAAATAGTTAATTGTTTTCAGATTATATCGTGCGTATATCGTTAATTTAATGTACAGACTATAAATGAAGATTAGGCTTTAATAGCAATATATTTATTTATGAAATTGTTTCAAAGAGAATTGTTTGATTATTTATTACTAGCTGTCGCCCGCGACTCCGTCCACGGGGATATAAAAAAAAACTTAATTAGTGTAGCCTATGTGTTCTTTCAGACTATGTTCTATATGTATGCCAAATTTAATCGAGATCCGATCAGCCGTTCTAGAGATATCTTCAAACACCCATCCATCATAAACATTCGCATTTATAATATTAGTAAGTTAAATGAAAAGCAGCTCTTCAAGGCATAAATTCGAAAAAAAATGAATAAATAGTATCCTATATCCGTCTCCTGTCTCTAAGCTACCTCCTCACCAATTTTCAGCCATAGCGGTAAAGCCGTTCTTGAGTTATAAATAGTGTAACTAACACGCCTTTCTTTTATATATATATATAAAAAGATTTAGTCGTGAATGGCTATTTTAATGTAGACGTAATCTGGTATGGTTTTGTTGGCTAAATTACTGTGAACTAAATTTTGAAAAATTGTGAATTAAAATGGATTTGAATTTTTTTGAAGCGTCAATAGCCTAAAGGTACAAACTATTGTCCTAAACCATGTCCTATCACAAGGATAGAGCTTAGATGAAATAGTACAAGAAATATTAGTAAATTAACAAAAAATCTGCTAATATTTTATACCAAAAATTACAGAAACTATCCTAATTATCATTAGTTCTTATATGAAAGTATATTAGACTATGTTATTTCACCTTATTTTAAAAATAATTTCTTCTTAAAATACTTGTTCCGCGTAAGTAAAACGGATTAGTGAAGCATTGTATTGTAGCTGTAAACCATAAACTAAAACTCGTATCATAAATTTGTCTAACGGTCGCAGTAACTTAAAACGAATCGTGGATTGCAGTTGCTATTTTATAAAGATGGAAGTTTTTAAATTTCGAACGGGCCAGTAGCCAAGTGAGAAGATTAGAAAATGTTTCTTGTTGTAAGAGAGTTAAAATGAATATGAAATACAAGATCGACAAGGATATCTAACCTGGGGTAAATTACTTTAACTTATGATAGCTCACTAGCGCCCTCTAGTCAATGTCAAAAAAGTCCTTTTCTTGTCGCAGCTGTCATGTCATGTTTTTTTCTTTTATGCCATTTTCTATGCACATGCAGTCTCTCATCAGCCAGATATCTTTGTCGAACTTTATTTGCAAAGTTACAAGTACGGTGGAGACAAAGGGCTAAAGGCAATGTATGTAAGGTCTTTATATTTAGAAAAAGATAATTTTATAAATAGACAAAGTACAAACTTGTAAATGCTCGTCTTACTGAAAGTAGAGATGAGAATAAGAGTATTTGGAATAATATAGAGTATCATTTTAGCATTTGAATGTAATTAAATATCTAGAAAGTGATCAATACATAGTCCGCCTCATCAGTATACAAACAAAATATTGTTGTAAGCTTATAAACAGAAATGAAAAATTACAAAAAAGCTTTTACATCTGATAACTAGGCCAAGTATTGTGGAGAGTCTGAAACGTAGTCAAAAACGAGGTCGCTTTTATTTGGTGCTGCTCATTTATTATTTTACAAGCAAAAGAGAACCTAATTTTTTAGATCCTGGACTCAATATAATGAGACCAAATATTATCGATAATCAATATCTCCATCAATGCTTAAAGATTTTATATACCAAAGGACTACGAAATGTTAACCTCTTCTTTAGCTAATTAGGTGTTCGTCTATTGTTCTAGTACTTCGAAGTAGCGATATTTGATCACATACTAGTTGTCGCCCGCGACTCCATATGCGCGAAATTTAAAAAAAAATCTTATTTACTACCTCATATGTTCTTCCAGACTATGTTCTATACTGCCGAATTTCAACGAGGTACATGGAGCTGTTCTAAATATACTTTCTAACAAACATCCGTCCATCCAAGAATTCGCATTTATTAGTAAGATCTCTTCAGTATTAAACTCATTAAATACGGATGGTTTCAAATTTCAGCTAATACTAGGCAATTTACAAGTTAGGCGTTAAATGGAATGTGACAGGGTGGCATCGAGCCAGCCAATGCTGACGTCACAATCTCTCACTCGATTCTCTAAGTATTATTAATGCAGCCGATGCGGACAGTTTATTAACATGATACGATGTATCGATGTTAAATTTATCAAGTTCATATTGTGTGAGATTAATGTTGTATCATGTTGAACATAAATGACTGTTACAAAGTGAATTACATTCTTGATATTAATCTGCAAATGTACTAATTCCAAACATTACGTAGGCTGTACAGATATCAAAAGTAAATTGTCTTTAAGTTGAATTAGTGTAGGAGCTAAAGGATTCCGATTATAAAAATCAACATTTTTGATATACCACGGCCATCGTTGTCGTGTTTAAGATTTAATGTCTTATCTTACTAAAATTATAAATGCAAAAGTTTGGATGGATGTTTGTAAGAAGGTATCTCCAAAACGGCTGCATGGATCTCGCTGAAATTTGCCATAGATGTCGATCGAACCCTGAAGAAACACATAGACTAAAAATTAAGTTTTTTTAAATCTACAATTATATATAAATGATTTGTTTAAAAAATACAATCGTACAGTTTTCTATTCATGTATTCATAAGCCGTGGAACAAAATAAATAGATACAAGGGGATAATTTCATTGGACCCTATCATAGCTTTATATGCCGACAGTAACATTCTTTTAGGAGTAAAGTTAAAATACAAAATCTACCTCACTTTTTTGAATCCAAAGTATATAATATGCATGCAACAGCTACTTTGGACAACTACTAAATTTTTAATTCCGTGCTGACGAAGACGTTACGATATCGATGGATGGATGGATGTTTGTTTGATTGATCTCCAGAACGGCTGAACAGGTCTCGATTAAATTAAGCATACATATAGATCATAATCTGGAAGAATACATAGGCTTTTAACTATTTTATTAATTCATTGCGAACGTAGTCGCGGGCAACAACTAGTGTTACTATAAAATTCTAAACATATTACAATAACAGTTACCTTTAGTAACAATGTCGTAAAAGGTAAATATTTGTATGACACGAGCATCTAATTCAACTTAAGAGGCGTTATGTTAACAAACGTATATCTATTGACACGTGGACAGACTCTGTTTGATGTGGGTACCGTTTGCTTAAGGAACATGTTCGTAATTACTATATGTCTAAACATATCAAAATAAATACTTTATCACCTGAAATATGTTTAGTTTTCCGGCCTAATTGAACATATAATATTTATTTTTATAGTATTTTTGTCTTACTATGTAATCAATCTTACTAATGTTATACTCGTATATGCAAAAGTTTATATGTATAAATGGATGGGTGTTTGAAGGTATCACGAGAACAGGTATGGATCTCGCTGAAATTTGACACAAATGTAGAGCATACTTTGTAAGAACACATAGGCTGCTATTTAATACCGTACCGACGGCTAGGGGGCGATGGCTAGTTTGTACATAACTATAAACATAACATAAAATAAATCTTAGTTTCTACCACTTTTTGGACGTAAATAAAACAAAACTGTGTTCGAAATTTAAAAAATATAAGGATAATTCAATATGTGCCCTATTATGCTCTTATAGAATAGTACAAATACTCCATTCGATACTTCCTTAGTTAATAAAGAGAAGCACGAAAGAATCGCTTAAGTTAAAACTTAAAGTACGATTGTCTCCGCACTGGAGTCCAGTGCAATACTCTTTGTCAATATTTGAACAAGCCGGAATCGACTTGGGAAATCTGTACCTTCATACAACAACGTAACCAATGAATAAGAAATGAATATTTCATCTTTTATTATCAGAGTGACAAGAGGGTAATGTTTTTTACGCGTATGTAAGTTTGTTTTTTATGTACGTAGTGGTCGGCCGAGCCTCCGCCCGCGCTTAATAAAAAAAAACTTAATTAGCAGCCTATGTGTTCTTCCAGACTATGTTCTATATGTATGCCAAATTTCATTTAGATCCGTTCAGCCGTTCTGGCGAAGCTTTAAAACAAACAACCATCCATCTAAACATTCGCATTTATAATATCGGGCACATACCTAAGGAGCTTACATAAGTTCCTTTGTAACAGCCTGCACACTAAAAAACTGAACCGATTTCGACGAATGAGGAGTTATTAGATTCGTCTTTATATCCAGAGTGTCATAGATAGTGTTAAATCGGTTTAAAGCACATACCGTAGACGTAGAGAGTAACAGTTCTAAAAATTCTTAATAAATGAAAAACTAGTTTTAATCTCAGATCCTTTTCCCCATTAGAACATATTCGTCATCGAAGTCAGATTTTCTACAGGACAGATAACATCGTCCTGAATCTTCTTAAAACAATACTTAAATAAATCCTAATGATATGAACTATAATATTCAAAAGACACTTTACTAGTAAGAATGTCATTTATATAAAAAAGATCAAATACCCTCAGGTCATTTCCCGGGTTTCTCAAACATTGACAAAGGGTTCGGCTCAATCATTACGGTACAATCTTGCTGATAGGATATTTTAACGATTCCCAAATAGAGAACTTTTACTTAGAGAGAGTTAATATAACACCAATTCAACAGTTACTCTTATACTGGGTGTATACTGCCCAAACACTGTAAAAATAAGTTATGTTATCAATATAGTTAGTAAATAATAGTGTCTGTATGTATTATAATATTAAAAAAATCGTGAATATGATGTATTTGCGTTACTTATTAATATTTACAGGTACCTTATATGTGCCGGAGTAACTAAGGCATGTTTATTTAATTCTGCACTAAAAATGTCTTGAGCAATTTTTAGCATACATATTAAAAATATTATATACATTTTGACTTTATCTAGCCGTAGCTTAATTTAACTAGCTGTCGATAGCGACTCCGTCTGCGTGGTTTAAAAAAACATAATCAAATGCCTATGTGTTCTTCCAGACCATATCCAGCATCTATGCCAAATTTCAACGAGATCCATTCAGCAATTCTCGAGATACCTTCAAACAAACATTCATATAAACATTCACATTTATAATATGAGTAATATTAAGGAGATTGAATTATATTTTTAATTTTAAATTAAACATTCACCTTACTAATAAAGTAAATTTTCTTATTTATGTTCTCTCTTCTTCATTTTTCTATTTCATGTAGCGATCACATAACATTGAGAAAGTTAACAAAGTGTAAGAATAGTTTGTGTAATATTAAGAAACTAATTTGAACAACGCTCCAACAAGTCACAAGAATTCTCTCCTTGTCCTAACTTAATTGCTATCCTTTATTCAAGGATTCTTACGGTTTAATTAAAATTCACTAGAAAAATTTATTGAATAGTGTTACTTCGCGATTTTTTAATTATATTCAAATGTAAAACAATAGTTTTTAATAAAAATATTAAAACAATTAATATTTTTATTAAAAAAAATATGAAAAGGAGATTCTTATGACTTTAATTTTTTGTGCAATTTTTTTTTTCCGGTGGTCTAATTTTAGTCATTTCCCTCCAACCTTTTCTTATACATAAGGGATAGGAAGGGTAGGGAAATTTGTTTGAAAGTATGTCTAAAGGTATGTAGGGTTCCGAGACCAAAATTCCCGTTTAAAACATATTGTTAACTTTTAAAGATAATGTCAGGGATGATGATATACTTTATACAAATATTTCGGTCTCAGAAACCAACTGTACGTAGAAGAATTAAAGAAGATACGTTTAAAATACATATGTTACATTTATTACTTAAAGTCAATGCATAGAGAAGAAAATATCCGAGCTGTATCCATCAATAGCAGCTGTTACTATGCACAGTTCCGATTCACTTTGATATCGTTTTACAGCGAATTGCAACAGTTTTGTAAAACTAATACTTTTGAATGCAGTTTAATATTGTAAGGAAAGTTTTAAGACAAATAGCCGTTCCGTGTGTGATGAAATTGCTAATCTTGTGAAAGATTATCTTACTATGTTACTTTTTACTAATATAAATGCGAATGTTTGGATGGAAAGATAGATAGATGGATCGATATTTGTTTGAAGGTATCTCCAGAAACTCTAAATAGATCACGCTGAAATTTGGCATAGATATAGAGCATAGTCTGTAGGAATAAATAGGCTGAAAATTATTTTTTAATTCCACGCGGACGGAGTCACCGGCGACAGCTAGTATACATATAAATTTGTTCACAATTTGATTCGTTGAAGCAATTTTTCTTTTAATATAAATTGTTTGGTTTGATTTTGAATTAGTTTATATTGAATTGTCTAATTTGCGGACAGACCGCCCTTTGTTAACTTTACTCGAATATCAATTGAATTTGTTGAGTTTTGAGAAATTTAACAATGCAAATAGTTTTGTTATTCGAAACAAGTATTTATTAGTTTTATGTTTTACAGTATTATAACTGTTAAGAAGAAAATCCGAGACTGTGCCGGTGTACAGGGCAACAGTAGCCTTATTAAAATGTCAACGTTTATGTCTCCTCACTAGTAATTCTCACCAATTCTCAAGACACTTGACTTTGTAACGGAAGCACGCATTTCGCGCCAGAGGATTCTAACTAATAATGTCTAAAATTACGAAATAATTTCTTAATTTTAAAATGTTAACAAGGTGTAATTTAAATATAATAGTGGCCCTAGTACTTTTTTCATCCACTAATTACGTTTATCGAGTAGTCAAAGTTATAATAAATAGCGACCGCCTGACACTACGTCCGCGCGTAATTAAAAAAAAAGAAATAAAGAGGCCTATGTATTCTTCTAGACTATGTTCTATAGGTATGCCAAATTTCATCGAGATCCGTTCAGCCGTTCTGTAGATACCTTAAAACAAACATCAATCCATTCATCCATCTAAACATTAGCATTTATTATATTAGTAACATAGTAAAATTCTTTGTTTATTATTATAATAAAAAGAAATAAAGCCTGTTAATAACTTGTTAATTTAATTGTGAAAGATTTAAACACATTTCAATATTTGCTAGTTCCATGATAGGTAAGTATTATTTTCTGTTTACGTTGTTTAAAAATTTTATATGCTTTTCGAGTACAGAATAAGAATGGAAATGAGTGATAAAACAATTGTGTTTACGTCCGATCTCCGAGGACAAACAGTATGTTTCACGCTATAGATATCTCCGAGCAATTTAAACACATAGAAAACTGTCGGTGCCCGAGGTGTAATTTCTGGAATTGTTTTCGAGAAACAAAAGAAATACGAATTGTAAAATTAACTAAAACAAGCGTGAAGTATTTGTCTCTATAATAAAGTATTTACTCTATCTATAATTTTATTTTTAAACATTAGAAAACCTTGATGTAACCGGTTATAAATATGTGAGCATTGTTTATTGGTTTCTATTTTTCAAATTGAAATAGAAATTGGATTATAAATTAACTAGCGGACCCGACAGACGTTGTCCTGTCTACACGTCTTTAATTTGAATAAATTAATATGAAGTTCATATTTGATGAAAATTGTGAATCTAAACCATTCCCAGATCCCCTTGAACACACACAAAAAATTTCATCAAAATCGCTCCAGTCGTTTGAGAGAAGTTCAGTGACATACACACTCACAGAAGAATTTTATATATAAAGATATCCAGCGTTGTTGACTATGCTCTAGTCACCCCCAACTTAAGGTAGACTCTGAGTCCTTTGGGAACGTTTAGTGAGCTGATGATATTAACACTTGAAACTTCAAAAGCAACATATTAATACTGACGTTAAAATAATTCCTAAGACATTCCTTAATAAGAATTAAATAAAACTTTCAATAAAATAAAAAAAAAAATAGTTCTGGCATAGGCTTACGTAAGAAAAGGTTTTTAGATGAAAATTAATTCAATAAGTATTAAAATACTGATTGGAAAAGGGATTCGCGAAAAACCAAAAGCAATCAAAAATAATCGTCTCTTTGAGTCTAAAGAACAAATTACGTCGTGTATTTAAGACGAATCAAGATTAGTGTAATTGAAATTTATATTTTTTATTGCATAAAAAGTTATTATTTTCATACTAGTGATTGCCCGCGACTCTATTCACGCGGAATGAATGAATAATTAGTAGCCTATGTGTTCTTCCAGACTATGTTCTATACATTTATAAAATTTCATAGAGATTGTTCAGCCGTTCTGGACAAACCTTCAAGAAAAAACCCATCCATCGATCTAAACATTCACATTTATAATATTAGCAAGATTAATTTATTGCACGTACGTTTGAAGACGATATTAAATTTCAAATATTTGAGGTTATTTCTTCATGAAAATAAGAAACGGTGTCCACAAAAAAAGAGACAACAACATGTTTTATACAGGTTTGTAACCAGTGTAAACTCTAAGTAACTGGACATAATAGTAATAATTGTGAAGTTAACACATCATAAATGTTTAAATTAAAATCAGAATAAACTTTAGGAACACAATATTGAATTAAAAGTAATAATGAAATAACCAAGAGCCAGACGTCCTTACCAGTTCGAAATATCAGAACAATTAAAGCTTAAATGTTTTTAATTAAAAACTTACCGTTGAGAGAAATAAGAGAACTGGGCATAAACTAATTCTAACTTTTAACTTGCTCATCACTTTAAGTTATTTCCACAACTTAATACACGCAGCTTAAGAGAATTAAAACTGATTAACTTAAAAGATTTTACTACCTTCAACCAATGCTATATAGTAATTGTGTTAAACTTATTAAATACTAGCCGCTGCTCGCGACTCCGTTCGTGCGGAATTAAAAAAGAAACCTTAATGAGTAGAAGAAACCAAAAAGAAATTTGACATTTTTATTCACGTAATATCGCGAAAAACAAATGCATTTAGTAATTAATCATATCTAAATTTATTAACTATATGAGTCTAAAGTAATAAATATCTACAGACAAGAATCTCTGAGTTATGTAAACAATTTGAAGTGGCAACTCCCTTGAGCACGACACGAAGTTAGCTCAAGCCGAGAGAAAGTTAACAAAAAGTTATGCTTCAAATAGTTTTAGTATTACTAACTAATTTGCAAACAATAATTACCTAATGACTCTGCAGTGTGTAGATTAAATTTGTTAAAAAAAATACTAGCTGTCGCCTGCGACTAATGTGTATTATTTAAGATTTACATGTAAAATCAGTTAAGATGGATAAAAAGGGTGTAAAATTATGCACCACACAATACCAATTTTATAACATGTATTCATTATTAACGACATCTTAATACGCTTTTTGATAATAAAGAAATATAATATTTTATTCACCTACTACAGAAAAATAGTAACTGTGCCAACTACGCTAAAAATATCAATTAAAATGATAACTAGTTAAATTAAAGGTACAACATAACCTTTAATTCTGGAATTATTTATTCTTAGTAAAAATTTTATTTGTTCGAACAGGAAATTATGACTCAACATTTGGTTAAGAGAAGCCGACGAGTAACAAATTCCTCAGAAATTTGTCTCTCGCTTTTAATTAAAATATAGGAATTCTAGAGAACGGATAGCTATTACAAAAGGGTGAAATGAGGGTAGTCGTAGGTCCTGTCATTTGATTCAATATATTAAAATTTTGCGCCTTTGTCATATGATTGTCACCATGTAGTTGTTTTTAATTATAATTATACTAACTGTCGCCTGCGACTACGCCTGCGCATGATTAAAAATACTTAATAAGTTCACTATGGTAGTTCAGTACTTAACAGTGGTAGAGCCCGCTTTAACATCTTCGCGCGAATTGACCCGGCTCGCCCGGTGAAATACCACGACCACACAGAAGACAGACGTGAAGTGGAAGCAATTCCGCGTTTCGTCTGATGAGTGTGCGTCCCGGAGACCTAATTTAATCCTCTTTCCCTACCTACCCTTTTTCTTATAAGGAAAGGATGGGAAGTGGAAGTGGACTTTCCGGATGAGAGGATGCATGGAAAGAGAAAATATTTTCTTTCTGTGCATCCTCTCCTCCGTCGATTAAAGGTAGGCAACGCATATGCAATTGTATATGCCGATGGGCAACGGTCACTTCGCAATTTCAGCGATTTCAGGTGGCCGCTCGCTCTTTTGCCACCTTATGAGTATGAGTGATAATTAAATTAATTATTAACAGGGTGATATTTAATTTCGAATAACAAAATAGAACTTTAAATGAGATTTTCATGTGACGGTAACGTCGTCTCAGACAATATTAAACAGTAAACTGGCTTGGGATATATGAAATTACTTTTACGAGCTAAAAGTGGATATGTTTCCTCGAATACAGTCTGATTCCATTATATTTCTCATTCAAATTATTTAAGTAATCTCAACAGTTGATTGGAAGCTGAATTTCGTGGTATCAACTTTGATATGGCTCTTTAAAAAAAACAGGATACAGACAAGTACCTATAAAATCTTACTAATATTATAAATGTTTGAATGAATGTATGTTTCTTAGTCTCCAGAACAACTGTATGAAACTCGGTGAAATTTTCCATACATGTAGAACATAGTCTGGAAGAACATATAGGCTACTAATTAAGTGTTTTTTAATCTCGCGCAACGTTGTCGCGGGCGACAGCTAGTACGTTTATTTTATACAAAATAACCTGTTAGATTATTCTGATAAAAGACGAATCTCCCAGTTCGAAATACATCGAAGTAGACAATATTTATGTTAAATAAGAAGGTTGTTCGTAAGAACGTATGTGAAAATGGACATGATAACAAGGTGGGCCAGCGTTGGCGAGTTGCCCACTGCTGTGCTTTGAGTATATCGCAGGCTGGCAAATTGTCCGGCACTGGTCGTATTATTACAGTTTATGCGCGACTTCAAATCAAATTTGTGAAGTCCTTACATACAGAGGTTAACAAAATTTTCTTGTGATCTCTTCAGCGAACTTTTGCTTCTTTTTTACTTGTGAACTACATTTTTCCGTCACTTAGCAAGACTAGACTGGGATAGAAACAATCCTATACTCGTATTAATTGTTTACAAGTTTTTATTTTATTAAGTTTGTTTAGCAAATAATAACCTGCTTACAAAATAAATGTAGGTAATGAGGGTTACGCTAAACTGTAAGATGGAAGTGAACAAGCCTTTAGAACGATAGTCTTTCGCATTATGTATTACGTAATACCTTATACAAGATTTTAAAACTATAAAATATTTATTATGACTTTTTTAAAGGTTTTATGTATTATACATATACAACATATATCTGCATTTTTGTCTTTGAAAGTAATAGTTTTTGCATACAAAAAAAAATAAAAGTATTTGACTTTAAAACTTTTGTCATAAATATGACTGTACTTCCTTCCAGCGTTACTCTATTTATTGTTTCTTATGGTCATAATATAAATATGATTATAAACTTATATAAAAACGGCTAAACATTCACGTATACTTACTTACTTACCTGATTAAGGGCCCCCGATGTGCTCGAAAGTAGCCGGTGCAGCCACCGGAGGAATATACGTTAGTGTTTAGCCGTTTTTATTATCTAAAATTTTATTAAATAAGATTTTTTTCCTTTCTACGACTATCATTGTTGTAGTATGTTTAAATAAACACAGTAAAGAGTAAAATAAATCTTATTATCAAATACGATTGACATTAAAATTCATTTATTGAAACAATCAAAGTGACTTATTTGTTGCGGGCAATTTAGAGAGCAATTGAATTTTACTTGTATTAATTTTCCTAGTCACTCTGTTGGAAATTCAATTGCTTTATCTAGAACGCAGACAATTAATTATGTACTGTCTTGTCTAAAATTAATTGAAATATAATACTTTTAGTATTAAATTATTTAAACTTTCGTGAGACATTATACTAAACTGATATATAAACACGGCTAAACACTTACGTATATAGGTCCGGTGGCGGCACCGACTAGTTTCGAGCCCATCGGGGGCCCTTCATCAGGATGAGTGGTACTATGACCGCGTCCGCGAAATAAATAATAATCCGCGTGAGTGTTTATTCATGTTTATATATCACTTTTAGTATTCTTCAAATCTTACTAATATTATAAATGTAGATGTTTGGATGGATGGATGGTTGAATGGATATGAAATTTGCGCAATATTTTTCTTGCTTATAGAGGTTTCTCGCCTGTGGAGGTCCGTTGAAAAGGAGTAATGACTCTGACTTAAAGATATCTCCCGCTTATCCAGTTCTCGTTTATTCAAGTTCGACTGTATTATTTTAATAATATTAACGACGAAACAATTACATAAAATGGTGACAGAATTTCTTTTTAATCAAAGTGAATTTCCAGTACATTTTAATTACATTTACTTTTTAATTTGCAAATAGTTCAAAGTGCCAGTATGTGTATCTGCCAGAAAGCTGTGTTACCACAATGTTGGCACGAGATACCTTATCCACTTGAAACATTCGATACGTTGGTAGTACTTAATAAATTACAGATAAACTACGAAAAACAATTGAAAAAGAAACTGTATCTTAAAATAATATTGCATTAAACTAGCGGTCGCTAGCGACTTTTTCAGGTCTGAAAAAAAGTAGCCTATTACCGCGTGCGTCAGCTACCTTCTTGTCAAAGTGTCATCATAATTGATTCAGTCGTACCGTAGATTACCCGGTACAAACTAAACCTTGTGGACAGACATGCAGTCAGTCAAAAAAATATTTTTGTTTTAATATACGACAATTATAGTACTTTGGTTATATCTTTTTTATCTACTCTGTTTTTAAAAGAGTTTATTGATGAAGCATTTTATTACTATATCCCCTATGAGATAATAAAATTGATTAATATTTATTTCAAGGATACATATAATTGTGATAACATTAGTAATAAATAACAAAGCATAGGACTGATCACCTAAATAGTAAGAGCAGACAAAGCTCGTGTGATATACGAAGGTATTTGTGTGGGTTCTATAACAAATGGTACGTATCCATTGTATACAATTGCGTATCGCTTTGAGATGTCAACGCAAAACGCATATTTGCATGTTTTATGACTGTCCTTTGCGGACTTGAACACGTAGAAATGCTTCCAGGAGTTACGACATGTTAGATACGTTTTAAACTTATTTATAGATTGCTAGCTGCGTCACTCCGCGCTAGATTAAAAAATAGATAGTAGCCGATTTTCAGACTTACTGAATATGCAAATAAAATTTCATAAAAATACGTCAAACCGTTTAGGAGTATGGTAACTAACATTGTTACACGAGAATTTTATATCTTACTAATATTATAAATGGATGGATGTTATTTTAATGTTTGTTTGGATAGTCTGGAAGACTGCATAGGCATATCAATTAAGTTTTTTTTCCCCATGTAGGAATCGCGGGCGACATCTAGTACAAGATAAATAAAGACTTAATTTCGAGTACCAAAATATACCTAAAGGAACTTCAATAAATAACAAAATCATTAAAAAATATAAGGTATATTTAACTGTTTAGTATTTTTCTTAAACATATACGTTTTTGTAGATTTCAAAGATTAATCAAAGTAAAATAATGAATATGATTGTAATAACGCGAGGTAATAGGGCTGGCTGGCTGAATGCCCGCCGCTCGTATGCTCCACGAATATTTATCTCAGGGCGGACGGTAAATTGGCCAATAGTGGCCAAATTATTACACTTTATGTCTCGACATACACATTTCCCTATAAATTATGTCTACGAAATGCTGCTTTTGTGGAAACTTTACTAAATATTTTTTACATTAATTTATAATATACATTTTTAGCTCTAATTGTATCCAATTTATTTTATATACAAGGAATTATTTTATATTTGATTTTGAATAATTTATTCTAATCTTAAGTCAACAAAAAAAAAACCTAAGCTAAACCAATCAAATAACATTTTTTATGTTATGTTTTTAAATAGGTACTTAAAAGTGTCTCAAAAGATATTTTATTTAGGTTATCTTTGTTACTAATGTTCGATACATATTCTCTTACATACTATATAATTTTTCTTCTATCTTGAATACAACATTTTTAATAGTGGTAGAGCCCGCTTTAACATCTTCGTACTAATTGACCCGGCTCGCCCGGTGAAATACCACGACCACACAGAAAATAGGCGTGAAGAGGAAGCAATTCCGCGTTTTGCCTGATGAGTGTGCGTCCCGGAGGCCTAGTTTAGTTCTCTTTCCCTTCCCACCCTATTTCTTATAAGGAAAGGAGGAAGTGTAAGTGGACGTTCGGTATGAGAGGATGCATGGAAAGGTAAAATATTTTCTTTCTATGCATCGTCTTCTCCGTCGATTAAAGGTAGGCAACACATATGCAGTTCCGTATGTCTATGGGCAATGGTCATTTCGCTATTTCAGCGATTTCAGGTGGCCGCTCGCTCGTTTGCCACCTTATGATATAAAAAAAATCTAAATAAACAAAGTGTAATAACTCATTATACAAGCAGAGTTTTATACAAAGAACAAATATATTAAAGTGGTTTTATATTCAATCTTCATAGCGTTTGATAAATCTATGCAATTCTATCCATTCCATAAACCGCTTAGCCGACCAACGCAAGTTCATTCATGCAAATCAGAAAAAAATCAAACTGGAACTAGATTTTTAGATATTCTGTGTTTGGTACTACTGCACCGACGGCGGGGCAGCAGTGCGAGGGACACCTTTACAGACCCCACCCGCCGCCCCGCGCGCCCTCCACTCTGCATCTACCAGTTGCGCCACGCCATTCCGCCCGACGACATACATGTCAAATCATATTTGTTTTTATAATCCTTTGCATTACAATCATCAGCCACAACCAGCCTTTCATTACATCATCATACAGTCCACTCGCTCAACACTTAACTTCTATTTCATTCCAACTTCGAATTCATCAGCGAAGAATTAAAAATAAATAGTAGCCTATTATATACTCGCGTACATCAACTACCTTCCCGTTAAAGTCCCGTCAAAAATCGGTTCAGTCGTTCCGGAGATTATCCGGAACAATCACGGTCTTACGGACAGACATGTAGAGCCATTGCTCGGGTTGTTACTTTGTTATTATTGCACATTGAGAGGACGCCGAACTCTTAGGTTGCTTTGGTGGACGTTCAAAGGAGTGACTGGGACCAAGGATCTTTGAATGGGGACGTCGGCTTGGGATGTCACTCATTACGCGTTTAACATTCCTTTACGAGTCCTACTTTCAGTATCCCTCTAATATACTTGTATCCATTTGTATTATTCCACATGTTTCTTATTATTATATTGTTATTGAACGTAACTTAACACAATTAATAATATAAAGTACATCTTCCTATTATCGTGGGTATGTGTTTGTCGGAGAGGAAAGAGAAATTCCCTGACAACAATGAGGATCATTCACGGTTTGTTAAACGTAGAAATAATTATTCTTGTAAATTCGTGAAGACACGATCCGAAGTTTCTTTCCCATTTCCCAATAAATTGTAAACGACCGAGAAACAAACTTACTTTGTAATTTATATCTGCAACTCGATTAAAACGGTGACGTTTCCCTTCTGGAATTCCTTAATTTATGATACCTTTTTATTATGTATAATTCTCAAAGGCTGAGAAGAATTTTGTTCATACATAATTAATCACATCCATTTTTATAGGAAAATATAGACCCCCATTCGACGTAGGAGTAAACATAAACAGTCGGTCTCAGACAATGAATATAACCCCACGAAAGACAGACATAACGTGTGAGTATTCTGGTATCAGATTTCTATCCCGTTCTCTATCTAGCTATCTATCTATTGCATGGCTGTAGATAATGATAAATAATATCAAGCGAATAGCTTTAGAAATAGATGTTTGGTAACTAGCGTGTTGAAGATACTACATGTTTTCTTTATCCTGTCTGAGGCCATTTAACCCCACCTAAGCTACGTACTTTTCTAATGTAAGGAAACACAACAATAACACGACTTAGGAAAAAACTAGGCTAAGTTATTAAGTTACTTAATTTCTATAGGCAATAATCGATGCCAGACAATATTCGAGACGACCTTGGTTTCTGTTGTGTCGTCAAGTAATAGACTATTGTACTTTTCGTTAACAACAACTTTATGTGATACTAATTTTACGATGTTATTTGTCTCCCTCACAACCAAGTCAACAATCATAAATCTATCTAGTTTTTGGTGGTCTCCTTTGAATTAATGAAAATAAAGTATACTATTTTAGTATTTGAAGAGAGATAATAAAGTTAGAAACACGTTTTCATTACATCTTATAATACTAAGATTATAAATGCGAATGTTTAGATGGATGGATGGATGTTTGATGGAAACTCCAGAACGGCTGAACGGACGAACATAGTCTGAAAGAACACATAGGCTACTGATCATGTTTTTTCAACGCTGACGTAGTCGCGGGCGACCGCTAGTTTAGACACGTATTAGATGAAATAGTATGCTTTTGCAGACATGACAGTCAATAACTGACTGGTCAAGTCATCAATAGTCAAGTACAATACTTACTCCCTAAGCTTTTATTTGGTTTGTTTTTGCTACCTCTTTGCTATAAGTGATATATTTTTCTCTATATATTCTAATAATCAATCTGTTGTAGTCAAGTATTCATTGTGACTTTGATGAGGGTGAGAGATGACACGTATTGACCCCGGATCTAATATTGCATCGTACTGACTGACCTAAATGTATTTTATTACCGGACAAAAGACGACCGCGAAAAAACTAACGTGGATATATTGAAGATAATATCATGATAAATTATATTTCCTTAGTAATATATTACAATTAATATAAAGCATAAATGAATAAATATTGAAGTCAATAAAAATCCTCAATGAGTAAGAGAAATATAGAATTAGTACTGCGAAAAAATGGTGACGGTAATCTAAATAATATTATAAATGCGAATGTCCGGATGTACATCCATACCAAACATACATCCATTTTGGAGGTATCTAGAGAACGGTATTGGCATGGATGTAGAAAATAGTCTGGAAAGAAAGAAAGATCGTAAGGAGATCTTAAATGACCTTAATTCTTAATTTAAGTGTATACTAAGTTAACTTTAAGAAGATATCACTGTCGAGTCTTGGTAACATTTAAATTTTCAAATGACTGCATTTGTTTCCATTTGCATCATAATACCAATTAAAAATGAATGAATTAAAGCAATGATTGTTCTATGTTGGCTTATTGACAGCGTGGCTGCGAGTAAAAGATAGAGGGTAAAAACGGATTCCCAATAACAAAAGAAATGGAATTTAAATGCGGTTGAATGCAACTCAAAGTAAAGCTATTTAATATAATGAAATTGTTTTTAACTGCGTTTGTTAGGAAACACAGTTATTAGACGAGTGGTTACCTGATGATAAACTACTATCTATCTTACTTCTTACTATCTTGCTAATATTATAAATGCGAATGTTTAGATGGATGGATAGATGTTTGTTTGAAGGTATCTTTAGAACGGTTTAACAAATTGCAGTCTTCATTTTTTAATTCTTCTTCTTCTTCTAATGCCTCTCCATTACTGGAGGTTGGTCGTCAGCTCAGCGAATCCTTTCCTGTCCTGTGCCAAGCGAAAAAGTTGTTCAACGCTGACAATAGTGGCCATTCCCGGATGTTTCTCAGCCACGACTTTCTCCTCCTTCCAACTCGTCTTCTGGCTGTGATTTTGCCCATCATTATGAGCTGAAGAAGTTCATATTTTCTTTTCTTTATTGCCTCAACGCAATCCCATCTCTTCCTAGCCCTACTACTACTAATGTACACCTTTACATTTTTGTATTTACTCATTTCTTGTACCATTACAACTTCTATACTTATGATAGGATACGGTTTACGACATTAGTCGAATGGCGGGATTCGTACCGCCAATCTTGTGATCGGAAATCCGTACCCTTAACCATTCGGCTATTGACGTTCGATTTAAACTACCACTTTTCATATACAATTCTTCCCGCTTTATATTATTGTAACAATATACATCATTACTTCTTGTGCTTTTAGATTTATGCATTCGTATTTTGTTTTATTGCTGGTTGAAAGCTTAATTATTAATGGGATTTAAAACGTTTCTGCCTAGTTCATTTTGTTTTTAATTAAATACAGTAATCTAAATTAAATGAATAGTCAATTTATAGTGAATTTCTGTTTTAATTAATATAATAAATAACTAAGCATTTATACGAGAATCAATTAAACTAATCAGTCTTTTGGAATATCTCTTTGTCTTCCGTCTTATATTAATTTAATTATTAAATTGTTATTGTTCCGTTCAAAAGAATTAATCAATTAGAAAATACACTGAAAAGGCTACTTTGTTTCGACTTGATTACATTTTCAAATTGTTCATAACGTTATATCATAATTATTCTAAAGTAAATCTAATACATATAATTCTCGTGTCACAATGTTAGTAACCATACTCCTCTGAAACGGTTTGACCGATTTTTATATAATTTTATATTGATATTCATTACATCTGAAAATCGGCTACTATCTATTTTTTAACTTAGCACAGATGTAGAACATAGTCTAGATAGCAGGATAAAAAATGTATTGATAAACATTTTTAATTAAACACGAACAAAATAATACAAAGTAAGTCTTCTTTGCCTGAGATCTTGGTCAGGATAGACCAACTTAAATGACGTTGGACGGGTCACATGATGCGAGATACAAGAGAAAATGGAGTAGGGCGGTAACAGAATGCTATCCGAGAGATGGAGAAAGGAGTAGGGGTCGACAGCCTCTGAGATGGGAGGATGACATAAAGACGGCAGCCGGCCCATATTGGAGGAGAGTCGCACAAGACAGACAACAATGGAATTGTTTAGAGTAGGCCTATGTAAAAGAAGCATACTGAGATTAGGCACACGTTATAAATCTTTTAATACATACATCATCATCATCAGCTCGCTATACGTCCCCATCAAGGGGCTTGGAGCCTACCCCAAGTTAGGGGTGACTAGGCCATAGTCAACCACGCTAGCTCAGTGCGGGTTGGTAGACTTCACACATATATTTGAATTTCTTCTCAGATATGTGCAGGTTGCATCACGATGTTTTCCTTCACCGTAAGAACGTCAGATAAATGTACATATGCAAATCGGAATTCGAAAGACACATTGGTACATGGCGGGATTCGAACCCAGGACGCTAGCTGTTGTTGTTACTATACAATTAAACAATACAAATATTTTCAGAATAAAGGGCTATATTATTATTATAAGTCTTCTTTGGATATACAATAGATATGTTTAACCAGTTCACAGCAATAACTCATAGCATTGTATAATACGGAAATGTAGAATCACAATTTCCTCCATTATCTTCTCGTTGGGCTCGCTATTCATTATATCAACATCCCTAACTGCCTGAATTAAATAATACTCGCAAACTCCCACCGAATACACTGTTGGTTCCCTAATTTCTTTATTCAAGTAACTGGAGTTAAGGAGATTTAACAATTGTGTAGATTTTGTGTTACAATATTCTAATTAGTCTGTGTTTCAAAACTTTGAAAAGGCATTCCATTAGATAAGATGCAACAAAATATAATATTTAATTACTAGCGGTCACTCGCCACATTGCCTCGACGGGATAAAAATATTACCTAAATCACTCGTAAACACATAAGCTACCGTCCAATAAAAAATCCATTAAATAGGTTCAGCCGTTTCGGAGATTACCCGGAACAAACACAGACGTTAGCAACATATGGTTTCTTTTTTAAAACTGTAAAGTGGCATACAAGCAAGCGACTACTTGATTTCGCCAAAATAGCGAAGGCGAATAATTGTTGGCGAATTCCACCACTGCTAAAACGTGAGATTTTCTATCACTAAAAAGGTTTGTCAAATTCTTTAACATATACTAAAACATTAGATGTTCAAATTTACGATTCATTAATTCCTTTGTAAGAAAAACTGATACATTTTAATTTAAAAAGTAACAAGTGAAATGAACAATTGTTCTTTGAGAGAGAAAGAGAGCCTGCAACTTGTAGATAAGGAGAAAAAATACGAATGCGGTTAAACAATAGAAATTGAATTTAAAAGCGGTTTCATAACGCTTGATGAGTTTGGTGATGGAAATAAAAGATTTTTATTTTTAAATCGGTCGTCGAAGTTAGCGGTCGAGACTCGAGAGGGTTATTGAAACTGGTTATTGAAAATACAAAACACTTTTTTATTGAAATACTCATTTTTAGAAGACCGCTTTCTATTCCCTTTTTATTATACTAGTTATGCCAGCGACATCGTCTGCGTGAATTATTGTCTTTGAGGATAGTACTTGGATTGCGACGTTACTTTGTTTTTCTAAAATTAAAGATTTTTTCTAAAATAAACGTAGCCTAAGTTACTCCTTAATACATTAGCTACGTGCTAATAAAAATCAAGTCAAAATCAGTCCAGCCATTTCCGAGATTAGCCGGAACAAACAGACAGACAGATAAAAAATTTATAAAATGTTATTTAGCTTAACGTAAGCGTATGAAAATTACGATCCTGTCAGTCAACCAACTACTTTTTTTTACTAAACCATATGAAAGTGTTAAGAAATTCTTTAAAAAGATTAGGGTCGATGTAATACGGTTTTTTTGAATTAAAAAGATAGCACCAAACGTGAAAAGGGTGCGCTTTGTTAAACGACAGAAGGACGTTTCAATTTCCGTCGCTATAAGGAAAAAATGCTAAAGAAAAAATACATGCGTCATCGGCCCTTTCAATGCTATGACGTTCTAATTAAATTTGCCAACACAAAAGGCTTAAGGGTATAAAGTTTTATGTGTTAGAGCTTGTACAAATAATTTCTTCATATTTATATTAAAAAAAAATAATTAAAATTATGCATGAAAAAATAGCCAAATTGTCAACATGCTTCTTAAATTATGTTAGCAAAAAAGGCAAGCGATTGATTGTCAAAAATAATTATTTGCAGTTGATGACTGGTCCGAAAATAAATTGATGAATTTCACAATTGATCGGCAACATGCACCAATAACAGTGTAAATAAAGCAAAGGTTATAATTCTTCACAAAGTTTTAATGTCACCAACGGAAAGTGATCAAAACTCATTTTTGACAATTCGTTGAAAATTTATTCAAAAGGCGGAATTTTGAGAGAAAGTTTGGCATAACTTATTCCTTATAACTTTGTCAAACTAATTTCTCTCGTTAGGACGCGATAGCCCCTGGTTTTATAAGCTCCGAGACCTTCGGGAACTTTAGCCGCTATGTCGATATTATTGGAATAAAAGACGAAATGTTTGTATTCGAGGACAATTTTTAGAGTATTTTTATCATATACTAGCTATCGCCCGTAACTCCGTTTGTCTGGGATTAAAAAAAGTTAGTACCCGATTCTCAGACCTACTGAATATGCGTATAAAATTTCATAAAAATCGGTCCAGCCGTTTCGGAGGAGTATGGTAACTAACATTGCGACACGAGATTATATATAAGTCTAGCTGTCGTCTGCGACTCCGTACGCGAGGAATTAAAAAAAAACATAGCCTATGTATCTTCCAGACTATGCTAAATATATATGCCAAATTTAATCGAGATCCGTTCTGCCGTTCTGGAGATACCTTCAAACAAATATCTGTCCATCCATACATGTAAACATTCGATATTAGTATTATAAGATTCGATATACTGATTAGCCAAACTGGGCACATATAAAGCCAGTGAAAAAAAATACTTGGCATTATACTTCGTGTTAAAAATGTTTACAACGCCATCTATCGAATTCTGATCTGTGTCTAATATGTTAATTAGTTATACCAATTTTGAATGATTAATTTTAGAATTTAATGAAATTCCAAACAACCACAAACTACTGATTAGCACTTCACGTCGGATCAGCGGTTTGTGGTGTTAACATAAATATTATAAATACATGGACCTATGTTATTGTTACATACAAGTATAGAGATAATATTTTTACTGTTTTTAACAAATAAAGTAGGATAATTTAAATATCATTTTTTTTACCAAAATTATATAAACTGTATATAGGTATAAAGATAGTAATAGTAGTTGAAAATTTTAATATTTTTATGCAATGTACTGCGGGTTTCTGAGAGCAAATCTCCTTATAAAACATATCGTCATCTCTTAACATAATCTTTGACAAAAAAGAAACATATTATTATATATTTACGTACATATATTTTAAACGGAGATTTTAGTCTCAGAAACGCTCGGTAAGAAAAATTAAAGGATACAGGACTTTTGTGAAAATATAATAAATCAAGTCAAATATTTAAAACTTATTTTTAATTAAGACACGAACATTATACACTAGATGTGATGAACAACACCGAATGCGAATGCTTAAAAATATTACGGTAGCCGCATATTTCTAAAAGCTTTCTCATTAAAATATCTTTCAGAACGAAAGCTCGCGTGTTCAAAGACATTAAAACTTTGTATAGCGTATCTGCTTAATGCTTAACCCATTTTGAATTATTTCTATTTAATCCTAATGTATTTATTTATCTGTGCTAATATTTCAAATTAAAAATAGAGATCGCTCCTAAAATTGGGTAAGCCATGCATATGTCGTCATCAGCTCATTACACGTCACCACTGATGGGCTACGAGCTTACTAAAATTAGGTGTAACTAAGCCTTCGTAAACCACACTTCCTCAGTATGGGTTGGTTAAATATCGTAGCCGATAAGTGTAGAGTGCATCATGATGTTTTCCTTTACCGTGAAAACGTTGGTACATGTCGGGGATCGAACCTGGAAGTTTTAGATTGCTATCCGGTCCGGTCAAGCTCTTAACAACTGCGCCACGGACGTACTATATTACTTATACATATGTAAATACATACTCTCAAAACATATTTTATGCCGATGAAAATAAGTTACCAAAGAGGTAGAAATTCTATGGAAAAAAGGTCAATGACCGAAAATCTGAGGGACAAATATTTGTTTCATAGAATCTTTCGACAGCGAACAACCAATGAATACTGATAATTTGTCAAATAACTTACGATAACGAATTGTATTCAACGAGATATTACTAATTTCCTATTCAAAAATTGTTGTTGTGGCTGTTTTCTGCCTTATGTTATATTGTTATAATCTATTTATGACTGTTTCTAACCACTCACACTAGTACAAGATTTTATTGAATCCTGAGTTATTACACATGTTTCTTCAGGTAGTAAAAACAATGAAAAAATCAATAAGCCAATGTTATTCCCGCTTACGTCCTATCATTAAAAGTTCCGTCAAAAACCAAGCGTTTCGGAGATTATTTGGTACAAACGCGTACTCACGGACAGACAGACGAACAGTTTTTTTTGTTACAACTAACGTGAGTATATTAAATGTACGAAATATGAAAATTTAATTTTGATTTCACATACAGACACTCCAAAATCTATTTGTACAGATTAAACAATCAATAGGAATAATTTTGAAGCCATCAAATTCAGTTAACAATTAAATTAATATCGAATAAAGCGTAAATTACTAATTAATCAGCTGAATTGTTTGATAATTGTTATATTTGTCTTCGTTACCTTTTGAACAGTTCAATTATTCCACATCGTTTTTCCTTAGTCATCTATTTTAATTTATAAAGCGAGTTTTCACTTTTCAAATTCGTTTTCTCTTTTATCTTACTATAATAATAATGTTTGGATGGATGGTTGAATATTTGTTAAAAGAACTGTATGGAACTCGATTAAATTTGTCATACATGTAGAAAATAGGCTGGAAGAAACCAAAGACTACTTAATTAAATTTCTTTTTAATTCCTCGCGAACGGAACCGCGGGCTAGTTTCAAAATAAAGCATCGGTTGTTAGTTTAAAAATAAATCAAAAGAAAAAAATGACAACCTATAATATACTTTCGTTAGTTTAAGAACTCAATCCACTAATGAATAATCCAGCGCCCTACAGATGGGGAAGTCAAGAGTCTCATCGGCTAATTAAAACTTTTTTGAGCTTTCATTTGGAATTCAAGTTCGTTTTTACTACATGTTTAAAAGTAGCGTATAAGAGTTTTCTGAGTTTAATCATACTTATTTGAACTCATCATTGCCCCACTGAGGGGTAGGTTAATGATTATCTCATATAGACACAGAAAACTATCAAATTAAAATAATTTAGCACAAGTATATGATGCCACAAGCTGTCAACCTAATTGCATTATGAACTCCGAATGATATTTTTACGTTTTTTTTTAAACATTATAAGGCGGCAAAAAAGCAAGCGGTCACTTGAATTTACCGAAATGGCGATGGGACCGATATCTATAGACATCATCAACAGATGCGTTGCCTACGTTTAGTCGGCGGAGGTGTAGACGTACAGAAAATGAATATTTCCACTGCCGATTCCCCTCCTCCATCAAATCCTTTCCCTATAAAAAAAGAGTAATGAAGGGTCAAAAATATATGTACTCGGCGATTAGGAAAACAATCGGACTTACAACTGTACAATTATTTGTATTACAAAGGAAAAACCTTCAATAAAATTCACTTTCCTCCCGCTAGTAACATTATTGTGAATACAATAGTCTAAAAAGCAGGGTAACTTTTTGAATGTCTATTGGAAAATGGAATAAAAAACATAATGCATTAACGATAGATATAGAATACATTGATAAATTGAAATGGCGTTTTAATTAAAATAATAAGGGATAATAGCGAATTTCCCAAGAGTTTGCAAGCATTGTTTAATTGAAGTAGTTGGGAATGATAAAATTATGCATAGGCTACGAGAACGCGCGGAGAATGGGCTCACTTAAAATCTTGTTTCGTTAGAATTAATCTGTATTTTAATAATTAATTGCTGCAATTACAAAATAGGAACTCTATTGTCTTATGTTTGTATTTATGCGGTAAAGAATGTTACTGTATGGATATTTAAACAATTTGAATTAATGGAGATAAACTTTATGATAAAGCATGAATCATAATAATAATTCTAACCTTTTGCTAATGTTTTCTTCTTTTCTATCAATTTCCTAGCTACACATTAAAAGAACTTTACAAAAACTTCTATAACTTTTCGACTACTTAGTAATTTATTTATATTCTTAAGTTTATATTTTCTTCTACTTCTGCTTCTTAAAGCGGATGCGGAATCGTCCGGTGGTTTCCGAACACCGAGCATTCTACAAGGACATACAGCACAGATTCCTCCGTGCCGGATCGCAGCTACAGGAGGGGTTTTGGGCCGCGGACGAGAGCGAAAGCGTGCCCGTCCCGATGCGTTGGAGAAACAAAGGGGTTTAGTGGGTATGCCTCCGCTATGGAGGAGAATCCCACATAACTATCGCGTCCCCCCCGGGGCGCGGAATATGCATAAAGCATTCCCCTCTGAAAAAAAAAGGTACAGGAGGGGCTTGCCTTACGCCGTGACCTTGTACCAGCACGGGGTCCATCTCTAATTTGCGGAGTACTAGATCTTAAAAAATGAAAACTAATTAATTTAAGTGATTAACAAAAGTTTTATATTAGGTTAAAATTGTGGATAATTAAAGTCGAACCCTTTGGTGATTTCAAAACGAAAATAAGATGTTTCTTAACAGTAATCGACGAACTTAGTTTAGGAAAGTTGTAAATTATTCCTAAGTCTTCAAAAGGTGACTTATCTTTAAATTTTAATAACTTGCCTTCAAATTAGTTGTAATTATTGAACTTTTAGGACGAATCTGGAGAATTTTTAATTAGCAATAATTATATAAACCATTTATTTACTTGTCTTTAAAATAAAAATCTTCGAGTAAATTTTTATGATACTTAATAAGTATTTTTTATTCGATTGTTTCTTGAAGTAATTGTTATTGCATTTAAGTCCAAAAATGGAATCCATTAGCTGTTGGTGTCCGAGACCAAAATCTATGTATCAAGCATATCGTCGTCCTTGTCTTTCATCTTCGACAAAAAAAGAGATAACATTGTTTTAAACGGAGATTTTGGTGTCAGAAACCGACAATAAACCTGATATTTAGTACACATATTCACACAAAAGACACGAATTGGCCGAAGAAATTTTAAAAAGAATTTAATTTTTTGGCATTGACTTTTAAATTAGAAAAATTAAAATTAAAGAAAAAAAAACGAAGGCAAATTAAAATTATATATATAATTTAATTTTAATCAAGTACGTTCAAGGTACACCACATTCGTACATTTCAATGCTCTATGTCAATATTTGGGGAAACCGCAAAATAGGATTACGAAATCAAAGCAATTTCCACGCCATGAATAATGTATGAGGTTTCAGTGTGGATTACAAAATAAGAAATTTAAATAAAAGAAGTAGAGTCAAGGAAATATATTTCATAATCTTTTAATATATTGTTACATGTTTTATATTTGCAATACATATGAAAGTTTACGGAAATTGATGTAATTAAACGAATCAATCAATTATAAAGCGTAAGAGTTTGTTTGTTTAAACGCGCTAATCTTAGGAACTAATGATCCGATTTAAAAAATTCTTTTACTCGTATGTTGGATAGCTCATTTATAGAGGAAGGTTTTAGGCTATATATCATTACGCTGCGACCAATAGTTTTTTTTATTCTGTGCGGACGGAGTCGCGGGCGACAGCTAGTACAAAATTATTGTATAATACAAAGACTGAACTTATATGTAAGGGGTTAAAAACTAAATACTTTAGTTCCGAGTTTAATAATTGGAGCTAAAAAACCATGAGAATTAAGCAAAAAGGTCTATATTATCTTAACATTCATAGATATAATTAAATAGAGCTTAGCTTTTAAAAAAAGATTATTCAAAACCAGTTCATCAAGAAGTTCTACAGTAATAAAAAAAAACAAGGTACAAACAAATTGAGAATTTCTTTCTTCTCTTCTTTCCTTAAAAACATGATTTTCAGTATGTTAAATTCTTGAATTTTTAAAGAGATTTACAGGAATTATGAATTGTGTGGATTTAAGGTTTCGGTCATTGCGTCTACAAAATAGTAATATCAGATTTAGTTTAGCTTTTGACTCGCCGAATGATATTTTGAATTTTTAATACTAGCTCGTTCAAAGCATCTGTGCAGCGCCTGATATATTTTACATTTTTCCTTCATTACATTCTCGTAACTTAAATATGAAAATGTTTGCCTGTTGCTTAAAAATATAACGTGTAAACAATATTTTTATGCCAGCTCGTTTATTAAAAGGAAGGGCACTATTGGATTGACATGTCCGATATGGACAAAAATCCCAAAAAAAAAAAATTAAAAAAAAAAACAATATTTCCAAACATTAATTATAAAATTCCTCTTTTATATTCTGTTTACAATTCGAATGTTTTAATAATTTCGTATAGAATATTAACAGAGGAAGGGATGCACAGAAAGAGAGGAAGCAACGTAAGTATTATGAACGTATAAAGAGATTATATTTGAAGTCTGTAAATTGTGGAAATATGTAAATTGAGGAAAGTGGTTTCCTAAAGAAAATTCCAATTAAAATTACATCTTTCAGTTTGATTACGTACTTGGAAAATGGTATTAACGTAACATAATAAGAGGGCTTAAAAATATTTAATGGTTATATTTATCTTTTCGTAATATTTGTATTTACGATAGACTGTCGCCCGCGACACTGTCCTTGCGGGAGCCTATGTGTTCTTCCAGAATATGATCTACATCTATACCAAATTTTACCGAAATCCATGCATCCGTTCTGAAGATATCATTAAATAAACATCCATCCATCCATCCAAGTAAGATAAGATTTAATCAATCTATGTTGATATATTGGAAATAGACTTAAAATAGTGTAAATTCGATTATAATATACATTTTTCATTAAACTTTAATATAATTCATATACCGCAACGTAGATAAAAACGTGTGCTGTTGCCAAACGTCTGGCAAACTGTGATGTGTAGTTGGCACAGAAAGGCAACGGAACAGATACGAGTGATACATTGAAATGCGAGATAAATCGGCTACGTGCCTCGACACTTGAACGCAGAGCTCAGAGCTCACCTAACGAAAATACTGTATTAAATTTAAACTGATTTATAACCTAATTTTAAAATTACAGAACCATCAAACGATACAAATACGTAAAAAAACCCTATCATAAGTATTTACGAAATGTGTCTTCGTACCGTTAGCAACAAAATACGTCAAAATTTGTATTTATTGAAATTTGTTGGGGTCCGCTGTACAAATTTTAATACATATTTTATCGAACATATATACATTAAAATTACATCGTTTTTATTATGAAAACCTTACCACGAATATTCGTAATATAACCGTCTTATCGTGGGTTTCTGAGACCAAAATCTCTGTATAAAACATATCGTATTCCTTGAAATTATCTTTGACAAAACACAGACAACAATATGTTTTAAAAGGATATTTTTGTCTCAGAAACCAACAGTAGGTCACTTCTTAATGCCACAACTGATTAATCAATAACAATTTCAATTTACTAGTTATTCTCGATAATTAGTTTTACTGCGGAGAATGAGGACTAAGTAAAGTTTATCAGGAATTCGTTTTAGACAATCAATCATGTTTTAACAAAGCGGGTGACCAGCCTAAAACGTAGCTCGGGGACATCTGCGGTGCGGAGTTCTCCTTAATGAATTAACTTTTAATGATCGCCTAAGGGAGACTTTGAAAATGGTTTGTAGACATAAAAGTTGACATTCAAACTGCAATTAAGATATACAATGTCGCTTTGAAGAAATATCGTAAATAGCATTCTTATAAAAATGTCTCAACACCGAAAAGTCATTGTTAAAACATTTTTGTTAGTACGAAAACGGTTATAACAACTACCAAGAAGGTCGAATAGGCGGCAGACACACGAGGTCTTAAAAAAAAAAAGAAAAAAACGAGTAAAAAAACAAAATACAATCGCGCGAAAAAAGTTTCCTTAAATACTCTATAACTCATAAATTTAATTCTAAACACAAATCAGTCAAGAAATATTATATTATATTTACACGCGTATATAACATAACCAAATTATATAAAGTACGATTTTACGTTTGAATTGAGAAGAAACAAACGTACGTTTCACAATTAAAAGGGAGCGATCCGAATGCTTCTCAGACCCGCTGGAATTACTGAGAAGAGAAATTTCAATACAAATTTAACTAAGTTACGGTTAATTAAAACTTTGCCGGTTAATTCCATATGAAGTATTTCTAACGTTAAAGAGAATAAGTTTAGTGTTGCCAACCTAATGTGAATATTGTTAATTTTATAATATTACTAAGAATTATTTAAACTGACAAAAAATTCTTGACATAATTGAAAGTATCTAATTAATCGCAACATTTTTTTTAAATTTGGATATTCTTGTCCAAAAAATTCCTAGAAGAATAACATCAAGCCAATTAAAAGATACGACTTAGGGACCTTCAAGAAGCGAGCATACCATTTCCTTAAAGGCCGGCAACGCATCTACAGTTCCTCTGGTGTCGTTGATCACCTCGGTGTTCCCGCCGCTCGTTTGCCCCCTTCTCTTATAAAAAAAAAAAAACTACGGCAACAGTTAGAGTTAGCTATAAGCAAGTAATTTTTTTTCATAATTCAAAAAATAAACTACTAGACGTATACAAAAAATACTTTCAAAAATGTAATATAAAAATATTCACGCAATGAAATTCTTTTATTCTATTGAATTCCAATGTATCTTTCTGTGAAGCGCCATCAAGGGTTCCGTTCATCGTGTATGTAAATCGCAGGTAATATTGAAAATATCTACCAAACGTCGACCTATTTTCCAAGTCGGAAACTACGTATACACGTAGGTAGATCAGAACCGCTTTCTACAGCAACATTTAAATAGACAAAAAATGTTTATATACGTATTTTTGAAAGCGTCGGTGGCTCAGTGGTCAAGCACTTGACTTGCAATCTGCAGGTCCTGGGTTCGAATCCCGCCATGTAACAATGTGTTTTTCGATTTCCGATTTGCATATGTACATTTATCCGACGTTCTTCTATGGCCTTGTCACCCCTAACTAACCCCTAACTAATATTGTAGATACCAACCTAAGTAAAAAATTAACTTAATATTGATAAGTTTAGGGTAAATACATGAATTTACTCTAAAGAAAGTTTAGTTCCTACCAATTATAAACTATCTATCATAAGTAGATACGATACTATGATTTTTTTTTTTTATTTTAAGATGACAATCGAGGAAGCGACTGCTTTACCTAACTTTAATCGATCCACTTTTTCTTACCATCCTTTCAACAATGGACTAAAATTTACTGGGAACAATAAAAAAAGGTGTATAACAAAAACAGAGAAAACTTTAGTATAAATTCAAACGATTCGTAGTAGTATACTAACTTGCACATAAACTATGCCAGTAAAATATGTCTACAATCAAGACATTCAAAGCATTGCCAAATACTCTTTGTTATTGCAACTGGTCTATGAGCTAACAACGGGGGGCCGACTGTGGGGAAAACATTGCTGTAAAAATATTTTCCGCAAAGGGAAACAAACAATTTTACGTTATTGTTTTTGGTCCTTTTTCCGTTATATTAAATGAGCCAAGAAAACTATTGACTAATAATAGAGAAATATATGAAAGATACTGTCATAGTATTCAAGAATTGATTGGTCAGCTAGAGAAGTGAATTGTGAATTCAGAAATATCTTTGAGCGTGTAGAAATGGACTGAGTATTTTTATAGATCGATTGTTTTTTTTAGACATTGACATGGTTATTCTTTAATCATTTTTCTACGGTTTTAGATCACATGACATATTATAATAATGTAATAGGTTGGTTTTTGTTAATTTTTATGTGAAGAGTGTCTTCTTCATTACTGTGACACACATTGTTTACTTTATACGCCCATTAATAAAACAAAGAATTTGTTGACTTTATTGATGTTTTATAAAGTTTTGAGCATTAAAAAAATATTAAAATAGTAGCTGTCGCCCACGACTCCTGCCGCGCGGAGTTAAAAAAATAATAATTAGTAGCCTATGTGTTCTTTCAGACTATGTTTTAAATCTATGCTAAATTTCAGCGAGATCCATACAGCTGTTCTAGAGATAACTTCAAACAAACATCCATCTATGTATACAAATATTCGCATATTAGTAAGATGACTCACAAATACCTAAAACTATTGACATTTTATCTATAATTCTTCATCTAATTCATTGGCAGCAAACAAATACAAGCTTAATATGAGATTGATCTAATATTTAATTAAAATTCAAAAGATGTTTTCAAATTTCAACCCCGATTTACATATTGATGAGAGAGAAATCCATGATGCCTCTTTATTACCGATAAATTTACATTAAACAGAATAAAGGACTTTCTCGAGGCTTGCAAATGTGTTGAAGGCAAATATATATTTAAGGTAAAACCGTTGAATTCCATATGAATGTGTAATAAAATTGCCAAGTCAAGATCTAAAAGGCTAGAAAATAAAAAGACGAACGTATTATAAGAAAAGTAAAACTCTGGCATTTGATAATGCCACCAGCAATTTTCAAACAAAACAAATTTACATAGACGTCCGTCGGTTTTTTAAAAAAATAATAGAAGAACGCTCTAATAATATTTTAGTCTGATTGCAATAGTTCTTAATTCAAGTATTAACGACAACGGACACAAGTAAAAACAGAAAAAATATGGTATATTAAATACCAGTGGTCGCCTACGACCCCGTCTGCGAGTAAAATTAAAAAAAACTTAATAAGTAGCCTATGTTTTCTTCCACGCTATGTTCCATGTGTCCCAAATTTCATTAAAATCTGTTGAGTCATTCCGGAGATATTTTCAAACATCCATACATCCATCCATCTAAACATTTGCATTTATGACATTAGTAAGATATTTCTTAATAATTTACTTTGAGAAATTTATAATATTATATAATACAACTTGCTTTACATTTAAGCTACAAACAGTAAACAAAAATCTAATTTTCTCTTTGAATTAAAATCGATTTTACTTTCACTAAGATGAAAATGTTGACCTTTTATCTAATTGTAAAGGAAACCCGATTTAGAAGGTCATTGAACTGCTGCTGTAATTACTTTGATTTTCCACGGGACTGTTTTTGGGCTTCTCGTTTAGTTCCTATTGCGCGGCGAAATTATTTTGTTTTATTTTAAAACTAGCTACTGCCCGCGAATCCGTCCGCACAGAGTTAGAACAAAACTTATTAAGTAGCATATATATTTCTCCAGACTGTATTCTACATCTGTGCCAAATTTCTTCATTATCCGTAGAGCCGTTTTGGAGATACCTTCTAACAAACAAACATCCTTCCATTCATTGTACTGGTTGGCAACGGTTTTAAATCTAAATAAACAGCCAAATATTATCTCTTTATAAAATTAGAAAAGATAGGATACATTATTTTTTAATTATTGACACACGTACCCAAATAAACTAAGAGATTCCTTAAAAATTGTTTACGTAATACATCTAATTCCCATCAATAGTACATCAATATACTGTAATAGCAGATTAATCGTCATCCAGTATACATGCCTTATTACGTATTCATTGTAACTACGCAATAACACTGGACACAAAAGGACAATGGAAATATGTTCTTAGATTTCCAATTTCCGTATCCAGGCTATTCTCAGCTCGCTTACTATATTCCCATTTGAATACGAAACTAGTCTCTAATAACTACACATCGAAATGGGAACCAATGTACTCCGCCATATGCGGAACATGTTTCGATAGGGTCTGTGTCTCTGAATAAGATTTTGTTACAAAGGGATGAATGTTACTAGCATAGTTTGTATTGTTTGTCGTCACTGCGTGACAACTCGTCTGCAATAACATGAGTTCGATGACGTCACAGCGATGTAGTTTAGTATACAAAAAGGCTAAGTTGTAATGTACTATTTAAAATTGGTTGAGACGGTCTGTTAATTACCCGGGAAAACAAGGCGTTGCGGACAGACATACAGACAGACAAACATTTACTAGAATTTTATTATTATGCATAGATTTATAACATCGTCATATAGAAGTAAGTAAAAGCGATATCTATATATATAAAAGAAAGTCGTGCTAGTTACACTATTTATAACTCAAGAACGGCTTTACCGATATGGCTGAAAATTGGTGAGGAGGTAGCTTAGAGCCAGGAGACAGACATAGGATACTTTTTTTTTCGAATTTATGCCTTGAATTGTGAAACGAAATTTATGAAATAAATTGAGAATGTATAGATGGATGTGATGTGGATGGATGGATGGGTGTTTGAAGATATCTCTAGAACGGCTAAACGGATCTCGATTAAATTTGGCATACGTATAGAACATAGTCTGAAAGTAAACATTAGCTACACTAGTTAAGATTTTTTATATATCCACGCTGACGGAGTCGCGGGCGACAGCTATAGTTTACAATAAACATTACGAACGCCGAAACAGAAGTGTTAAAGTTGGTTACACTTTGCATATTCAGAAACATAAAGTTTTACGATTACATTTGTTATGATGTTATTAAATTGTTAGGCAAATTGTTCATAATAACTTTGGCGCCTCAACGCCAGTATTACTGTTATGATGTATGGACGGCTGATATATAAAAGCTTTTAAGAATCACTTCTAAAAATAATATTTAAAGAGTGATTGAACTCACCGTGATGTTTATTAGTAAACTGCGTATTAAACTTTTCAAAGCGGTTTTTCCACAGGTTTAGAAAATTAAAGTTTTTTATTTTTTATGGAGAAGGCCTGTTTTATTTTCTATTAATCTAGAGGACTAAAGCCTGATGCGCCAACTCTACGTGAACAATGATGGTTTTCATAGTTTCGAATCCTTGGTAGCGTAAAATATGTGTCGAAAAAATTTCACAACATTTTTTTACAATAGTTTTCGTTTGTAGAAAATATTATGAAGATTTAAGACAACAAAGATATGAACCAATCAGAAAATAAACATTAAAAAATTTAGACGAAATAAAGGCAACAAAACAATGAATAAATTCATTGTTTAAAATTCTGTATTTTAAATAAGACGGGTATCATATAAAAGACATTATCAAGGAAGTTTCTTTGTTGAATTTACATTTCAAAGTAAGAATACAACAATCTGAGTATAAAATAATCGAGAAAGTTTGAAGTCACTTCCAGTCGCTTTAATTTTTAAAAGAATTCTTACAATTAAATATAACACAACTTTACTGGATTACGATAAAATAGTGTTGTGATATTTTTATACACATGTCCCGACCAATTAAGATTTAATATTTTATAATCTTTATAACAACGTACTATACGTTGGTAAATTGTGACTGCAATTGAAAGACATTGCGAATCTGCTATATTTCCCCCAATACTTAAGCGCTACGCTATTTTTTCTTCGGATCAACGCAATATTACTTTACAATTAGTTGGTTAGTTAATTATTATTCACGTGTCGAGAATTTACATGTCATATTTTAGACTAAGTTAAGTTTATATAAGTCTAGTTATTATAGAGATATATTTAGGAAATTTACAATTTGATGGTAACATTTCACTAAAGGTGAAAGAAAAATGTTGACTCTATCAATCCGTTTTGTCAATACCGTTCAAAGTGTTGCTATACATCACTTTGTCGCTTTACGAATACTAAAAAGGGCGCGTGTCAATAAACATTGCGAACAAAGAAGGTTTTAGGAGAAGTTAGACATTATATATTTTATATTCATGAAGATGATTTGGTCAAATAAGTGTAGTTTCAAAAGACGACAATAATCAATATTTCATTTTGAAGTAGACATAAATTTTAATGCAATTTAATTTTAACAAAAAAAAAGTAACGTCTTGTTTTAATATTGAGACCCAAGGAAGTCAACACCTCATATGTCACTCATGTAATGCCATGTCCAATGCCAAAGACTCTATTTAAAGTTTACTTTCACAAACATCAGATCGCGATTCCACGAAACTCAAAGGCGATATAAGAAATTAGCAAATAGACTATAAATCACTTCAGCTCAACAAAGCGTAAATTAACGTCAGAACTGCGAAAAGTATAAGCAAAGTCGGATATGATTTATGATATTTGTTTTGAAAGATGCGTTTGTACCGAGGAATGCTTTTCATATTTTGATTAGTTCGTTTCCCCTTTCATTTCTGAATCACGAAATGATCGCGAAACTAACAATAGAAGAAACGTCGATATCAATCAATCACAAAGACATCACCTTTTCGTTTGTATTGACAACCAATTCATCAACAGATCTTGACATAACAGTGTTAACAGTATATATGTAACTTTAAATATACACGACTGTTAGGTTAAAATCAACGTATGTCCGCTACATAGATTCACTGAATAATATATAGTTTATATTAAACTAGTTGTCGCCCGCTCCGTTCGCGCGGAATTAAAAAAAATTCAATAAGCATCCTATTTTTTCTTATAGGCTATGTTCTACACTGTGCCAAATTTTATCAAGATCTGTTGAGCCGTTTCGGAGATATCTTTAAAAATACATCCATCCATGTATCTAAACATTCGCATTTATAATATTAGTAAGAAAGTAAGAATTAGTAAGATAAGTTAGCGCTTGACCACCATTCCACCAGATGGTAAGTGATAAAGTGTTCGAAAGATGGTACGCGCTACTAAATGCCTATTCACTTATTTCATATGCCTAGTATAATTTATAACAAATAACATTGTTTAAAATTGTATTCACAAGTAAGGTTTGACAAAATGTGACAAAAATACTTTTAATTATTTTATTTTGAAAACAGTACTTTTTTTTTTTTTTTAAATAAACTTTTCCTCTTATTATCCTATTTATGTGGTCATCGCAATGCAGCTGATTATACTGGATTCTTTATTTAATAAGAACAAAATTGCAACCGCAAAACTCAATAAGTGTGGAGCGAACTGAAACTAGCATCTTAATTGTTATTTCTGTGGAGATCAGTTCTCTCGTTTCCAAGTAATTACAATCAGCGTGCAATTACTATTCTTATTCCATTTATTTCTTAGTATAAGGCTTCTTTTTCAAGCTATTATACGACTATTTTATAAAGATGCGAAATCTGCTTACTATTAAAGTAATCAGTCTTACAAATTAGATTTGTTTACATAATAATTGTTAATTGTTTACACTTTTCATTACTACGAATGGATTTTATATTTGTTTTTTTTTTCTTTCATTTTCGTTAACGGTAAAAAAGTACAAATAAAAACTATTCCAAATAGTAAAAATAGTTTTCTAGTAAAATATTCCTTGATACATTGATTCGCTTCACATATTATATTTTGTACCTGAATGTAACTTAGTAATGAGTTACTTAAATATTTTTTATTTTAAGTTAACCATTTAAAAAAAAATAAAACAGCTAACACTCATCTCTAAACTCTGGTGCCCGTCTTCAAGGCAAATACTGCCATAGTATCATTCGCGCTGAAGAAGGACCCCCGATGTGTTCGAAGCCAATCGGTATCATCATCAGAATTTAGACGTGAGTTAACAGTTTTTAATTAATAGTTTATAATGTCTTACAAAAATTTAAACAATTTGATTAGCCTTATTAATATATTATATATACTCTATGAAATTTTCTAAGAACTGTGCTAAAACAATCTTAAAATTGTTACATAAGCTAAAAATTACATCTTTCATATTTACTCCTGGAAAGCTTTATAGCTGTTATTAAAAATATTGCAAAGAACTCACTTTCCATCAAAAAGAAGTGAAACTAAGAGAATTTAATATTATTTTTCCAACTCAAATTGCAGTTGTACAGACTCTAATGGCTTGTGAATTTTATAGCGTATTTTATTATGACATTTTTCGTGGAGAACAAAACATTTAAAAAGTTTATCGGCATGCACTTTCTAGAAATGTCGACATAATTTGAATTTTTACCATTTATTACAAATCAAGACAACCAATAAAAATGTTGTTCAAATATAAATACATATTTTACACACAATTAGTTAGAATCATTTGCGCGCGAATGATGTGCTTTCGTTACAAAGTCAAGTATCAGAATGAATAGTGAGGGGACATAAACGTCGACTTTTTAGTAAGGCTAGTGTTGCGTCAATACACTGGCACACTTTCGGATTTTCTTACTAACAATATATAGGCTCTCTCGAAAAAAAAACCTTTTAGTGTTACTACTATACTCAAAGGAGCCATGGACGTGTTAATATTGGCGCCTTTAGGGGAAGCCATACAATAACAAATGAAATTGATTAATGATGCACGTTCTCTTTGTCATAATATGAGGGGTGATATCGATGTTTTTATACTATTTTATTTCTTCTAATACGCCTTACAAAATATCTTCGCGAGTATAAGACAAGGGTTTATACATGGGGTTTGCATTCTAATTTTTTTGATTGAAATACTACAACGTACAATAGGAATAAAATAAAATGACGGAAGGGAGACTGGAAGACTAATACATCGACTCCACGTAGAGTGGTATGTGAACAGCGATATAATTATAATGATTACTGTTCAAAATCAATAGTTAAAAAACATACTACTAAATACATTATGTCCGGTTTGTATGATGTCAGTATAAGACAATAGCACACAAAAATGCGTTAGTCCATGCCAGGTCTACGCTACTTTCCTACTGTACTGGCATAATGTAAACCTGGCTTTATGCTCATTTAACTAGGGGAAAAAATAATAATTTTAAATTCTGTCAAAAAGGTTTTATATTTTATTTTAAATCAAGCTTAAAATCTGTGCTGCAGATTTCTCTCGTACCGCGCATTTGTAATTGTTCTTCAAGATGCACTTTGAATAAAGAAATGGAATGCTCAGAAGTGTAAGCGTAGAAAGGGAGCCATTCGAGCAGTTAATTGTCACACCTGCGTCTTTGCATTGTTTGCATGGTAAAATACAAATCATAAATACGTTTTCTAAACGAAATTCTTACCAAGAAATATGTCCTCACAAAATATGTGTATGCTAAATTTAACCGAAACCGTTTAACCGTTTTAACCCTTACAAACATCCAACCATCCATACATCAACACTTTCGAATCTAATACAGTCGACCGCGAATGAAAAAAAAATTAATTAAAAGCCTATGGGTTCTTCCAGACTATGCTCTATCATGCTAAATTTCATCGATATCCGTTGAGTCGTTCTGGAGATACCTTCAAACAAACATCCATCCACCCATACAGCAACACATTCGTATTTAATAAGGTAAGGATTGCTATTTGATTTTTTTTATTATAAAATTTTTACGTTCATATTTATTTGGAATTCACCTCTAAGATATAGATGTGAATGTAAACGGTCGCGTAAACACCGGATATATTCGTACCGTATCTGACGTCGCGTTTGTCGTTTTCACTGAAATTTATGTCGTTTTTATCAAAAACACACGAGTTTCAAAGTGACACAATGTTTTGCACGCCAATAATATATTTTTAAATCTTTGGACATACATGTCATATTTATCTTTATAACGTCGAATTTTCCAACGCTAAAAACTTCATCTTACTTATTAATGAGAATGTTTGGAGGTATGTTATGTTAGGAAGAAAATCCGACACAGTGTCACTCTACTGGCACAACACTAGCCTTACTAAAATGTCGACGTTTATGTCCCCTCACTAATCATTCTGACACTTGACTTTGTAATTAAAGCGCGTCATTTGCGTCAAAGGATTCTGAGTAAGGATATCTAAAAGTTTGTAATAAGGTATCTCCACAACAACCAAACGGAGATGTAGAACATAGTCTGGAAGAACACATACACTAGACACATTCTAATTAAGTCTTTTTTTATTCCAAGCTTGTTTACACTACATTAAAATTTATTTACGTTTTATGTCACTATTGGTTAGAATTTTATAGCAATAGTATCGCCCTAGCGCTCAGTGTGCTATGGACTTTATATTCATCAATGTTCATATATTACGATGGTGCCATAATTTATTCAGAACACTCCCCATATTACTTATCTTAAACGATAAGGTTGGATGATAAATGAATAACAGAAAATGGATTCCATTTCATCAACAATTTGAAGATTTTATTTCTCACTAGTTATTCCCATCAACTTCAATTGGATAGATAAAAAATATTGCTGGATCTTTTCAGTTATATTGTTTTACTTCTATATTAAAAACAGACTCTACAATTTTAAAGTGATGCGAATTTTTAGATGAATGTTTGTTTGATGGTATATCCAGAAAAATTGCATGGATCCCACTGAAATTTTTCATCGATGTAGAACACAGTCTGGAAGAACACATAGGTATACACTAATTAAGGTAATTTTATTCCGCGCGGAGGGAGTCGCGGGCGACAGCTAGTAAAGACATAAGTAGATACTTATAATCCTTTAACTTATGCTGTCTCCATTAGTATGTATCTCGAATGATATAATAAATCATTTCGTCACGTCGCAAATGTTATCTGTGGCGCCTTCGAGGGGAGACGAAAGACGAACAACAATAACAAAAAGGCGAATTGATTAATGATTCCCCTTCTATTCGCTATTTGTATTGGCGATAATTTTGATGTGTATTTCTTCTCATATTCCACTGTTCATGGAAAATTGCTTGAAGGCTATATTTGAGTTTTTGTGTAACTGTATGCGTTAAGAATAGAGAAAATGAGGATTTTAGGTAATTTTAGTAATGTAATATATTATACTACTGGAATTGGGTATAGTTTTAATATTTATGGATTCGCTGCTCCTAAAATAATAATTGCGTTTTAAATAACTAAGCTATAAAAAATCTGACGTAAAATTAAATTACCATATTGACAAACCAAAACGTATAAAATCGGTTTTTAAAGTCTGCTACAAAAGTTTTTTATTTCCATAGAAGATATACATAGATATCTCTCTATACTATAACTTTAAAACGCAAAAGTATTATCAGTTAAAATTTGCTTTAACTTAAATGAATTTCAAAGATCCTTTTCTATTAAGGCTCGTATAACGTGTAGATAAGAAATGCAAGTAGCGTAAAATGCGCTGGAGCGGCTAACTGTCACATCTGGGGCCTTCCGCGATTCGCTCACTCGGTGCAGCGCAACGGATCTATATCTAGATGGAAAGGAAATACGTAAATAATTGGCAAAGAACATGTTAAGCTTACATAAATAAATACTCATGCACTATTGGAATTGGTAAAATACGTTTAAAGCTGATGACGATTACAAACTCTAGATAGTTAATTATGTATATATAAAATTAAATAAATTGCAAGATGATAAAGAGATAAAATAATATTTATGAGTAAGCTGGGACAGTTAGCATTTGAGATTCGACAACAAGGCGAGAAGACGGCTTTAAGGCTTTCACAAAAAACATTACACATGTGCGAAAAACTCTCTTAAGGCAAGTCGGATAAAATACAGAATATACTTCTTGTTTCAAACATAAATACTCGTAACATTTTTATTCGCTGCCTCTTAATTGAAGAATCAGTCATTCGGAAACCAGACGAAGGAAGACAAGAATAAGGAATTAAATTGGACGCAGCGAATAGTGCTTGCTCGCCGATTGTAATTACGTGGAGACGACTGAATTGCTCTTTGCAGGATTAACATTTAGATTCTCTTTCCGAACAGAAACCCACTTATGTGATTCATTAATAGCTTTGTTGTTTAAAGTTTAATAAAAAACACCACTTTTGATTGTGATTTTATTTTTCACGAGTTCATAAAATTCTTAAATTAAATTGAAATCATATATCGTAAACGTTATCACGCCATTATCAATTTTGCTACTAATGATAAACCTCCTATTTTGGCTTTTGTAATTCACGACTTAGTTTCCTCCAAGAAGCGAAGGTACCTCTTTCTCGAGGTCTGGCACTGCATTTCCTCTGGTGTTCCGGATGTCCATGGTGTCAATGATCACCATCCATGTTCCACTGCTTGCTTCCTCTTATAAAAAAAATCGGAATGATGATAAGTAATTATAACTTTATTTTTTATCTATAACGGAAACTTGTAGAATTTAAAAGAAGAAATATAAATTAATTAAAACCAACATATTTATGGAATGACGTCGCAGGCACAAAATAGTGATAAATTCCATAAAGTTTATTATTTAATAGACTGTTTTAGTAATACCACTTTATTGACTGAAGGAACATAACGCAGCCAAGTGGAGTTATGTTATACGATCCATAAACAACAACGTAAATATTTACAACGCTGTTATCAACTGATTCTGTGAAACTAGAAACCCAACTGGCTTGGCATGGATATCACAAAGTACTTAGTAATTTTTTTGAAATTTTTTGCAATCATGTTATATTTTTATTTAATAGCAATTTCAATTTGTCACAAAATCGTAAGAAATATATTCACAGTCGAGAATTTTTATTTCCTACCCATTTCGATGATATATTATTTAACGCTCACATTAACATTAGGTACAAAACTTGTCAAAGTAGCATATTATATATAATATGAATCTGCTCTTATGGCTATATTTTGCTGTACGATATTAATCCTAAGTGAATTAAGTTCTTTAACTGTACAGTGCACAAGGCAATTTTTTTTGAAAATTGAATACCCCGAAACAAAACGACTGTACTTTTAAACCTCTTTAACAACTCCATCTATCGATTGATATAGTAAAAAAATATTTTTAGTTATGAGATTACTAGCTGTCGCCTGCAACTCCATCCGTGTGGAATTAAAAAAGACATAATTTTTAAGCTATATGTTTTTCTAAACTTTGTTCTACATCTGTGCCGTTGGACCGGTCTGGAGATACATTCAAACATCCATCCATCTAAACATTCGCATTTATAATATTAGTATGATCACATTGAAACAAACAGACGTAGCTAAATACCATTATTATGTTTATAGTGAATGTGTTGTTCTTACGTTATTATTGAGTACAGAAGCTAGTGGCTATAAAGATAAAGTTTATTATCTCACTGAGACGTATTTATGTCTGTGGTCGGTTAAATCTCATTTCATTGTCTACAACTAGAATTATAGACAAGAAAGTTAGTGAAAAAAAATGAATAAAAGGTTTTTTATGTGTAAAAAGTTTTCATTTGTCTTATTTTAGCCTTAATTTGATAGAAGGAAGGTTTAACTTTGGGTTTCTGAGACCAATATCTCCGTTTAAAATTTTAAACAGTGATTTAAGTCTCAGAAACATACAAATGGCTTATATGTAGTATAAACCGTGAAAAAAACTGTCGTAGAATATATTAGGGGTAGGTCTTTGATAACTATTTATGAGGATTATTTTATGCTAAACTGTACACCAAATCTCAATGTCATCATTAGCTTTAGTCATCATCAGCTCACTATACGTCCCCACTAAGGGGCTTGGAGCCTATACAAAGTTAGGAGTGACTAGTCCATAGACAACTAAGCTGGACAATTGCGGGTCGGTTGACTTCACACATATCTTTTGAATTTCTTCTCAGATATATGCAGGTCGCATCACGATGTTTTCCTTCACCTTAAGAACGTTGGATAAATGTACATATGTAAATCGAAAACCGAAAAAAACATTGGTACATGGCAGGATACGAACCCAGGACCTGCAGATTACATGTCAAGTGCATAAACTCTGAGTCACCGACGCTCTCTCAAATAATTAGCACTATATAGTTTTAAAATATAAAATCATTATAAAATATAAAGCGCAGTTTTCCATGTCAGTTAACATTATAAAAACTTGATTAATCCCAATTTAATTTTGCCTGACGTTTCTTGCTTCAAAAGCGTTACAATCTAGTTTTTATCGTCGGAATGAATCGTGGGGAGCTCTTAATTAAAATCTAGTTTAGTTTCAGTTAATTCTACTTGAGCTAATAAAGTATGTAAGGAATTCATAATTAGCCGTGGATAATATGACGCGTATAAAACCTTGTTGAAATCTTACTTGTTAATTATTTTACTAATAATATAAATTAAATTATTCAAACTTTCGTGAGACATTATACTAAACTGATATATAAACACGGCTAAACAATCACGTATATTCGTCCGGTTGCGGCACCGACTAGTTTCGAGCCCATCGGGAGCCCTTCATCAGGATGAGTGGTACTGGTATTATTTCGCGGACGCGGCCCGTCGCTTACTGACGATTCGTCGGTGCCGCCACCGGACGAATATACGTGAGTGTTTAGCCGTGTTTATATATCAGTTTAATTTTATAAATGGAAAGTTCATATGGTTGTTTGTTATTTGCTATCTCCATAAAGGTAAGAAGACATAAGCTACTTATCCACCTCCCTTTCCTAACCTTTTCTCATACTCAGAACTATACTCCTCTGGCACGCACACTGATCTGACGATACACGGAATTATTTCCACTTCAAGTCTTGTGTATAAAATTTTAATATTTATAAACTTACGAACATTGAATTTTCTTAAATGTTTATATCCATTTTATGATTAAAACGGATCGTATCAATAAAAAATACTGTTCAAGTATATTTTGCACTAAAAAAAATGTGTGATAACAATGAATAACATCAAACATAAAAATATGCCCCAGTGAGTATTTACTACAAAAGTGGTTTCATACACTAAGTTAAAACTTAGTAACAAGTAATATTCCGGTATTTTATGCGAGGAGAAAAGAGCAATATAGCTCAGTAGTGTCTCTTGACTCCACTTGTCTTTTTATGTCGCAACTCACTCGGCTTGGATTCGCTCGAGCGCGATGTCAAGAAAGTCAAGCCTCTCTCTAGGCCTGTCAAATAGTTATTTTTATGCTCAACTTGTGTATTATGAAGATTCAAATAGCCACAAATATAATGCTATTAATATTTTAAGTGTAGTTGTATTGCTCGACTAGTTTGGATAAAATAAATGATATTTAATTCATAGGCTTTTTTCTTTTAATTCTGTGCTGACGAAGTCACGGGCGACTACTAGTGTGTGATTGTATATATTTATGTGTAAATGTTCCATTATAGCTTTTACGGCTTGTCTCTTGTATTCTAAACATTATAATAAGACGCAAATGATTTATACTGTTAAGATTTTTCTCCGGAACAACATTAAAAAAATTTGATTTAAAATCAATAAACTACGTATACTTTAGAGAAATTCTTCGAATTTTATTGGTCACGATCAGCTCTTAAGTGGTTCAGACGTGCGCTATTGTACTTTTCCTTGGATCTATCATTATGAAGAGACGTTTCGAGAGTTTCTTATCTTTAAACAACTTTAATATACGCTACTACTATTATTATAACATAAATAGAATGAAGACCAGTAGACTAGAATAAAGTTTTGATGTATCAGCTCTTAGTTCTTAGTTTGAATTCAACCGAAGCAATTTTAAAATATTTTTTAACATCATACTTGCATGAGTAGTCCCAACTATTATCGGAAAAAGTAAATAATCTTACTAATATTATAAATGCGATGTTTGGATTTATAAATGTATGGATGTTTGTTAGCAGGTATGAGCAGAACAACTCATCGGATCTCTACAAAAATTTGGCATAGACGTAGATCATAATCCGGAAGGAACACATTGACTGCTACTTAAGTTTTTTTTATTTCCGCGCAGACGGAGTCGCGGGTGACAACAAGTATCAATAAATTGAGATAAATGTACCCTTAACGATATAAAAGGTGATAATAAAAATTATCTTTGAGTTGACATGAAGGAATATCTTTAGTCGTTGGATAAAAACTTTTTCGTGATGCGTTAACACTAGATACGGCATGATTCATTCAGCGTACAATATTTCTAGAAGACACTTCGTTATAATTGTGTGAATAGTAACATTACGTCTGTGTTTAAAAATAGACAATTATGTAACAGAATACGTAATGTAGTGAATTAAATAACAACAATAGAAGTAGCGCTTCAGATGATTGAAATTAACTATACGTAATTCCTAGTACATAATGTATAGGATATTGTTTACTATAAAGTTTAACCTATAAATTATTAGAAGTTATGTACATATATAATACAAAAGTGAGACAAACTTTCAATAGCTTACGAAACATGAAAAAAAATATACATGTTATTTTTTTATTGATAAGGTAAATATAAACAAACTTGTATATTGTAGTGAAGAAAATTGCAATATACAGTATGTTTTTTTTTGTTGAAAATGAAGAAGAATCATCCTTAATTCTTATACTTCATGTAATCTCAATTATTAATGTAACACGCTATAGACAGTTTATCAAAGAACTGATAACTATCTAGTCAACACTCAAATATATAAAATCAATTTAATTAATGTTTAGACACCGCATGACTATGTTTTAGTGAGAAATAATGAAAACTTTTTATATTTTCGTACTGTTTACTTTCTTAATCTATGTGGAAGGGATAAAATTTACGAGATGCAAATTAGCAACGGCCTTGCAAAAGACGAAACTGATTGAGAAGACATTTCTCGGTAATTGTAAGTATGATGAATATTTTAATAATTAAATCTATACTAGTTGTTACCTAAGAATTATGTAGAGCTGTTCTCACTTGTGATGCAACGGATACAACGGAGGAATCTATTAAGAGTATACATACAATAAGAAGGAAAAACGCATGATATAAATAAATAAAAAAAAATACTGTATATGTGTTAGGGTTGCCAACACTATCATCCGCTCTACTACCGAAAATCGTGTATTAATTTATATTTAACCTCAATATCAAAGAATGGATGAAATGTTAATATAATTTGTTAAGGAATTTCGGCCAGAAGACATCCCTCCTTTTCGTCAATCCTTCATAGTGAGGAGGGGGGAGGGGAGGGGACGCGCAGGAAGACAGTATTTTTCCTTTCCTATACGTCACATTATAACGTTAAATATTGTTAACAAACGGTCGTCCGCGACTTCATCATCACCAGACTATTTTCTACATCTATGTCACATTTAATCCAGATCCATTATACCGTTTTATTACTGATAATCATCCATCCATCCAAATTATCGTATTTATAACGTAAGATTCTGCTATATAGCTATAAACATACCAACAAGTCTACCATTGACATTGAACTTTACAATCGTCAGTACTTTACATTAGTAATCATGCGTAGCGCACGTGTTCTTGTTTTTGTGATATATATTTTTACCGTACACATATATGCGAAAAGATTCGAAACGAGATGTAAACTGGTTCGTGAATTAATGCGTATTGGTGTACCGAATGACGTATTCCTCGGACAATGTAAGTGTGCTATTAACATTATTAAATGGAAAAAATGCTCTAGATAAAAATCTAATTAATTTTAATTTATTGATATTAATCGTTCTTCAACAAAGTCTTGACCTAAGGCTATATTTCTTTCTATCTAGTTGCTGGTATTATATTAAATACATATTTATTTATCGGTGGGAAAAGCATACGGTTTCTGATTTTATGTGATCATCATTGCACACACACACACATACATATGCACATATGTATACGCGCTAATCATCCTGAGTCCGATACACCGGAGACGTAGCTACCATATCTGACGGTATCGTAAGCCATTTTATCCTCATTAAAAGAAACAACAGCAAACCCAAGGTTTAAATTTCCGCTATACATGTGTATAAACATATTGTTATCTCTGATTAAAAATAAAAAAGAAAATGATGAGAATATGTTATCCTGCAATATTTTAAAGCGATTTTGTTTCTTCGTAATAACTCTAGAACTGCGTCGCACTTACATAAATTAATTGATACCAAAGTACACTAAAAAGTGTCGAATAAGAGGTCGTCTAAAATCCATTTATATTTACGTAATTTTATTACTATTAGGCATTGTTTTTATTCAGCTTTGATTAAATCGTACGGCGCTTACCTACACATTAACATTTAGGAATAACTTATAATAATTTATTTAAGACGTAGACATACTTACTATTATTTCCCACTACGTTAAAAATAGACGAAAAAATATTTAGTTTATTCATGTGATTGAGACATACTTTTATATTTCTTTATTAAGATTTAAAATAATAGCTAAGACCTTTTAAACTATATTTGTGAAATGTATAATAGATAACTAGCCGTCGCCCACGACTCCGTCTGTGCGAAATTAAAAAAAAACATAATTAGTAGTAGTAGTAGCCTATGTGATCTTCCAGACTATTTTCTATATGTATGCCAAATTTCATCCGTTCAGCAGTTCTGTAGATACCTTCAAACAAACATCCATCCATCTAAACATTCGCATTTATAATATAAGTAAGATATAAGTAAGATGTGCTCACGTAATAAATACACATTAAACTTTATATAAATCTGGAAGAGACATTATACATTTCTAGCATTTGATATTCTAAATTTAAAAAAGAATGATGTAGCAATGTTTTTTTTTAATTTCCAGGGGTTTGTTTGATAGAAAAAGTGAGTAACAGAGATACAAGAGCTATGGTTGTTACTCCCAGTGGTAGAAAATACTATGGATTGTATCAGGTTATTAAAAATAATTTCAATTCAACCTCAACTTTTTGTTCATAAACTTAATTTTGTATTTATTTTATATATTTTTATAGATACCCAGCAGGTGGTGCAGAGAAGGGAAAAAGGGTGGAGAATGCAATATAAGTTGTGAAGGTGAAAACTTTTTAAAATAAATTGTCGAGGTGTATTTAACAACTGTTAGGAAGAAAATCCGACACTGTGCCGGTGTATTAGCGCAACACTAGCCTTACCAAATTGTCGACGTTTGTGTCCCCTCACTAATCATTCTGACACTTGACTTTGTAATGAAAGCGCGCCATCCGCGCCAAAGGATTTCAACTAATAATGTCTAAAATAAAAAACTTTAAAACTTTGAAGTATAGGTCACTTTTATCCTAAACCGAAAAATACTAGAACTAAAACAAAGAATTTATTATAGTATTGTTAATTATATGAAAGAAAAAAAACACACTACTTTAAGATCCAACAAAACGAAGACTCAGATATATAAGAAATGATCTTTTCTTGAATTCAAATTTCTCTCTAACATCAGATTGATAAGCAAAAGTTCAAATGTTCTGTTTCAGCGCTTTTAGATGATGACATTCGCGACGATACAGCCTGCGCTATGGATATATTCCATAAAGAAGGTTTTAAATATTGGACGCAATGGACGATAAGATGCAAGAATGATAACTTGATTACAAACGAAATTTACAAGTAAGTTCTAACCGTCCTTTTTATATTCTTCCTTTAGGCCTGTCTTTCCCAAAGTGGGCGATAACGCCCCCTTGTGGGCGCTGCAGGTCTCAAGTTGCGGGTTATAGTAAAAGTTTCGTTTAGAAATCTCCGTTAAGATACATAAATAGGTCACAGTAATTAATTAATTTAATTTGAAGTTATAGTGGTTTGAAATATGTGAAAATATGGGGGCGCTGAAAAAATATTTATTCTCAAAGTAAGTCAAAGGGCAGTAGACAAAATAAGTTTGGGAAACACTGCTTTAGGCTAATCATGCGTTTCTATACAAGTAAAATTAGTCATAAATATGTTTTTAAGTAATGCAAGTTTTTTCTAAGATTTGAAACAGATTTGACCTTTTTTGAAGCATGTAGATATTTGCAGTTTGAATTTTTACCGAATGTTGTAAATAAACAAAAATAAGAAGAGACTATTTGAAGAATTTATAATACACTATGATTAGGTTTAGCTTAATATAAATTGATTTTTAATTCCAGATGTCCGGATTTGCTGGGCAAAAAACCACGGTCAGAATTCTGGAACAGAATGAAACGTATGATAGCTAGAAGTACTAGGAATCAATCCACACTTGCCGAGTATTACAGATTATATTGGATACAATAAAGCTACGTAAAAAAATTGAGTTTAATTACATTTTCAACTATACTAAAAAGGTTACTGGAGAAGTGGGTGAACTGGAGTAGCGTCAGACTAAACTTTATCACAATCCACGTGGAATACCTACGTCCTTTTTTTTTCAGACGGGAATGCTTTAGGCATACTCCGTGCCTCGGAGAAGGCACGGTAGTTATGTGGAATTCTCTCCCCGAATGGGAGCATACCCACTAAACCCCTCTGTTCCCTCATAGCCATAATGTGGAACGCCACGGGATCGTGTTAACTTACCACCGCGACGCCCCACTGACCAGCCCGAGAATAGGGCTCCTCAATGCGCCCCTAATGGTGCGCTGCGCCCGTAGGCGCTCCTCAGAGACGACACCGTGCAATGCAGGTTCGGGGGAATACCTACGTCCTACAGTGCATCAGTAAATATTAAATTAATTTATTAAAACAATTTTTTTTTCTACCACTACTTTTCTAGTGTTTCACGTATTCATAAGGATATGAACTCTTCAAGTCATCTAGTTGTAAAAGTAATCGATATGTTTTTAAAAGTGAACTAATGAAATAAACTATGCACAATTAACTACTGGGTACAAAGATTTGACACTTTACGTACGAATTTTAGTATGTGTGATGTAAAATGAGGAGTGAAATTTTGCTTTAAACTTTTAAACTGCACGCGATGTGGCGGGAAACAATTAATTATTAATCATTTGAATTCTATAACTATCCAAAATTTAGTTCATATTCTTTAATTAATTTCACAAAAATTCTCCTATTCAGCATTGAACTTTGAAGCAATATTAGAAACAGTAAAAAGTTACATTGTTAGCAAAGATAAGTGTTGCCGTTCGCAACAAACTGTTAGCTAATACGGTTACACTTTGCTAAGTGAGACATAAATATTGGAAACAAATAAAGTCCGCAACTACTAAAATCTTTGCGGTTTGCTGCACATTGTAGATTTACTTTCCGAACATAAAATTGTTGAAAAGCGGAGATGTTATAAAATCAAACGTCCCAGAAATATATGTGTTCGAAAACATTTATTTACTTTCAACGTTGAGATATTCTTTCATTCTTCTCGTTATCTATCGATATTTACTAGCTGACTGCGCGTAGTTAAAATAAAACTTAATAAGTATTTATATAGCCCCTAATTAGCATATAGCCTATGTGTTCTTCCACACTTTATTCTACATCGATGCCAATTTTCATCGTGATCCATCTAACCGTTCTGGAGATACCTTCAAACCGACATCCATCCAACTAAATATTCGCATATTAGGATGATAAAGAAAATATTAAAGGACTTCTTACTCAAAAGTATAAGTTGTCAGTACCAGTTAGCTTTGCCTTTTATTACATTAAGGTAAACATTGTGTAAAATAAAAAAAAAGATATTCTTTGTTATTATCTTTATCCAGCTGCAATGAGAATTGTGAAGCACCTTAACAAATATTAACGTTGCTGAGCCAGCGCTCGAAATTCGACGGCTCGACCGCAAGAATACGAGCGCATCGCTAATTGCATATGCAAACCACACGCACAATACATGTGCAACTAAAAATAAATCTTCAAAGAAATCAAGTACAGGTTTTTTTCATAATTTCTTGTTAGAAGACGTACGTTTAGCTATTACAGGTACCTTTATTTATACCGTAGATAAGGAATTAATTTCATGTAAAAATAAATGAAAAAGAATTGATCAATTCCCACAGTACAGATTTCCAAAAAATAAAAATATTTAAGAGTACAGAAAAAATTTAATTTTCTTATTATAAGGTTTTCTTTACGGTTACAGTCCTATGCGGTAGACGCATGCTCATTTAGCGTATGTCTTTTAATACTTATGCAAGGTTAATACTAAAAGAGAAAACAATGGTAAGCGACATTTCGGTGCTTCTTAGTACAGTAAGCACTCTGCACCAACAATATAATTAAACTTACATACAAATTGAACATGTTAAGATTTTACAAAAAGAAAATTAAATAAAAACTATTTTGTATTATTTACAATACCATACTTAATTGTAGAGCTTGTGGTTTCGTAGTAAACATTTAAGCATTACATTCTTATAAACTCACGAATATCTTTAATTAGTTAGAAATATCATTGCATTTGTAACGGAATAATTGGTAAAGGAATTAAGTACTTATGTGTCGGTTGAAACTAGGAAAAAAGCCAAAACCCGAATACTTGAAAAGGTAAGCAGCAATGAGGAAGTAGACTATTTTACAATAACTAACTAACCGCTACAAAACAAATGAATTATATCCTAAAACTCCTTAAACTAAACCAAACTAAAATTAAAATTAAATAATATAAGAATCGACCCCAAATCGCTGCGCTCGCACGGTAGAGTTCCCAAGAGGCTGGCGGCATTTCCCAGGGGAATTGATAAGTTATACTAAAAATATGGTATTAAGGATATAAATAGTACAGGTACCAAAAAGCAATCCATAATTAAGTCTTTATTTAGCCTTTTTAGCATTATAAGGCATTAAATAACATATTGAAAGCTCGAAAACCTATCAATAATTTAAAAATACGTTCCATACTCGGCGTAGTCGAGCTTACCACGTGGCAGATTTATTGAGTTACAACGTAAACCCTCCTTCTGCAACTTATTGATCTATTTCATTTTAAAGGTAGAACAAAATTTATAAACCGAAATATTTTCGCGACACATTTTTTTCCAGTAAATGATTGAAATTATTTACTAATATGCCTCTAATGCATACGAATACGACTAAACATTAAAGCTTTTGTCATTATCATTATAAGTTTGTGTTTGTCCACTGCTGGACACGAATCTTTCCCAACTTAGACATGCTATGCATGTGATGTGAACAGCAATAAACTTTGAATAATCCAATGTTACTAAATTTTATCTTGCTAATATTATAAATGCGAATGATTAGATGGATTTGTTTATAAGTATCTCCGGAAAGGCTCAACGGATCTCGCTGAAATTTGGCTTATTTGTGTATCATAGTTTGAAAGTACACATAGGCTTATTAAGTTTAATTTCTCGCGAATGGAGTCGCGGGCGACAGCTAGTATTTAATTAAGTCTTTATTAAAACTTGTTAAATCAAATAAAATTGGTTTAAAAACATGCGAGGCTTATAATTTAATGTAAGTGGAAAGAGACTTATCATATTTTTATTATAAAAAAACTTCGTCGGGGAAACTAAAGAATGGAACCGTGAACCTTTTGAAGTATGACATTGATGAATAGTGGTTTTTGAGCGAAATAATGATAATGAAAGTGTGCTTTGAACAAAATTATCTTACGGAATAATATTGTAAGATATTAAACGTTTTTTGTATTGGAAATTATGTAATGTTTTTATTTTTTAGCAGATTTTTTTTTATAACAGAAGGGGGCAAACGAGCAGCGGGAACACCGAGGTGTTCTACGAGGCCCATGGACATTTGCAATACCAGAGGAACCGCAGATTTTATATATTTACTCAAGTAATAACTATTTATAACGCAAAGAGAATTTCTTAACATTGTAAAACAGAATATGCATCTAACATATTGTGAGAAATGTAAAATGAAGAGATGTGTTATTTATTTTCAACTAGCTGTCGCCCGCGACTCCATTCGTGTGATATTAAACTTAATAAGCCTATGTGTTCTTCCAGACTGGGCTCTATCTCTACGCCAAAATTCATTGAGATCCATGAGGCTGTTCGGGAGATACCTTCAAACAAACAACCATCCATGAAAAAAAACGTTAGTAAGATAAAAATGTTTTATAACGTTTAAAATATATTTGTATATTAATACAAAACCTACAACAGTCCATAGAAACATTTTCCATAGAATTAACTACCACTGAGTTAAAAAAAAATTTAAAACATTTCCAACCCATATTTTACCGAGAGTGCTAATCTCGTCATATCAAAGAGGTGTCAATCAAACAATTATAGTACAAAAGAACACTTGTCCCGTTCACATACATTTACAAATTTGATTTTTTTGTAAACATATATTTGATGAAGTACACTTCATAACACAATAGCATTGGATGTAAAAAAATAAAATTAAACATAAAGAAATAAAATATCAAGAACATTAAGTCCTTGTTGTGTTTTTAATACAAAGGCAACTAAATCAGGTGCATCTACAATAATAAAAAGAATAATTATTTGTATTCAAAATGTTTGTAACGAATAAACTAAAAAACTACAGCACCAATTTAAAAAATTCATTCAACAATAGAATGCTACATTAATAACGAGTAACATAGGCTTTTATATATTTAATATGAAATATTAAAAAAAGACCACTCTTGTGAAGCGGACACAGGCCTACAGAGCTGAATAAAAGCGTTTACTACTATTTGAAAATGGTAGATATATGATATTAGGAGCGTCGGTGGCTCAGGGGTCAGGCACTTGACTTGCAATCTGCAGGTCCTGAGTTCGAATCCCGCCATGTACCAATGTGTTTTTCGATTTCCGATTAACATATGTACATTTATCCGACGTTCTTACGGTGAAGGAAACATCGTGATGCAACCTGCACATATCTGAGAAGAAATTCAAAGATATGTGTGAAGTCAACCAACCCGCACTAGGCCAGCATGGTTGACTATGGCCTAATCACCCTTAACTTAGGGTAGGCTCCGAGCCCCTCGGTGGGGACGTATAGTGAGCTGATGATGAGATATGATATTTTATCTAAAAATATATAAAAACTTTTCTACTAGATTGTACCGATATTTGTTTATAAAAGAAAATCAAGTCCATCATTGTTAAATCACTGTTAAGTATCATTCAAGCATGGACGAAACAGTTCAAACGTTTAATAGGGTTCTTTGTTTTGCTGGAATATCTTTTTTCTCTAAAACCAATCAGTCATCTAAGAGATGGTTTTTATTTCAGATTTTGAATTTCATTTATGGATTTGTAACGGTCATTTTTAGCTCTGCTTTTGTTATTGTTAATTTCAATAACATGCTTCTGTGTATCCAAGGCGCTTGTATTTGGACGACTGGAGTTATCATGTGTACTTCGTTAGGCTTATGTTTGTTTTTTAAAAGAAAATTCCAGATCTTTCTTAACGAGATGGTATTCAAAGACTCTGTGTTAGATATGCCTTTGATTGTTCATGTTTTGGAAAGCAATAACTCTGGCCGATTGAAAGATTTGAGGGATTTGGTTTTAGAGTCTGAAAAAAAGTTTTTTAGGTTCTCTAGAATTTTGTTAAAAACGTACATCGTCATTGGAGTGGTTTGTGTAACACTTTATTTGTGCTGTGCCATTTATCAGATGATTACTTCGAACGACAACACTTTAAGATTATTAGGTTAGTAATATTTCGTGACAATCTGTGTCTTATGACGCAAAGAAAGGGCGTTAATATTGCAATTTTGTGTTGAATGAAAATAAGTTTAATTCCTAAACCAACTTACTTTTTATCTATTAACGTTTATACAAAATTTAGTTACGCAAGTATCATTCTTCTTTTGGTATCAATCACATTATTGTGTAATTCTATACCTCATATTCCATTAAGACTAGTACATAATTCAACCTTTTCCGTATAAACATAAACCAACTTATAACTTTTAATTATTTTGTTCCTTACATTATTTCGTTCTAATTGAGTTATATACACGAATGTAGTAACATACTCTTCTCGCCTTTTAGATCGTCGCAGATTTTACATAAGGCTTAAGAGCGTGTAATACAAAGCTGATTATCTTAAAAGGATTTTGATGCTTTGTCTAAAGAAGTCATAGGAATGTTATTATTAAGTTTACTACGCGTCTTGAATATTTAACAAATATTTTCGTATTGAATTTCATCTTATTTCATTATAGTTAATTAAATGTACCAAGATCTAGGTGCAACTTAAAATATTTTTTTCCTGACAGCTTTTGAAATGTGGTTCCCTTGGAGTTTAGAAAACTTTAAGGTATACGTTGCTACGTTTATATTTCAAGCTTACTCTAGTTACTTGTGTTGTATTGGTGAGTTCAAAATATTTTACGTCAGTAAGAAGTAAAAGACTTATTTACTCAGTTAACCTAATTTCTGTAAACCAATGATTATTTATTAATTCTTTTGAGGATATGCCCAAAAATTACAAGAATTGGGTCTATCTCCTAAATAGATTTGCTGTACTTTTTATATCAGAAGGCGGCAAACGAGCGAGCGGCCACCTGAAATCGTTGAAATAGCGAAGTGACCGTTACCCATAGACATATGCAATTGCATTTGCGTTGCCTACCTTTAATCGACGGAGGAGAGGATGCACAGAAAGAAAATATTTTCCCTTTCCATGCATCCTCTCATCCGGAAAGTCCACTTCCACCTCCCATCCTTTCCTTATAAGAAAAGCATATGAAAGGAAAGAGGAAAAAAGAAGGAAGAGGAGTAACTTTAATGCATGAAGTGACATTTTATTCGTATTGTTCCAAAAGTTTTAAAGAGTTTATTGCCAATACCCTTTATCTTTTTATAAGTAAACTCCTACTTCTTATTAGCCAACTTCATTTTGCTGTAGTAATCACTGAACTGGATGATTATTGCGGCTATTATTTTACTGAATGATACACAGTTAATTTTGTTGTATATATTTTTCTTTATTTTAGCAAATCCTGGACTTCAATCTATTATAATACTGTTAGTAAGTCAAACAATACGACAGTTGACGATCATTACGTTTATTCTAGAAAATTTGAACGAACTGTCAATTGAATTAACAGATAACAAGGAGAACTGGCAATACTGTTGTACTGATATTTTATCACAATGTTTTAAGCGTTACGTAAAAATAAAAAGGTTAGTAATTCTTTAATATTTTACTACCCGATTTTAAACGATTGTTAAATTAGATATCCAGCAATATTTGTAATAATTAGTAATATTATTTGATAACACAAGATTGCCATGAGCGAACATTTACTTGGTATCACGGAAATAGCGAAATGACAATTGCTCTTAGACATTTGAAAGCTAGTAGACGCTTTACCTACTTTCAATGGACAGAAAAAAGGATGAGCAGAAAAGAGAGACTAGATTTATCTATGCATCTCCTCCCTTGTCATAACCAATTCCCCTTCATTTCATTTCAAACTTAAACAAAAATGGATGGAAATATGAGTGGGTTATTTTATCTTTATGGTTAATGTGGATGTTTTTATGAATTATATTTTCAGATTTATAAACCATCTCAATGCTGTATGTCAGCCATTTTATTTGACGTTAATACTTGTTGCAATGATGTTAGTCGGTATGTGCTCCGTGAAAATAGCTGTTTCTGTAAGTAATGTTTTAAAGAGTGAATAATTATTATTTATATTAAACGCAAAATTTCACTACGGAGGTTCCTTGAGAGTAACAATATCGTTACAAAATATTTTCTTATGAAATTATTTGATTTGCTGGAGAGCACCACCATTCTTACTAATATTATAAATCCGAATATTTTAATGGATGGATGTTTGTTTGAAGGTATCTCTGGAACAGCTTTATGGATCTCGCTAAAATTTGGCATAGACGTAAAACGTAGTCTGGGAGAATACGTAGGCTACTTATTAACTTTTATTTTAATTCATGACGGACGGTGTCGTGGGCGACAGTTAGAAATAAAACAGTTTTGACAGAGATTTAAGTATTTAAGATATTATTAAGATTTTAAATGTATTTCTAATTTCTTTCATGTTATATTTACAGAATAAATTTTCTGCGGACACAATGAAATATTATGTACACAACCTTTATTTTATTCTTACTGTTTTAATGATATGCGTACTTGGCCAACAAGTAGAAAATGAGGTACATATTGCATTGTGCTTTTTATAAATATTTTTTAACAAGAAACACTACTTACATTTTTATAATAAGTTATATTATAATGTGATTAATGCTGGATATTGTTTTGATTTGTTATAGCATGTTTTCAAAATTAGCAACAATAAAATATAGTCATCCTTTTCATTTTCCTTTAAAAAACAGAGATAACAATAGTTTTTTGTGCACATATTTTGAGTTTGCAAAATAATGGTACAGTCAGCTGCATTATTATGTATACAATTACTAAACTTAAGAAAGTTGTTGTACAAAAATACATAAGTACGAATTCTTTCATAATATGTAATTATAGTCGGAAGCATATGGACGGATTCCGGTTTACTTATTTTTGAAACCGAAAGCGTATACTAGTTTATGAAGCTTTGGATATGTATACATATTCACGCAGCTGACTGTACGAAATAATCTCATAATGTAATAATTTCAGTGTGAAAAATTGGAACTGGCGATCACAGAAAAATGGTACCTGTTTGACAAGAAACATAAGACTGGTATCTTAATTTTCAAAATGGCCGTCAATAAGGGAATGCCGATGTATATTTTCGGATCGACAAGAATATCTTTACCAACTTTTACTTGGGTAAATTGTGAATGTAATATATTTACATACTCATCATCATTTTCATCATAATCATCTTTATCTGGTCCGACTGGACATAAGTCTTTCACAATGCCTCCCAAAATGTTCAGTTCTGCGTCTTTCGCATCCAAATGGAAGTCCATAGTCTCTGCCTACCCCTTTGGGTTACGGTTTAGAGTTATATGATTTAAATTTATGCAAATTGAATTGACTTTTTATTTTCAGTTTATTAAAACCGGCATGTCGTTTTTCACATTAGTAATGTCAGTGTTAGAAGGATAAATACAAAAGTATAGAATACAAAAAACTATAAACAACATAATAAATATTTAGACGAAAAAGTGTTTTTTTGTTACTATGAATAAATTAATTAATCTGATGAATAAATAGAAAAAGGGGTGGTTCAAATGAATCTATATTAGATTCGTCTAAACGTAGAACATAGTCTGGAGGAACACATAGGCTTGTAAATAAGTTTTATAAATTCCGCGCGGACGGAGTTGCAGGCAACAGCTAGTATATATAATTTGTTTTTCACATTCCCCTAATTAATGCTACTCGTAATCAGGAAATTGAAGTTCCGGTATGTCCAACGTCAACAATAATTTAACTTTACCTTCAAGTAATTATTTCACAAAAATAAAATCGTTTATATTCCCACTATACCCAGTAAGAACAAGTATGACAGTGCTTATATGCCAGTATCTTCATATATATAAAAACTTTGTGTACGTTTTAATACAAGTTATAGAAAAAACTCCATATTTAATTAGCTAACAAAAGTACAAGCCCCTTGTCTTTTCCACTTTTCTAACAGCGCACAAATTATAAAACACGCTCCAAAAGGTTTAGGAACAGATAAAAAAAAAGTTATATATTACTGCTATAAATTTACCCTCGCGTATGTAGATGTCACAAAAGTGTACTCTTTAACAACTTTATTTAATATATCCACTTTATTTTCTAGAGTTAATTATTAAATTATAAATTTCGTAGGATAATTATTTGCATATAACTAACATTTAATTATATTTACGGTTCTTTAAATTGAAAAAGTTAGAGGCAATGTTAGTAAAGGTGTTCTAGACTAACTTAATACGGATCAGGATTAATTTATTTCCTGATATAATTTCAAAGAGTAGGAAAAAATGGAAATATCACTTACAAGCATAAGAAAAAAAAAATATAGTATTGCAGTCAAGCGTAAATATTTTTCAAAGATGTCACATTACTTTCATAGATATCGTTTAATCAATCTAACTAATATTTTAAATCCGAAAATTTAGATGGATGTTAGTTTGAAGATATCCCCGGAACAGCTCAACAGATTTTGATGAAATTTGACATACATGTAGAACGTAGATTGGAAGGACATGTAGGCTACTTATTAATTTTTATACTTTGCGGAGTCCTGGGCGACAACATCATACATTTGTAGCAATGTTTGTTATAATTTATAATAGTTGGTTAGGAATTGTAGCAGTTTGCGGTGGACACGAATTGATTTAGAGCGCTCCTTGTCGCGTGCACTGCGCCACCAATTAGCAACCAGTTCCGCTTCTTGTGGTCACTAAATTGTGCTATGTTCTTGCATAATTATTCTAATGTTGCTACTGTCTTCATATTTATCAACATTAAAGTTCCCTTAGTGTATTTTGCCTGAAAATCTGCATTAAGAGTCGTCTTTAGTGACCATCAAAGGATAAAGTCCGGCAGCGTACTTAATACTTTATACATGGAATTTGTTAAAATGACATCGAAAAAGGTCATCATTGTGTATCGCCGTGGAATATAAGATTGGGGGCTATTTGGAATGACATTTGGATAATATGAAATGCAATGATCACCCGTATATGATAAATGTATATTTCAATAACCTTCATTTATAGTCTAAGGTAAGGCCGTAATTAAAAAATACTATCGTAAGTATTATCCTACTAGGTGTCGCCCGCGACTCCGTCGGTGCGGGATAAAAAAAATAGATAGTAGCCGATTCTCATACCTGCTCAATATGCTCACAAAATTTCATGAGAATCGGTCAAGCCGTTTCGGAGAAGTATGGGAACGAAAATTGTGACACGAGACTTTTATATGTAAGATTATAAATTAGCTGTTTCAACCTTTACTAAATTACTTTCTTAAACATAAATACTATTCGGTGAGGAAAAGTCACCAAATTAAAAGAAGTGCAACATAAATAAAACTGGCTTACTTTTGTCTTTTACGTCTTAGCTCAAAAAATACTACAGCGTCTCGAAATAAGGAAAGAAATAAGTTTTCGCCTCAGGAAATATTACTTTCGGCAACATTTAACTGAAACCGCAAATAAAAAGGACAAAACAAGACAATGGTACGAATGTGTTTATTTTGTAGGGATAAAGAAATGATGAATGAAAAAAAAGCATTTTGCAATAACTACGATGATGAGAAAATAGCTTCGATTCAGGCCAGGACTCTGCGCAATATTAAAAAAAACTTAATTAGTAATCTATGTGTTCATCCAGACTATGTTCTACATCTATGCCAAATTTCCTTACCTGATATCTTCAAACATACATCCATGCGTCCATACAAACATTTGCATTTCCAATGCTACTAGCGACATCTACCAAATTCAATTGTAAATCTGAATTATTTTAAAGTCATAACTATACATATGTATATACATACATAACGTACATATAAAATAACTATTATTATAATCAGACGCCTATTTCAGGGTATTTAGTTTAATAAAAGTGAGAATAAAAGTTTAAAAAATGAGATGGTGCCTTTTAAAAGACTTTCTTGTATTATATTCCTGTATGACAAAGCACGTTACTATGTTTTTTATTATCCTAGCCGCCATTGATCAGTTTCAGCGTAAGGTTTCCTTTATCGGATAAAATTTCATCGACCTAACACAGCCTGAAATAAAATATAGTGCTCGTAAGTTACACGCTAGGTAATATAACTTTGAAAAAAAGTAAAAGGTTTTAAATTTATACTTTACCTATGTACTAACGTATAATGAAGCTATCTTTCTACCAATTACTTTGCTTCATAGCTTAAGTTATCAACCATTTTTTTATAATGCGTAATAATAAACTTTCGTGGTTTTTACTATTATAAAATTCAATGGAGCGTTCTCGGGCTGCGGATATATTTTCAAAAGAAGGCTAACATTAGTTTCGGTTTATCATCATCATTATCAGCTCACTATACGTCTCCACCGAGAGGCTTGGAGCCTACCCTAAGTTAGGGGTGACTAAGGTCTTAGTCAACCACACTGGCGAAGTGCGGGTTGGTTGACTTCACACATATCTTCGAATTGCTTCTCAAATATGTGCAGGATAAATAATGTATATATGTAAATCGGATATCTAAAAACACATTGGTACATGGCGGGATTCGAACCCAGGACCTGCAGATTACAAGTCAAGTGTTGAAACCCCTGAGCCACCGACGCTCTTCGGTTTCGGTTGATATTAAATAAATAATAATTATACAGCATCAACATTAAAATGAATAAAAAAAGTTGCCAGTAATTTTATGACATAAAAGTATATAGAACTGTATTCTAGTTTATGTAAGAGCGTAGTCTCCGCTTGCTTAGTCTATAAGTTAATTTTCAGACGCTTAATACACAAAGGCTATTGGGCGCAAAGGTGAATGGCAAAACCACAAGACGAAGCCATAAATATAAGTCTTTTAGCGATACAAAATCACCATATTAAGTACACCTGTTACACGGAGATTAAGAATAACCCGTCAATATGCGACGAACGCAGGTCCTTCGTAAATTTTCGAAAACTGGAGAGTTTAGTCACTAAGCCTTTACTTTACTTTAGGTTTCGAAAATTTACAAACATAATTATGACAACCAAGCTGTTTAGGTCAAAATCTAAAAGACATAATCTTACTTATAATGCTATAAATGCGAATGTTTACATGGATGAATGTATGGATGTTTATTTGAAGGTATCTCTAGAACGGCTGAACGGATTTCAATGAAATTTGGCATATATATAGAACATAGTCTTAAATAATACGTAGGCTACTAATTATAATACGTTTTTTTTTTAATTCCACAAGGACGTAGTCGCGGGCGTCCGCTAATGCCTAAATAAATTTGAAATATAGGAACATTCTTTCTTAGTAGCAGTGTTTGTATTCCATTTCGAACAAATTTAAAAATCGAAAAATGGCAATAGAAATAATAATAATCATTTTTATATGATATATATTGCAGTATAATGATTTGTTTTTATGAGATTCAATTTTTTTAACTATTTTAAAGATATATTTATTTGATATACTTTATATTTTTAAATTCCTAATTGCAATTCTCTAAGACTGGACGTAACGACTTGTAATCACTCAACGCGACGTCCGGGCTTTATAGTTAGAAGCAATTTAGTTAATAGGATTTTCTTTTTTAAGTCTTCCTAAAATTAATTTCCAGTAAATGTTCAGTAAAAAAGGAAGAAGAAATTTGTGCGCATAATATTTTATGACCCTCTAAAGTTTAGGATCTAAATTAAATCATCTATGGTGTGTACAATGTAAAGACTAAAAATAAATTCTTCTACATCTATTTCAAATATCAGCGCGATCCAGCTGTTTTGGATACCTTCAACCAACCATCCATCTATTCATCAATCTAAACATTCGCATATTTATTTATTAAAACTTTCCTGTGACATTGCGTCAGACTAACAGAGTTCAACTATTTAATTGGTTTAAAATACACGTATTTTTAACACCGTAAAAATGTTTCGTGCGCAACAAAAATGGAAGTAAGTTTAATAAATTCAGTGTTTCTCGAAGCATTTCGCACAATCACGTGTTGAACGAGCCGTGAAAATGAACAACACCTGTGCATTCTGATATCCGACTAGTTTATATTCTAAACTTTAAGTTGTAATGTTACTTAGAAAAGTACATTACAAACTTTGAAAACTTTATACAATGTTAAACCTAGAACTTTTTTTCGAAGTGTTTTTTTTAAGTTTGTAAATATTTTTTCGACCTTATAGATAAATTACAAGATATTGCTAATCTGCTGTAAAGTTACTAATAAAATTGAATTAAACATTTTATGTGACTACTTCATATCGAATTTAACATTGAAATTCCACCGTCATAAAACTTGTATTTATACCCATATTTGTCTCTATTCTTTTAACGAAAATGTGAGGGACAACAATATGTTTTTAAACAGTGAAAACGAACAGTCATGTTACGTTTTAATACTGCAAAAGACATAAAACCTACGGGGCTGTTGTCGATACTTTCTCTGTAAAAACAAGCGACGCTCAAATTTAATTTGATTGGTTCATGTCAATTGTTCAATTCGTTTTGGAAAAGAATGTCAGTTAATCTACAAAGCACTTATGTGCCTGTATTTATCTTTATATATATAATTCTTCTGTGAGTATGTATGTCACTGAACTTCTCTCAAACGACTGGACCGATTTTGATGAAATTTTTTGTGTGTGTTCAAGGGGATCTGGGAATGGTTTAGATTCGCAATTTTGTCCGCTGGACAATGTTTTTTAATTAATTTTTAATTTGTTAGTAGTTGTTGATTTTGGAATGTTTTACATTCGATCCGACAGACGGCGCTACCATCAAAATCATCGTCAAATTTTAAATAATATTCGAATTAAAGACGTGTAGACAGGACAACGTCTGTCGGGTTCGCTAGTATTTCTATATAATCAGGAAGCTGATACCCACATAATAAAATAATAAATAAATTGTCACTCTTCGAAATGTTTTCTACGATATTTAACCTTAACCTTGTATTAATTGAATAGAGAAAATATATTTTACTTGAGCCATATAAATAGTAAAGAACTTTTTTTTTCTTAAAAATGCCAACAGATTTTTGTACATAGCCTATTGGCTATTGGCGCGTCTTATTTATTATACCGTTATTGTCATCCGAGTGTTTTGTTCAAGAATAAAGACATTTTTTAAACTTGTTTCCAAAATGGAAATCCATGATAACACAATTTTACACCTTGATTTACCTAAATAATGAAAATTAAATAATATTATTCCTTTTTAATTCTCAATTAAACCTTTTTATTAAGATTTTTCTGTTTTAAAATTTTCTTGCTATGAAATCGAACGAATGTCAAAAAATAACAAAAGTCCAACTATAAAATGGTACAAAAACAAAAACATATACAAAAAGCTGAAGTGATTGTCGACTTGTATGCGCAACAAAAGGGAACTTTTGTATAAAAGCTGCAGTCAAGCCAGTCAAAGTAATTAGGGCAGACGCGCCACGGGTCTGCGCAACTCGGCGTTTTGCACTTTGAAGTCGTGTATGCTCGTTGGATTATGAGAGAAAATCTATTCCACGTGCAATTTTATTATATACATTTTAATGATAATAAAGTACATTCACTCTTGAACAGAAAAGGGGTAATTATTCAATATACGGATCACTGTTCGCAAACGTGCAGTACATAGATGGAGAAGCGTCAACGAGTTAAAAACATATTAATCATCATCATCATCATCAACCTGCCCTTATCGCTAACGAGAGTCAGCACAGTATGTACTCCTCCGTTCATCTCTATCAGCCGTCATATCCGACTTTCCCCCTTCTTACGCATATCCTCTTTCACACAGTCATTCCATATTTTTTTTGGTCTTCCCCTAAAATCATATTAATCGTACAGTTAAATAAATTTAAACACCGTTTCTTTAATGTATATCTAGCGGTCGCTCAAATTCCGTCCGCACGGAATTTAAAAAAAAAAAACTTAACTAGTACCTTATGTATTTTTAAAGACTATATCCTATTTTTATGCTAAATTCCATTGAGATCCGTTCAGCCGTTCTGGAGATACCTTCAAACAAACATCCATCCATGTATCCAAACTTTCGTATTTATAATATTAGTAAGAAGTTAAATATTAATTGTAGACGACTAAATTCAGGAGTGAATAATATATTATTACAATGATAAGTACGTATTTTTAATACAGATTGATTTTAATTTAGAGTTAATAAAACGATATAGAAATATCTTTAGAATAGCCAAGTCGTTTTAGCTGTTTTCACTTTTCACAAAGTATTTTTTTGTTACAAGGTATAAAAGTAAATATTTTTACCGCAAAAATGGAAAGTTGTATAAAATCATGTCTACTGAAAATACTGCTGAGTTGTAATAAACCCATTTGGCAGATGACATTTGATATTCAGAGAAACTACTTGATTAATACAAGTAATATTTTGCTACAGAAGTAAATCTGCTCATTGCTTTTTATGGGCAAATAAATTTTTATCGGCAGAAGATATCTTAGGAAGCATAAAGATGAAACTACTGGCTATAAAATGTTTACTTAATCTTATTTGATTGATAATTTTAATAAATAAATATCTATACCGGCAGCAGTTAAATCCATGTTAAGTGGGTATGCAGAGAGATCATTCCAAAAATACACTTCTATCACACTACTTTACTAACTCAGTAATCTACAACTATCCACCAACAATTAGCTGCAATCTTAATAATGATTAAATATGATTCAAATTATAATGGCGATCCGTCCATAACGTGCAACCTCCGTGACGCTCTCCAATAGAATGCCTCGCAAGATGGCTGTCCGTTTGACGTTCCGCCAAAGTGACATTGACAGCTCACTCTTAACAAAGAATCGATTACAATCGTATTCAATCGATGATCGCGCCGTGAAATATATATTTCTAACACAAAAATAATTACAAAAAAAAAACATAATTTGGCATAAAACTAAAACAAACTTAATTTATCACGATACTTCATATTGTAAGTCTAAGTAGTATCCCAATGAAGAATACGATGTAATTGAAACTTCTATTCAACGAAGATATTTTTACAACTACAAGAGAGAGAGAGAACGGCTACAAGAGATCAAAACAGATGCTTAAAATAATAATTGTATTTCACAATGTAATGAACTAAACAATTTATACACTGATCCTATTTTAGATGGAAATTAAAGAAAGTATTGTGAGTAGGGTCAAGTGTGGCTCTCGAAAACTAAATTACGTACTTCTCTACTAACAGAAAGGTTGATTGATCTGTTTGTATGTATGCTACGTTAAACACAGCATTATTGCTATGGGTTGATATTGCGTACTTATATCAAATCTTTATTGGAATTAAATAGTAAAAAAAACAATATGTTTTGACTCAGTTTCCATTATAGAATTTAATTGATGTTCTGGGAGTCGAAAACGACCATTACTACTAACTTTAAACATTGTTACAGAACAATTTTGATTATTTCTAGAGGCTTCACCCCCCTCCCCTCCCCCTCCCACCAACCCTCTATACTTATGAATAGATTTCCAAGATATGTGACAAAGTTTGTGAAATAAAATTGAATACCAACGAAAACAATGTTAATATATAGAATGGAATTGCTAATTTGTTTAGAATGTTCCAGGAAATACACATTATATGTATTTATTCCATCAGGTCAGTTTTGAAAACTAAATGAGTTGCCTGAAACAAACCGAGTTAAACTGTTGCTAAAGTTTGCAATCACGTACCGTGGTGGAAACTTTCTTAACTTACCGACTACGAAATTTCATGAACAATTATACCGTTTGATTCAACAGTTATGTTGAGGTTTTAATAATTAATATATTCAAATTTACTTCATCTATAAATCCTTTATAGTTCTTACTTAAGATAGTTATCAATATTTTCATCACTTTCTCTTAATCATGTAACATTTCTGGCAATACATCCATCTCTACATAGACCTAACCTACCAATTTACCCTTCCATACTCATATTTAAAGTTTACTTCCTCACATCTGAAATTTATACTAAAACTAGCGGACCCAACAGACGTTGTCCTGTCTACACGTCTTTAATTTGAATAAATTAATATGAAGTTAATATTTGATGAAAATTGTGAATCTAAACCATTCCCAGATCCCCTTGAACACACACAAAAAATTTCATCAAAATCGGTCCAGTCATTTGAGAGAAGTTCAGTGACATACACACTCACAGAAGAATTATATATATAAAGATGACTTGGCGACGACAACCCATCCGCGAGGAATTAAAAACAAAAAACTTAATTTGTAAGCTAACCGCTAATCCATGTTGAAATCTCTGTTCCAAATTCTATTCAGATCCTTTTAGCCTCTGATAACTAATACTTAATAACAAACATCTATCCATACAAACTTTCCTATTTATAATATTAGTATAGAAATAAATAAAACATTTGTTTAGTCCACAATACAAAAGTGTAATACTCGTAATAAAATGTGCAATTTCTTTTACTATGTTAAATAACTTGATGAATTTAAACGGTGTACAATACAGCGCTGGTCTAATTGCTTCGTGGAAAATGAGAGAGGCTTTTATTTAGTCTTTTCGTTAGCAGTGTCAAAATTATAGCAACATTTTGTGAAAATCCGTATTGTCTTTTATACATTTGGACATGTTATTTTAGTAGCTTCCGCAGTGGTTTTGATTGTACTGTGTAAAAGAATATTTTGTTTTTGGAATTTTGTGTAGTGTTTTGGATTTAGAACAACTTATTATACAATATTTCTCCGTTATTTAATTACATTAAATGATAGATGATCTTGTCAGGTGAAAATCAAAGAACAACCACACGAATAAAAACTGCACAATTTTTTTTTGTATAGATATAGAGTAACAACATAATTTGTAAAAAATAGTAATTAAATTAAAAATTAAATTATTAATTTCCAAAATTCTAAAGCTGGCAACTAAGATTTTTTATTTTTTTGTTAAGAAAAAACACTGGAATATCAAAGAGGTTGAGATGGATACTAGTATGTTATTATACAAGTTTTCAGCCAGTTATGTTTCCCTCGATACAACTATTACATAAAGTCGCTGCAATCATAATAAATTTTCTCGACGCTCCTAAAAGACTTTAAACGTAAGTATCACATATCACTTATCAGTTTGAAAGTCTGATTTCACTGGAAGCAGTATATCCTTAAAGTTTTGCACATAAATTTTACTCCGATATGCACGTAACACGACGTACTAAAGTCGACTTCAATAAAATACCTATCAAGAATTTATAGACAAGGGAAACACTAAATATACTTAAGTCTTTACTATAAACACATAGGAGAAATTGAACTAAAATACACAAAATATAGATGCGTTTTAATAATTATTAGGAAAAATAACAAAAAGCTATACTCCGACGCGCCTAATGACTAGGCCTTTCCTTAGTGACAATTTTTTTGATAGGTGAAGTAATCTCAAACATAGAAAACTAAGCAGAGTATTAATTATATTAGTAATAGTTGTTGAACGTGACTCCGTCCGCGCGAAGAAAAAATATAGTAGCCTATGTGTTATTCCAGGTTATGTTCTACATCTATGCTAAATTTAAATTTCAATAAATTTATAACATTAGTAAGATTATAAATCAATACAGGATTTTTTCCTATCCGCAGTTTTTTAATTCATTTTGTAGAAATTTATAAATTGAAAGATCGCAAAACTACTCGGGGTTATGATATAGAACAAAATAAAATAATTTTATATTAAATCTCATGTATTGAATATTGTTTTTTTTAAGCTAATGGAATTTCTATATTATGACGGGTATTTTAGGTAGTCTAACCAGAACTCCGGTGGCGCAATTTGGTCATTTTGTCAAAACTGAAGTGAAAGAAAGGCCCCGGTTCTAATCTACGGCATGTAGGCACTACACGCCTCAGGTCAAAAACCGATATTTTGCTATTTGTGACACTTTTTAATTTTTTACAAAAGATTCCAAAATTAAAACCTATATAGAAACTTTTTTCTTATAATCAGTTATTTTAATCTGTGACGTGCAAATTTTACCAGTTGAAATATTGCAATAGCAATAATAAATATGTAAAAATAAGTTAAATAAATAATAATAATAAATAATAATGTCATAAAATTAATAAACACCTGACTACATCATGTCGTGTAAAGTCGTGCAAAATAGAGTGACAAGGGTTCGGTCTAAAGTGATCCTCACCATATTAGGCTCTTAGACCTTACCTTATTTAGAATAAATTAAGAAATATTTAACAAATAACAGTAAAAGAGATTATTAATTATATTTATAAAAGGAAACATGTCCTAGAGCTTAAAAAGACCATCCAAAAGTAATGAATATTCGAATGTATGTCTATTCCTAAATTGGAGCTGGAGAGCAGAGCAAATGTCGCAAGTTAAATTGTGTTTTACCCGATTGAAACAAGGAATAATTTTATTTATTTATTATCTTTTTTATCCAGTCAATTATTAAAAAGTTAAAAAAATCAAGCCGTATTTTGTTGATTTGACATGCTCGGCTTTCCACTTATATTCAACAGTATAAAAGATATATATAAAATAAAGATGTACGTTGCCTAAAAGAAAACCATAATATTATATGTCAAAAATCTAGTTTTTTGTAGCTTACTATTTTATATGTTACGCTATGTTTTCTTGCACATTTGATGTTGAGACATATTCTTACTATAAACTTTCAACTGCACTATATCAAGTTCACAATCTATAAACATTAATCGGTAATGAGTGTTTCCTTTGGTTAAGCGTTCCAGGGTTAATAGCCGACTCGCTTGTAAAGATTTAAGACCCTATTGTGTCTGAGAGTGAGTTAATGTATGCCACAATCTAGCTGTTATAGCATTAATTAACAATGGGCGACATTAAATGTGCTATCTTTTCAACTAAATTACGAACAATAAAAGAAGAATCACTAGAAAAAATTGATGCTATATGTTGTTTATATCCACTTGTGTGATAATGAACGCATTCAAATGTCATCTTTTAACATATGTGAGAATTCGTAACAAAAAAAGTTAATGACAAATAAACATGGCTGTTCTTATATGACGCTACGAGGTAAGATGTGTGAACAAAACTTCTAGGTAATAATTTGTATAAATTTATTAAAATATCGCGTTTTAGAAATAGTCAATCAATCCACTTTAAATAATTCTTAATGAAACGTTGAGACTTAGCAACAAATAAATATGACATTTATTATTTCTACATAAGGGTCAGCCTGATAAATACAACCACTCTACGATCAGTTGTTCATAGCCATAATTGGCCATTGAAAATATCTAGAAAGCTCCTACAACCTTGACCAAATAGTAGTTCCATTTTGTAGAGCATCTACGACACTACGACAATGCTACGCCGCGCTACAACTCACTAAATATAGTTTTTCTAATAACACGAAATTATGGCGCTACTAAAAGGAAAAATGCCCAGCTTTTTATAATAAAAAAATTGCAAGCAAAACAATTGACGTCGAATAAAAAGGCTTAATACAATACGCTACGGAATTTTCGATAGAGTGTGAGTATAAAGTGGTATGGCCGCTTCAGTCTTTCTCCAACCGTTGTGGAGTGAGCACGTACGATCCGACTTCGTGAAAGCGATCGACGTTATCTCGACTGCGGGAACAATTTTCATAATTTTCGAATAAACGTGTTTCTATTATTAATTTAATTTGAAGCGATACATTGTGTTATCTAGGAGTCGAAGTAAATAAGGATGGTTGTTTAAAAGCATTAATAGCATTTAAAAACGTCGCAAAATGTAAATTAATGGTGTATTGTGAAATTAACAGATTTTTTATGACCGAGTGATGTTACGACCACCTTTAGTTTGTGGTTTTTGATATCGGTAAGTTTTCAAACTATTAAATATATAAGGAACTTAAAAATATGTATTTTACTCAACGTTTTGCTTAATATTATTTAAATTACTTTTTTTATTTATCAAATAAGTTAATTTGAATAATGTTTTTATAATGTGTAACATTTCTTTAATAAACAATTGGAATTATAAATAGACTTTTAAATCTATTAAAGCGGGGTTCTAAGAAACGTAGTTGTCAGTTTTGTACTTTTATAAGCTTTAAACTTATACTCGTACATTACACAACATTAAAGATCTTTTTATTTTCGTAGTTTTCCATTTTCCCTTCTTAGGGGAGAACTTATTTGGATAAATCTAATTTAGTTGATACTCCTATAAAATCAAATCGTTCCAGATCAAAGTATCGAATGTTATTTTTTGTATATTACTAAAATAATTATTCATGATTTTTTTATTTCTTCAATTTTATACGCTACATGTAATTACTTATGATTTACAATTTTTTATATACTTCGTTAAATAGCATAAGTATAAGTAATAGATACCATAATATATAACACGGTTTTATTCGTAAAAGTATATTGGATAAAAAATTGTCCTTTTATTTCTTATTTATAAATAAAATTCGGTAATGACTACAGAATTTAATTAGTAATTTACCAACGCTTCATATTCTTTCAAATGATCACATGAGGTTACTTATAGGATTTCAATTGTTTACTACTAAGTTACGTCAACTAGTTAAGTGAAATGCTACGTTATTATTAACAATTTCACGTGAGGTGTGGCCTGGTTTATCTGTATAGCTAAATCGAGCAAGTACAGTGAATATGACAGGTGATTCATTGTGTTTATAATTTCACGTCCGTCCCAAACAATCTGTACAAACATGTATGCATACGGGAAATTGAATATGAACAAATTAATATGGGTTGAATTAATACGGATATTGAACTAAATCATTATCATCATCATCATCAACTCACTGAACGTCCCCACCGAGGTGATCGGAGCCTTTTTTCCAGAGAGGAATGCTTTATGCATACTCCACGCCCCCGGGGGGACGCGGTAGTTCTGGGGATTCTCCTCCATTTCGGAGGCATACCCACTAAACCTCTCTGTTCATCCAACGCATCGGGACGGGGCCACGGGCACGCTTTCACTCTCGTCCGCGGCCCAAGTTAGAGACTACCCTTAGTAATGGGTGACTAAATATAAATAAGTAATTCTACGTAGATATATACGTTTCATTGTGATCTTCTGTTACCCAAACTATTTGATTTAATTTCATGTGTGAGGTATTCGAATAAAATTTGGTTTCCATCCAAAATCCCTGCATAAAACATATTGTTATCTCGGTTTTGTTGATAGTAAGAGTTATTCATGGATTTTGGTCTCAGACGCCACCGATCAGTCAGGGTTTTTTATGGTTTAACAAAAATTACAATATCAACAGTCCAATTAAATTTTTGCATTTAGTCGTCCACTAAACCTATGTTACAAATGATATACGATGTTATAAAATTCAAACATAAATACAGATTTAATAACATCGGGCTAGATGCTATGTTTAAAGCAGAAGATATGCTGACTGCTAATCGCCTTAGTCGTAATTACTAGATAGGATCGTCGGCAATGCTGACACGAAGTAATCGATATAGCCAGCCGTTTCTAATCGCACTTACCTTTATTCACATCGTCTCTGCGATGAACCCGACTTCATTACATGAGATTTTATTACTGGACAAAATTAAAGATATGTATCACATGCTACTTGATTTTGTATTTTATAATTTGACAAGTGAATGCCGCAGTGACGCGCAACGAATTCAAAATGAAAAACGTATGATTGGATTACGATCTTCACTTATTTTTAAAAATTTTTAGAACACATTAATTTATTAGAACCAAAATCGAACAATTTTTTTTTAAATTTGAATATGGTAATTGTTTTGTTTTCTGATTATATAATACTATAAATCTATGTAATAAACCCTTAATGCAGTTCAGATAATCATACGAATACAGACCAAAGATTATTGTTTGTTATAACAATAATGCCAACAATACCAAGAGGTTTCTGAGACCTAAATCTCAGTATTAAATATATCTTCATCCTTTTGAAAAAACAGAGATACCAATATCTTTTTAACGGGAATTTTAGTCTCAGAAACCCATAGTAAGTCAATCGTCGGATAATACGTAAATAAGAAAGTTGCTCGCGCATTTCCTGTATATTGTCGAACTGTGACGTCACATGTATTGTCTGCCAAGAACTATATTATGACAGCGTTTGCCAAGACTACTGTGCTCCACTTGAAGTGGCATTTTACACGCCCTTAATAAAATGCTGAACATTATAATTGTCTCAGTGACACAAAAATGTGTCTTGAAATATTCGGAGTCGTGAAAATAACGTTGTAGTTGAAATATATAAACATTATGTATTATACAACAACCACAATTTCAGTATATTTTAAAGTTTTCCAAAATATGTGTTCTTGTATTATTTAATATTACGTAGTGCAATAACTGTAAAAGTTTTTAGTCTATCTCTGACATCATCATCAGCTCACTATACGTCCCCACCGAGGGACTCGGAGCCTACCCTAAATTAAGGGTGATCAGGCCATGTCTGCGTCAATTAATGAGAAATTTTATGTAGTTTTCCTAAAACTATTTAAATAGTAGCTGTCGCCCGTGACTCCATCCGCGCGGAATTTAAAAAAAAAACTTAATTAGTAGTCTATGTGTTCTTCCAGATCCATTGAGCCTGATCCAGATACCTTCAAACATCCATCCATCTAAACATTCGCATTTATTATATAATATTAGTAAGAATAAGATTAAAATCAACTATAATTAAATTAAAATATCCCAATGAAAACTTCCTCTATCAAATAATGACATCGATCCAACAACAAACTTTACCAAAAATTCAAAAGCACACAAAAATGGAAATGTCCAATTTAAGTCGCAGTAGTAATTTTATTGTTCGAATTTTTTTTGTTAACAGCTCCGCATTCGATGGAATGCTGGCAGCGGGATTAGCATATTAATTAACACACGTACCGTTCTCAACTCTCGAAACCGATGCTTGTAATTGTTCTCTCCGGTACTCCGTACATTCTATTTCACCAGTTTTTTAAAGTGAAAAAAGATGATACACACGACAGAAATTATATTTCTATTGTAATATTTCAATTTACTATTGAGACAAGTAGACAATGGGATCTTAAGGCTTCGAAATTCGGCGATTTTAGTTGACTTACGCAATACAATGACACAGAGCTTCGCTAACCTGTCGATCTGTCGTCACCCAAATCGGTTGTATGCAACGTGTTGATGATGCAGTAAATCTATACAGTTGACATACGTGGTCGCTATACCTGTACTAACAGAATAGACGACTCTCATTGACGAGTCAACGATAGCACGCATGGATACAATAGAGATTGGGTCTAAGTAAAAGGGCGTCGAGTATTTGGAAGCCTAGATTTTTTTTCAAGTGATCTATAGATCATACGTATAAGTCGTTAAGACTTTTTATTTGACTTACTTCTACTATCCCAATTCTACTTATTCTATGGTTATGAAGGTTGTTTTATTATTTTTATTATTCTAAAAGTTGCCAACATTTTTCCTTTGGGTAATCTTTCTAATGTTATAAATGCGAATGTTTTTGAAGGTATCTCCGGAACGGCTGCACGGATATCGCTAAAAGTCTGTGAGAACAAATAGGTTAATAAGGTTAAGTGTATTTTTTAATTCGGCAAACGGAGTCACAGGCGAATTAAAATAAAAAAGGCTATGATAAGTATAGATTCCACAACTTTATCGCCTCGTTAATAATTCATAGTTTAATATAAACATTGGAATAATGTAAAGCGAAAAGTGTTCCAATTAATCAAGATGATCCTGCAACAAATGTTTCCAACTTGGCCAAGCCGGCGAGGCGGGTTGTGACAACTCGCAAATTATACCAGCTTACACTGCTTTATACCGGCTTTGGGCGGAATTAAGCAGTGTGTAATCGTTGTACTAACCCAGGATTAAAACTTTTATCCTTAAGAGCTACTCCCTTTGGTAATTAAGAAAGTTCTGCCTATATCATTGTGTGTTTAAACGGCTGTCAATGACTTTCATTAATTTTTTTCAGAAAATTTCATTCATAATAATAATATACCCATTTGCACATTTATTTAATTGTATAACAAAAAAAGCGTTTCATATTTAATCTAGTCTTATGTTCGTGTCTTCAAAATGCTTCATAAAAGCTATAATACAATGTCCACAACCATTTATATTTAGGTCTTAAAACATTACTAAAATAACAGTCTGGGTCGAAGTATGTTTTGACAGCGCTTTTTAAGAGCCACTATGTTCGTAGTTCTTTTATTTTCTACAGATAAATACAACATGCTACATTTATAGTGTTGGTACAAGAGAAAATAAAACCGAACTTTGGTAGAAACGTTTTTAGAGTACAATAAGAACAAAAATATAAATGTTAAAATCTAAATAATTTGTGACTGCGACAAAGATCAAAAGTTTAGTGGTTACAAAACGTAACATTTTTAACAACGCTTAGATTAATATTGGTAGTGAAAAGAACAGTTTTATGTAACTTTTTATTACAATCAAATTATCAGCAAAATAACGCCACTTGCCGTTTGTTTCTGAGAACAAAGATCTGTATTAAACAAATATAATAATATATTTTATACAGCGGTTTTGGTCTCGGAAGCCTACGGTAAAAATGACAAAAGACAGTCTATTACAGTAATTTAAGCGGTTAAGGATACGGATTTTCGATCACGAGGTCGGGGGTTCGAATCCCGCCATTCGACTATTGTCGTAAACCATATCCTAGCACAAGCATAGAGCTTAGTTGGAATGGTAAAAGAAATATTAGTAAATTTACAAAAAATCTGCTAATATTTATTACATAAAAAAAAGTCTAACAACGCATGTAAGTAAGTAAATATGTGCTTTCGCCCTGAAAAAATACTGCCTTTCTTTTCAAAGTATACATCATTAGCTTACTCGTTCCAATTGTTGGGTTAAAGAAAATTTTATAATGTTACAATAATTTAGGTGAATTTATTAATATAACTTATCTTTCTCTAGTTAATTGGAAAGCGGGAAACAACATTAGAAATATGCTTCTTTATGGTATACGTTTTTCCCTTGAAATTTCGTTCCAGTCTATTTAATTTGATTAAAATTGCATTTAAATAATTTAATTAACTTGATAATTACACTATGTGCTCGCTCAGTGCACTCAACAAATACCAAGAAGTAATTTAATATATTTCTTGTTAAAACTGCGATGCAAAAAACGTTGAAAATTCACTATACAGTTGCTACGAAAAGGCGAGTAACAAAGCGCTGTTCTCTTGTAGGAAAACGGGCGTGAAATTTTTCTTTCATTCTTCCGGAGAGTCAACGATAAATCTTTCTTGAACATTAAACGAGATTCATCTAATACAACACTGTATATTTTGATCACGTCTTGTAGTAATGTATCTGTAAACAAAACCATGTCCTCTCTATGTTTTTATAACGCTCGATTGTAGGATTATGTTAAGAATATTTTATTTGCAACATAAAATAATATATTCATATATTTTAGGCTACAGAAGTTCGCAATGGAACGGATACATAACATAGCGAACCAATATTATAAATCCAAATGTTTTAATGGATGGATGGATGTTTGTTTGAAGGTATCTCCAGAACGGCTGCATTGTCTCCGTGAAATTTGGCATAGATGTAGAAGGCATTATGTGGAAGTACACATAGGCTACTAATTAAGTTTGTTTGTAGTTCCGCGCGGAAGTAGTCGCGGGCGATAGCTAGTTTTTTTAAAAATAAATGTAAGAAAAATATCCATTTATATTAATAAAATTGTAGAGCGTAAAGTATTAGTTCAGTGTTGTCAGACGCGGAAGCTCAGTGTGACAACTAGGAGATCGCACGAGATTACCGCGTAACAAGGGCTTTTGTTGGGATCTTGCTATTTTATTAAGGTTTTAAAAATGATTCAAGTAAAATGATTATTTCTGTTCAATCGATCTTCAAAGTAACACTATCTTATAGTAAGTGTTGTTTTAACATATCAAAACCTAAAAGCCGTTGTATTATTTTATTTATGATTTTCTAGTATTCTATTCGATGTATTAACAACAGGAGTTTCGGTGGCTCAGTGGTCAAGCACTTAATTTGCAATCTGCAGGTCCTGGGTTCAAATCCCGCAATGTACCAATGTGTTTTTCGATTTCCGATTTACACATGTACAGTTATCCGACGTTCTTACGGTGAAGGAAAACATCGTGATGCAACCTGCACATGTCTGAGAAGAAATTTAAAGATATGTTTGAAGTCAACCAACCCGCACTTGGCCAGCGTGGTTGACTATGGCCTAATAACCCCTCACTTAAGGTAGGCTCCGAGCCCCTCGGTGGGGACAATTAGTGAGCTGATGATGTATGTATGTATGTATTAACAATATTCGTATTATTTCTGCCAAATCCAAGAAAACATCGTAGAATAAGTAATAAGCAGAAAGGTTGAACAATAAATTATCACAAAATTCGTTTGTGAAACGGTTTTCTTGTTTTTGCTGATATACGCGTTCATTCCTTTATGTAAGAAATAGCCTATCAACAAATCCGACTAGATTTTGTATTTACAACTTAATTTGTATACCTCACACGCATTAGTACGACTTTTTTTTTTAAATCTGGATATCTTACCACCGCGATCTAAAGCGCTTCTATCGCCATCTAGTTATATTTTTAGACAACAGTATTTTATGATCAGATACGTAAATTAAATTAAAAACAAAGTTCCATTTGATCGATATAAAAACATTTCACATTAGTTAGTAGTTAATGAATAGCCGGACTTATAATATTAATTCAAGAATTTACTAACGCTTTGCTACGATTTCAAATGTATTTTTAAAATAATTTTAATAAAAGTCTATTTATATTTTCGACTGATTTTTATGCTGTTGGTAAAAATTACTTAAATAGCTTTTCTCATAATTAATAAGAAATTAAAAAAGAATCATAAATAATGCCTAAACCAATATTACATATAGACCAGTCTTTCCCAAAGTGGTCGATAACGCCCACTTGTGGGCGCTGCAGGTCTCAAGTTGCGGGTTATAGTAAAAGTTTCGTTTAGAATTCTCCGTTAGTATACATATATAGGTCACAATAATTAATTAATTTAATTTGAAGTTATAGTGGTTTTTAAATACGTGAGAATTTGGGGGCGCTAAAAAAATATTTATTTTCAAAGTGGGCAGTAGACAAAATAAGTTTGGGAACCACTGATATAGACGAAAAGCTGAAAAACCTATTGTTACCACGTCTGTTTTGTTTTCTATTTCAATTATTTATAGGTTCCCATTGTCCAAAAGATTCGACGGTTTTGAACTGAAATTAGGTTACCAAATTCGATGGTCTGGATCACCACTGTTAAATTAACTATGTTATGACCAATATCGTATCTAAAATAATCTAGATAGATCCAAAGGTAATTGGAAACAACAAACAATTTATCGTTACCTCATAAGGCAACGTTTGTTTTCGCCCAAAGGCCATCCTAATATGTCAAGATTGATCGACCATTACGCAGGGATTCGGTAAAATCATAACTCACGATCCTTATTTTGGGTTTGCACTATATTTTATTACATTCAATTCAATTTGGGAAAACGAAAAGGTTGTGTAATAAATTATTAGCAGCTGCATTTGAAATTTGTATTAGAGATAAATCGGTACACAAAATTGAATATGTGCATGTAGTGTATATCTTAGAATTGCCTGTACATGACTGTCTCCTGTTCGAAAGTATAATGAAAGTAATGAGATTGAATAAACTACAAAGATAAAAGGAAGATTGGAGTAAGTATGGATTGATTGCGCTTTAGAAGAGAGTGAATTCAAATATGGCGACTGATAGAGATTTAAGGAAGATTAATTCATAATGTGTAGCCTCACTGTAGGGTGTCCGGCTCGAAGGAGCAAAATGTACAGGGATTTAAATAAAAAACCCTTGTTTGCAAAAAAATGTAGAACATAAATAACAAAAAGACATAGAAAACTGATCCGACATTACTAAATTCAAAAGTTTAAATTTCTTCTTTTTTCTTAAATTTAATGGCAGCTAAAGTGTAAAAACTCCTTGAACAAGTAGCATAATGATAACTATCTTGTAGTCTTAACATGGTCAGAACTATAAGCGTCAAAAAGGCACCATTAAGGAAGCAGAAGTAAAAGTAAACATTAAAGGTTTCCTGGCAAATTTCAATGGCTATGGAACGTGAAAACGAGAATTATATTTTCTCCTCGTATTACAAAATTTACGTGACATATACCATACAAAAATCAGGCGTATAGAATCAGTAAGTACTAAAAAGACATAAGACAATAAAATTGAAATATCTATTATAATTAACACAATGATACGAAAAGAAAAACTTAAACGTGACAAGATGCGTTGTTCAACTGTACGCCCCAAATGGGATTACCATATTAATGAAAAAACGTGCCGTTACTGGCTAGCTCTTGAAATGAACTCTGTTAATTACTTTTATTCTGACTCAACGAATTACGCTTCGTATTTTTGAATCTTTAATTGACTACGAAGCTCTTTTAAATTAAACAAACGTGAAAACTTTTCGTTCGCATTTACCTCACTTCACATCATACAAAAGATCTATCATTTCTATCTATTTCTATCATTTTCGTACGCAAGACTAAAGTCATATTTAAAATTACCTTAGTAGTTAAAAAATCATTTGTTTATATTACGTAAAAATAAATTATTTTTCAATTCACTCAATTATTTTCTATATCTTACTAATATTATAAATGCGAATGTTTAGATGGATAGATGGATTTTTCTTTGAAGGTATCTTCATAACGGCTGAACGCATCTCAATAAAATTTGGCATACATATAGAACATAGTCTGGAAAAACAAATAGGCTGCTCATTTTTTTTAATTCGGCGCGGACGGAGTTGTGTGCGACAGCTAGTACATACATACTTTCACAAAAATAAGAGTGATTGTTGAAAAAAATCAATTGATTTCTAAAATAAATACTAGCATTATAATCGATTGTTGTTAATTACTACGACACTATTGCTTATAAGTAGATCCTTGTATACGTAATATAAGCCTGGTCTGTCTAGTTCTGTGGTTTGCGGTTGCATGCTGAATTCAATCAAATTCACCTCCCTGTCTGTATCTACGCTGGCTTTTCTGTGTGGTCAATGCGACTAGTACTAGTACAAGTGCAAAATGATCGAGTTCACATCTGAACTCGATCATTTTGCACGGTTTATTTTAATTATGTAGTCACCTTTGTTAGGTCCTATTTCTAAACTATTTTCATTCAACTACTTCATTAAATGAACATAAAAAAATGTATTTTACAGATGTTTTATTATTTACATTGTATTATTTGTATTCTTAGGTATTACATTTAGATTAAATTTAATTTGTAAAAAAAAATAGTAATTAAAAAAAGACAACATTTTTGATGTATACGTAATAGTGGGAAAATAGCTTGTAATTTATATTTCTTCTTTTGCTATATACATGTTATAGCTTTATAATCTAAAGAAGCATAATTTTGCATATCATATAACTTATAAATAAATATTAGCATGTAGAAATTTATTGCTTTGTATTTTATAATAGCTCTGTTTAATACTTACATAACTTAGGGTCTTATAAATCACGCATAAGTAACAACAAAGTTGTGTTAGTACTTATATGTTTGTGAATCTTGTAGTGAGAATAAATAAATATAAGTCCAAATAAATAAAAAAAATAATAATAATTCACTGGATAGGATGAGTTAAAATGTTGATGGCTACAAAGGTAGAGGAAGGCCAAAAAAGTATGGAATGACTATGTGAAAGAGGATGAACGTTACAAGGGGATGGATTCAGATATGACAACTAATAGAGATGTATGGAGGAACAGTACATCTCCTCCAGGGTCGCCTCCATAGAGTTAGACAAGCCATTAGTTTTTACAAAATGTTTTTTTGTTTTTTTTGGTGCTGTATTTTTAGTATAGTACATTTTCATAGTCGATATAAATAAAAATAATTAAACAGCAAACGAATAAAACTATTCAAAAAACATAACACGATATCAAATAGCGTGGAATACAAGATCAAAGAGTAACACGAAGTAAATGGTTTACTCACGAATACAAATAGATATTAATTAATAGTAATGAGAGGTCCGCTTACCACGAAATTGTTATATAGTGGTCGGATCATTGCTGCCAAAGTTACTATTTATCTTTGCTGGATCCAAGTCCTAAGTGAAAGGTCAAACAATAAATTGTGGAAGTTGTTCCTGTAATTGTTCCTACTAATTTACCTTATATTATGTTGGAGGAGACTGATACTTGATTTAGTAGACTTTAAGGTTGACATACACGGATAGTTTAGTCAGTACTGATACCTTCAAGCATTTAGCGTTGGAGGATCAGTAGTTGATACGTCCTGCACGAACATTAGTGTACTGTTGCAGTTAAAGGGTGAAGCCGGCCATAATCCGACAGTTTGAAACTGTTAGTATGGACTGCTTAAATCAGCCCGTCTATGGCGGTCTTTAAACCCACAAAATACAGATGATGTGGTGTTGAATGATTTAGAGTAATGACTATTAATTCTGTATCTGATTAAAAATTTTAAAAGAATTGAATTGGTTGCATCTTACTTCTTACTTGATACTAATATTATAATTATGAAAGTTCGGACGTATGTTTGTTAGAAAGAACTTCCAGAACCGTTCAACAGATCTCGATGAAATTTGACACAGATGAAGAACATAGTCTGGAAGAACACATAAGCTACTAAGTTTTTATCTAATACCACTCGGATGAAGTCGTGGACTATAGCTAGTACTTTTAAGCCGATTTCAAAAAGAAGTAAGTCCTTAATATAAAAAGTTTAAACATGGTACTAACATATCACATGTTAAGATTTAAAAGATTTAAGTACCTACATAGAAAAATAAACATTATTAACGTAGATTATGGTTGCATTAGAGTGATGTAGTGTTGCTTATTTTCGCTGAAAATCCCCCCAATGTATCTAGACTGATCGTCTATTAGGCGGGCATTTGCTGCGATCGTAACTTACGAGCCTTATTTGGGTTGAAGTATAATTTATTGTCTTCAATTCCACTTCGAGACGGTGGAAAGGTTGCGCAATAAATTGAACACAGCTGCATTACGAGCATAGGCTGGGAATTACTTTGGAAAAAGAAAAGTGCTTATTAGAAAATTATTTTTTTTTTGTTTTATTTGTTGATTCGACTGATTGTTTTTTGTTAGCAAATGTTTAGTGAAAAAATTATAATGTATCTAATATTAAATTAATTAGTGGTCGCTCATTGGTCGAAAGTCGACATAATTTATAATAAAAGATTAAAAAAAACATCTTTTCAAACATTTAAGACTGGCAGTCTAGAAATACGACACTCACATCTTAAGTGTGTGCTGTAGTTTGCTCTTTTTTCTTTAACTCTCACAGTTCGCGTGCAGTTTTTGAAGATGTCATGCTTGGAATCTCCGCAAAGCTAAACAAAAAGATATTCCGAGCGCGAAAAGTCGACTCATACATATGTAGCACAAAGAACTGTTTTAACATTCTTACTGACATTTCGTTAATTACTAAAGGTTTAGTTTACTTGAACTACGGACTACAGTTGAATATCTGCTATAAGACTTTACCAAATATATTGGGAAATATCAATCTTAAACTACAAAATTAATAATAGTCAAATCAAGTAAATCAAGTCTATGTGTTCTTACAGACTATGTTTTACATCTATGCCAAAATCCGTTGAGTCGTTCTGGGGATACCTTTAAACAAACATCCTTCCATCCATCCATATATCTAAAAATTCGCATTTATAATATTAAGTAAGAAGTAACAAGTAAGATTTTGAACAATAGTCATTTTAATATAAAATTACGTTTTAAAAGCAAATCAAATTACAAAAGTAGGAGTAACAACAAACATAATTTATTTATGTTGTTTGTTGCTATATAAATTCTTTACATTAAGAATAAGGAGTAATTTATTGTATCCGAGATTTAATGCCATCCAAAGTGCTATTAAGAAAATGTTAAAACTCGCGGCCCAACTCTGATGATCGTGTACTTCAAACTTTGCCTTCTTTTCAAACTCTGTTGTTTTCGCTTTTGAATCGCATTATCTGTTAAAAATTTTGGTTTATACACTCGGAGTCCATCAGTAAATTTTACTTCTTACTTACAAATGCGAATGTTTACATGGATGTGTGCTTGTAAGAAGGTATCTCCATAACGGCTGCATGGATCTCACTGAAATTTGACACAGATGTAGAACATAGTCTAGAAGAACACGGCAAAAGCAATGATTCTTAAATGTTAATTTAGTTACGTCATTGGTTAAATAGTAAAAAAGGTCAATTTACAATTTGTAGTCAGTTTATAATATGACTAGTGAGATTGTAAGATGCACGCAAATACATCATGTTCAAGAATTATTTTATTTTCATGCAAAATAAATACACACTATTTTGATATTTTTTTAGATCAACATCGTGTCTATTTCTATAAATATTCTTTAAATTCAAAAATAAAATGTCTTAGCAAGAAATACATTCTGTATTTTAAACACGATCCCTTTGAAAACGTAGAGGTATTTTTTCCTCTTGAATTTCGGTAATGACTTACTCTCGATTGCTTTAGACCCTAATGTATTATGTTCGTGCAAACAACGTTTTCGATCAACTCGTCTATCAGGTATGTAGGTGTTCTAAGGCTCTTCGTACACAAGGCAACGTAAATCGTCGAAACTAATATTGTATGGTTGCGACGCGAATCGTCTGCTCTACTACTCACGACAATCTTGACAAACAGGTTGCAAACGACTCTCTTTGGCGATGCGAGCTATGTAAGACTCTCTATGATATTATATGCGAGAGTCGCTTAGCGACTAAAATCACAGGATTTAAAAAATTTCTAGTTCAAGGAATATTCAGCAAAATACAAATAATTGGTTAAAACTGTCTAGAACTAGTGTTCTAGATAATATAAATTAGTAAAAAATAAGTACAGTAAAAAGTTTCGTAATCGTGCTGGATTTACAATATAATAGTTAAACAATACTTATTATAATAAAGAACGAAAAATCGTTTTATTTTTAAATATCGATACATTTTATCGATTCTCAAATCGATAGTAACATCACTAAATTTTTCCCTTTCAATTCGCCCGATTGTGAACATTAGATCCAATTCATTCCATTATCATTCGATACTCGTTACCCGAAACTGTGGGCTTTTAAACTGTTTACCCTGCGAAATTGAAATCGTCGAGGCGTAGATACATCTCTCATTGTGCCGCGCCTGATCAACGAGTGTGTTACTTCCCTATTATTGTTTCAAATAAAATTCACATCAACGGAATAACATTTTGAAATGAAAATTAAAAGAATACAATACAACTCGTGCCTGATTAATGTTTTCACAATTTCCAAGCAAATTGTTAAAGACTAACAAACAAATTAACTAAAACATAATTCCTGTCAAAATAGTTTACGTTTCAAAGTGAATTTGGGGATTGTATAAAGCCGAAGACAACTTTATTTGATTAATAATTTTGTTGTTTTTTCAGGACTTACTTGCACATTATGAAACTGGTTATGTTTTTAGCCGTGGGTTTCCACTGCCGCGCCACTTGTGGTCAAGCTTTTTAATGAGTTTCTAATAACACAAATACTTGAAATTAGAACCTTATAGAAAACCTAATGGTATTAATTTGAAGTTTATTCAATTATACATTTTAGGAAATATTAAAAGCGTATTCTGGTACTAAAATAAAAATAGAACCAGAGTCGCACGACCTCAGAATGTAGGCGTCTCTATAACCTCATTATAAGCCACAAAACAAGGTTAATGCTTACTACATACGCAACGACAACGCGTCGATGCCGCGTAATTGCCCAATTAAATATGAATAATAATATTTACATTTCTTTGTTACAGAACAAGAAACCCAGTGTCGAGATGGAAGATTACTTATTTGACATTTTTACAATTAAATATTTCAAAAGTAAATTAAGTGCCAAAAACTATATAAATTTTTAAAACAATTAGCATAAGGATTGCCAAAGTTGCTCAGAATTAAATTATTAATGTTCGGTTAATGAATTGTGATGATTGTGATATAGTTTATCTTATAGAGATCGAGTTATATTGTGAAAAATGTTTATTACTTCTAGAAAGTGGTTAAACACGTGAACAAAATGACATCCCTTCTGCGAGCCGTGATTACTTGCATCGCTTGTCAGTTTATTGGTAAGTATATTTATACATTTTTTACAATTTTTACACATAAACTAAACACAATTACTCAGATATATGCGACAAATGTTCAAGAACAAAAAATTTCAAGGTCACGCGTCACGATTACGAACATTTCGTTACATGATCGAGAAAGACATATTGAAAGTTGGTAGTGCGAAAGAGAGCGACGACGATTTATTTCTAATGTACAAAATATATACTTTGGCATCTTTCAGCATTTGTGGCCTTAATGTAAGTAATTTTTCCGACCTGATTGCAATACATAATAGTAAAAAGAATTTTCCTATATACTTCAATAAACATTAAATATAAAATAGGAGGAAAGAGGGGAAATAAATCTGAATGGTTACGTTAACCGCAAATCTTGTAGCCGTATCGGGTATTTGTTATTTTTCCCTTGTTTACGCTTACGTTGCCTTCATTGAATAAATTTACGTCTGCGTTTTTTCTAATGATCTTTACGATAAAGCCTCTCCGTATTTTATTATAGTTCTTTATAATAATTACGGTTATAAATTCTTAGCAATATCCACTAGTCTTACTTCTGAAATTTACTATTTTATTTTAGCTTAAATTAAAAATGAAGAGTGTAATCGTATTATAGATTTGAACTCGTTTTTTAAATATTACTAGCGGTCGCACGCGACTCCGTCCACGTGTAACTAGAAAAAAAAATATGAGTAGCCTTTGTGTTCTTCCAGACTATGTTCTATATATTTATGCCAAATTTCATCAAGATCTGATCATCCGTTCTGCAGATACCTTCAAATAAACATCCATCCATCTAAACATTAGCATTTGTAAGATATGCATTGTCATTTAGTCTTTATCTCTCTCTGTTGTGTAACTATTTCCCTATTCATTTTAAATACATGGATCATTACAATGCCTCGTTATTTTATGAATTTTTATTTGCCCCTTGCTTACAGTTTGTGTTCGGAACATTGGTTTTATTTGTGAAGATTTCCCCGGGCACTGCTTTGTATTAAATGGGAATTGATTACTGCGGATTGTTATATTACTTTTTCTTTGCTTGCGGAAAAAATATTATAAACTACGAAATGAATTTTTCTCCTAAAAGGATTGCATTTTATATAATGATCGAATATTTCTCAGAAATTTACGTTTAAAATTATAACACGTTAAATGTATTTTTATTCAACCCCCGTAAAAGTACAAAATAATGATATGTTAAGAATTTAAAGAAAATTGTGTTAATTTTTCTAAAATAAATATAAAAATAATATATATTTTTTTTACCTCTAATCATTGTGATTGTGTAAAATTGTACCGTAGCACAGGATATTTAAAATATTACTCTCTATATTCAGACTAAAATATAGTTTACAATATTACAGACGCTCAAGAGTGTACGTTTGCCAAATTAAATATGAGCAAACTTCCGGCGCGGCTCTTGCGGTGAGAGTTGGCGCAGTTGGACCTAGTTGGCCAATTTAGTTGTACCCACTCACGCGTTCTACGCTAGTTCCTCTAAGGAACGATAATTACGTACTTTCTCACACTACCATTAGCTGAATTTATACGATGTTTTCGAATCATTAAATGACTGGTGTACTATCGCCATTTGATTAGAAAAGTAAAAAAATATGTCTATTATCTATTAAAATAAATCCTTCTTACGAACATCCATCCATTCAAACATTCGAATTTATAATATCAGTTTTTTTATGGAGAAAAAAATAATTAAAGTTGTGTAAATTTTCACTACTCTTTTACTCTGAAAAACCATGAAATAAATAGTAATAATATGATTTAATTTCTTTATACTCAAGTGAATAATTTATTTTAAATAATGCTTCGAACTTGACAATTAAACTTGATTAAAATGGCAACATTTATTCCGTAAAGCATTGCATCTCACCACAATAATAACCATTTCACAAATACCCCGGTTATTCGAACCAGACAATAACAGACCACAACTAGCATTCAATGGGGCTCAGTCGTAATCATTATGCGCGAAAGATATTTACATTGTTCGATATTCCACTGAATTTTCCAACGTATAACAAGGTAATATATTCCAAACGATTTTGCCACACTTCCTTACCTACAATTGGGAGTCATTACAATAGGTAAACGTGGCCCTTAATAATGTAATAGACAAGAAAATCTCTTGTATAAAGTCAAGAGTTTATTTGAAGAAAACTTCTATGTAGTTAAATTAAAGCATAACATTCATGATATTGAGAAAAATCGTTTACAAAGGGATACAATAAATTCCATGGTCGACAATATATTTTCTCATCAACCATTCCGTTTCTTTAAAACATGTTAAGGACATCCTTTTTTTGTAGATTTAAAAAGAAGAATAAAATTTAATCTTTTATATAAAATTCTCGTGTCACAATTTTTGTTCCCATACTCCTCCGAAACGGCTTGACCGATTCTCATGAAATTTTGTGAGCATATTGAGTAGGTCTGAGAATCGGCCAACATCTATTTTTCATTCCCCTAAATGTTAAGGGTAGTCCACCTCTAAATTTTTATTTTTTAGACAAACACGCGGACGGAGTCGCGGGCGACAGCTAGTAATCTATAGATTTCTACTTTTTTTTAAGAGAATTCGAAGAAGTACAACAAATTTCATAGGGTTATTTTTGACACTCGGGACCCACAATTTAACTAATATTTTATAATAAAAACAGAGAGAACAAGACGCATACATTAAATAGAATATACAGCATTGTAATAATTACTTTGCCGTATCTCTAGGGAAACTTTGCTCATTTCACATTTCACCTTGAGCCCATGTAATTTTAAGCAACATCTTTAAACAAGAAAATGTAAGATTATAACGAAAACAGAGGTGTTTCGAGCGTGACAATTTAATCGAATATAACAAGGAAAAGTTAAATAATATTATTCAGAAATATATCATATATATGATGTTTATAAACGAAATAATGATTTCGTAGAAGGAAACAAAAAAGAGTGAAATTTAAGAGGAATTTTTCCATAAATTAAATAGATGTTTACGAGAAACTCGTGAATATATGTATTCCTAACACACATTACACTTATTTATATTGTATTATTTTTATTGTAGACTAGCTGTAACCCGCGACTCCGTCCGCCCAGAATTAAAAAATAATAATACGTGGCCTATTTGTTCTTTCAGACTATGCTCTATATTTATGCTAAATTTACCTTCAAATACCTTCAAATAAACATCAATCCATACATCCATGCATCTAAACTTTCGCATTTATAAGATTAACATCTATATTAAGTAATTTTAAAATGTCAAGACTTACATAAAATCTAGTTCTTTTGCATCCAACGCGGAATGTTGCCAAGCGTAGCCCGCAAACGTGCATTTCATCTGCTAATGGCAATCAATTCACTAAGCTAACAAACGAAGACATTACTGTAATGAAATTCTAGAAAATATCTTCGAAAAATGTACACCAAATCGACTAAGCAGGTGATGTTATTGCTGCCGCTAAAGATGGTTTACTTTTTATAACTAATTTATAACCGCGACTTCATTAGCGTTGACATAAAAAAATAAGGTAGTCTATTCGCTTTGATAATAATCTTTCAATGTTCCAAATTATATACAGATCCTGTGTATCGTTATGGATGTTCGAAAATTGAAACCGAACCTTAACCGTTAATTCGATGGTGTCCAGTGTGACGAACAACTAATTAAAAAAATCTACTGAACTAGTTTAGAGAAAATTACGTAAGTATGACTTTACTAAAAAAAAACAATTTTTTTGCTAGAAAAAATTTCGTCGAATTAAGGGTTAACATTACAAGTAGTGCTCAACCACTGCGCTACATTACCATAATTAGCTTTTGTCAGTCCACCTTAATTTTTACCACTTCCGTCATGATGTCATGTCATATAGGGTTGTCACAATTGCAAAGAATCGCGTAAAATATTCAGATATTTAAATTTTTCCTAACAGATACCATCATAAACGCACGACACGCACGAATAATAAATTGTTTTCATCATCAACCTGCCCTTATCTCTATTGAGGGTCGAACAGTATGTACTACTCCTCCATACATCTCTATCAGCCGACATATCCGAATCTACCCCCTTATACGCATATCCTCTTTCACACAGTCATTCCATACTTTTTTGGTCCTTCTACAACTTACTCTTAAACGAGGTTCAGGCTAAGCGCCATCTGCGCTCGGCCACCTCAAGCCCGGTGAAGCTGTAAATGCCTCCTCAAGGCAAACAGTGACTACTCAGTCACAAAAAAAAAACAAAAAAAATTCCTAGAATACTTTTGCTCTCTTAAAATCATTCATTCAAGTAACAAAATACTCGGTAAAACATTTTAAGAACTTTTGTATACATAAAAATATATTTAACATTTAGTAGTTTCTGAATAGTAAAGTTTATTTGAATAGTTCTTTGTGATAAACTAAATAACTCTAATACAGTTGGAAACAGCTTTCTAATATTCCAGCCACTTCAACAAAAATGATACGAGAAATTGAGAAAGTAATAATCCTTGCAGTCAAAAGCATGAATTTTACAAAATTAAATATGAGCTGGGTTGAGCCGGCCCCTCTACTCTAGAATGGGTAAAGTTGGACCGAGTCGGCCAGTCGAGTATTCCATACTTATTTCCTGCCATAACTTTCAAAGTAATTTGAGTGAACATTTTAGACGCACCGAAATTTATTTCACATAGTTATAGCTTCATTTTAAATCTTTTTGTGAATTAACTAGTTAAAAACCCATTCATTGTCATCCATTTTGGTCTTTGGGAATGGTAACAGATTCTGTGTAAGTTTGAAAATTAGAATAAAAATAGTAAAAATGTGTTCATCATTACTTCGAAAGAATAGTCGACAAATTTTCCGACATACAATTCACTGTCTTTGTAATTTGTCTAGACAAATTATCTACGAGCGGTATTCACAATCGTTCGGTGACAGTAATATAGAAACTCCTTTCACATATACGTTAACAGAATGAAAACTTTCGAATCAGCTCGCGGTGTAAAGTTATTCGTTACGACGTCACAAGTTTATGAAGTGAGGGACCGCTGTAAAACAATTTCGTAATTGTTTGTTTATTATACCGCAAGAGGCTTTTAAAGCAATTTCATATACTTAAAACATGATTTACATTGTGTCGCGAACATCTACCGAAGTTATAAAATATTTTATAACCAACTCAGTCGTTATGTCAAATTTAATTTATTTTGATGTCTACTTGAACTTAGCTTTTGTTCGACCAAATCAAAATTATTTTATAAGCCTAAATAATCAAATGAAAGTACTATCAAAAAGGCATAAATCCTCCCTAAGGTTGTTAAAGAGTTGACTGTAATAGTCAAGTCAATTTCAACTTATTTTACAAAATTAATTTCAACAACTTACAAGTGTTTGCTTATAATACAACAAAGGCCTTATAGTATAATAGTTTATTCCGTTTCCCGCTCCTTTCTTATATGGAAAGGATGGGAAGGGGATGTGAATTTGATAGAAGAGAGGGCAATTGGAAGGAAAAATATCATCTTTCTGTGCGACCCCTCCAACGTATATTAATGGTAGGTAACGCATCAGCAATTATGGATTTCAATGGACATTAGCTTCATCGCTATTTCGGCGAATTAAGATGGCTGCTTGCTCATTTGTCAGCTCATAATATAAAAGAAATATGAGCACAAGTGCGTTGTATATTAAAAATATATTAGCCCACAAATACTCTCCAGATGTGAAATTCCAGATTAGAAATGTTGCTAGCATTAGCGTACTTATAACATGGCATGCAATGAAATGCTTTCAAAATGGAAACCAAGTTGCACTGTAATGTTAGAGTTTGCGGTAAAACTACTTCTCAAATTTGGCAAAACGTTATCATAGTATCATCTTCTTTATCATACGAAGCTGTTTAAATGTTTAATTAAATATCAAACGCCTTAAAATAAAATAACATAAAAATGTACTACACAAAAAACTTTGCTTCTTTATTCAAAGACGTTTTCAAATTTCCACATAACAACGAGTACATTCATTCTTTACCACTTGACTAAAAGAATATCTAATAAATTCCTCAATTAATCCGTATAATATCACCTATATAAGTAACTATAACTCGCATTATTCTTCTGTCTTCAAAAGAAAATGGCCGCCAAGAAATAATTTGAATTGTGTATATAAAGAGTGACATGTTTCTTCTCTTTGCAATTGTAAAACGTCATGTTTATCTCACAATATCCCTTTATTCCAAAAAAAACCTGCCTGAGTTCATTGGTAATTATCAAAAATAATATTTCAGTAACCATTTATTATATCGAGTTCCGACAGGAGTAATGTACTTACTGAATACGAAACAAGCAATAATAATCTTGCCGGTCTGGAACGGGAACTTGCCAAATTAAATATGGTTAAAGTTCCGGCGCCCCGCACTCGCGGCGACGAGAATTGGCACAGACGGAACTAGTCGAGTAATTCACTATGATGTACTTACAACTATCAAAATTAAAAAGAACAATAAGAGGTGATGTTTTTATCCCACTAGGAAAATTAGAGTTAAAGTTTACAGATGCGATTAATTTAGTATTAAACTAACTGTGACCTTGTTGTTTTTGTCAAAAGCAAAAACAAATCTAAGTAATTTAAATTTAAGTGATTTAGGACAATTCCGATATAGACAGCTTAGCTGCTGAACCAATAGCAAGACCACGTGACTCGTGTCGTAGCAAAGTACACTGTCTATAGTACGTAGCCAGTAGCTCGTATACCGTAGCCCGTAGCCTATAGCTCGTAGCCTATAGCCCATAGCCTATAGCCTGTAGCCCTTAGTCCGTTGCTTGAAAAGTGACCAGACTTCCACGTTGACGTAAGCAAAACAAATGAACAATAAAGATTATGTGTCTAAGATGCACGTAAGAAGTGAAAATGGTTGGTACACTTTAAGTGATGAAAATTGATGGATTACTCTTTAACTTAATTAGTAAATCTTGCTGTTTTCTTGTCGTAAAAACAAATCATCTAATGTATTCCATTCAGAGCGAATGTTTTAGAGTGAACGAGATTATCCGCTGGAACGTAGTTAAATCATAAATTATCTAACTTTCCCCGTTTCAAGGAGAAATAAAATGTGAAATTACTTTTAACATTCATCAAAGCGTCATGAACAAAGCTTTTGAATAATAGAATTTTTGTTCTATTATCTAAAAGTTTTTACGTTTGTTACTTAGAGGATTAATTTTTGTGTTTTACTTGAATTTGTATTTCAATCAAAACCAATGTTGTTTAAGAAATTTACTTGCTTTTGACAGTGACTTTATCCGCGCTGAATTAAAAAAGAATAAGGAGCTTATGCCGCTCTCCACGCAGTAGTCAAACATCTGTGCTAATTTAATCTAGATCGATTTTGCTATTTTTAAATTACTTCTTAACAAACATCCATCTATCTTAACCTTTTCATTTACAATAATGGTAAGTTAATTGTGAAAATAAAAATGTTTTAAAACGTAAATAAATATATTCTATTTACCTGTATGTTCGTTACCTCTAAATAAATTATTCTATTAATATAGTTAATGTTATCTCAGGAACAGAATTTATTAATTTATAGGTTAAGGTGAAACAATAACCTCATACAAATCACCCACGCCCTCTGGCGTTTCAAACTTGGCTTAATATAAGTCCATTACTCGTATGTAAGCAATGTATAATGTAAATATAATTACATCGTTGTACACCTTTACTTACTAAAATATACATAAAGGCCTTAATTAACAGTTATTAATACACACATTATTAATATATTATTAATGTCTTTATAGACCGACAAATTTATCTGACCCGGTGGGCATAAGTAAAACTAAATTATGACAGCTCCCTAGCACCCCCCAGCCAACGTGAGAAAGGGTCACAAGATCGTAGCTTCGTACTGCAGTCTTGTGAATTTCCATTTTCTGAATGACCTAAACGCGATAACACCGTCTATGTTACCACTCTTGATAAGCTTTTAGCATTATTATAGAGCCGTAGAGTCGATTAATAGCTATTAGAAGTCCCTTATTGAAGACTCAACATGAGTATTCTACAAGAGACTTCAGTAACCAAACTACCCTGACCTTAGTACTATCCACTGTTCATTAATATGACAAGACAAATATTGCCTTTCCTTTCATTGCCTTTAAGAAAACAGAGACAGCAACATGTTTTTATACAGCAAACCCAAAGTGTTAATAAATACAGAACTAAATTATCTAAAACACCTCATAAAATGAAGCAACCAGAAATATATATTAATAATTTTATTCGAAGTGCTTCTCTTCCCAAGCGAGAAATAACGACATCGATTTATGCGAGAATATTTCGCTGGTAAAAAGTGATTGCGACACGACGTAACGTACCGTAAACGAGCTCCAACGTACATGGTGTTATGAGCATTACTAAGCTAGTAATAACTTTTACCAACAAAAATGTACACAATTCATAATCAAAATTTCCTTGTTCGGAAAAAAGACTATCGTAGTCACGTGAGTTTTGTCTGTTAAAACACACTCATTATCAAATGTGTTCGATTTTGTATGACAGTTTTGATTTTACATGCATTAATAAGAATACAGCATAAAACATTTTCACATATCAGTGTATATAGTGGTAGACGCCAACAACATCTGTTGCACGAATAGTCCGGCTCGCCTGCTGCAATACCACGACCACACAGAACAAGGTGTGATATGGAATTAATTCAACGTTGCTGGCGAGTATGCCTTCTGGAGACCTAATTTTAGTTTTCTATTCCTTCCCATCATTTTCTTTCTGCGGGTCTTATCCACCGTAAATTAAAGGTAAGCAATGCATCTGCAATTGCGGATATCTAGGACCAGCGGTCTCTTCGTCATTTCGGCGATTTCAGGTGTTCGCTTGCTTGTTTGGCATGACAATGCTTATGACATTAAAAAATATAATACTATGAAACTCAAAATTGTCTGTCGGTTAAAGTGGCAAGGTGACAACCACTTCGCTAAACTTAGCGAGTGTAACCTGTATAACGGCAAACTTTTTATTTATTCATTAAAAAAGTATTCCTTCTCTTAGCTTGTCATTTATCTGCTTTGTAGTTAAAAAGTGTTGTTGTTAAAACCCCTTTCATTTCCTAAGGGAAGCTTTTTATTTAAAGTACGGTCTTTAATTGTTACAATTAATGGACAAAGAGAACCTCTAATGCGGGCGCCGGTGTCGCCGACAAAGCTTTTTTGATTTACTACTGAGACACTTGCAGATACTTGTGTTCGCACCCGTGCCCACTGAAGTCATTTACACACTTCCGTTTTGAATACATTATCATTATTTCTTACTAGATCTAAAAATAAGATATTTACCATTAAAATCTTACTAATTAATTGAGATAGATGGATGTTTGTTTAAAAGTACCTCAGGAGCTTTATCGATCTCGTTGAAATTTGGCTTAGATGTTCTTAAACTGACCTTCCAGACTATATTCTATTATTAAGTTTGTTTTAATTCCGCGCAGGCGGAGTCGCAGGCGACAGCTAGTTTTAAATAAAACTTCCTAGTATTACGGTAAAATAAAATCGCCAGCACTCGAAACTGTTTTAAAACCAACAACTGCAACAAGCCTCATGGCGGGTAATTAAGTTCTTCTCTCCCGTTAGATTTTATTGGTCCAAAGTGCTCTTTACCACATTTTTATTTTTTATTCTCATTTATAAGCTGCTAGTTATGTCCATAGTTACAATCGTAGTGCGCATTTTATTTTATTAAATGAATATTAGCTAGGTAATCGTACACAATATTTTGTATCCCATTTCCCTAAAGAACCAAATATTTTCTTTCAATGTAATAAGAAAAAGCAATAGAATTAGATCTATCTCTTTCTGGCTTAGTATTCTTTTGTTTTTGATTCTATAGGATTCGTAGCATACTGCATTTCATATTAATTTGAATTTCGAATATAACCTGACCGTGGGTTTCCACTGCGCAGACTATCGTACAAAAACAGATAGTCATCTCTCTCTCCTTCTCTTCGAAAATATTTACACAGCATTATGTAATGTAAGTACTTCGGTAGTGGAAACAAACAGATTAACTCATTCAAAATCGATTTATTACCATGATTACATATAAATAAAACTTGAACTATTTAAAAAAAAATAAAAGATTTTATCTCGAAAATATATTCTTAAAGTTGCACCTCTTGAATTTAAAGAGAAAATTATAATTCGTGCCGCGTCGCGGCGACCGTCGCATGAATAAGTGCATGATTCTAGATTGGCCGACTGGTCCAACTGCGCCAATTCTACACCACAACCACCACACCGGAACTCCGTTTATATTTAATTTGGCAAACGTACGCCTTAAATACTGAGACGAATTATTTTTAATCGTTTTTGTTTTGTATCATACTAATATTATAAATGGCAATGTTTAGATGGATGTCTGTTTGAAGGTTTCTCCAGAAAGTTTTAACGGATCTTGATGAAATTTGGCAAAGATGTAGAACATAGTGTAGAAGACCATATAGGCTACTCATTAAGTTTTTTTTTAATTCCACGTTGACAGAGTAGCGGGCGACAGCTAGTAATTTATAAATTAAAGAAATATGCCAGCCACTTAATATTGTTGCTATAAAAAGTTTTTATAAAAACGTTTCTTATTCTCTAATAAACATGTTTTGCGATAACATGAAACAAATTATTTGATCTGTATCGTTCCTATTGAAGTAGCGACAAAAACACCTTTCAGACGAAAACGTCCACTCGCAAACAACAAAACCGCTGCGTCGCAAATACTGCGCTCGAAAAATAACGAGACCTGAACCTCACTTGAGGAAAATGCGGGTCACAATTTACGCCACATAGTAAAATATGGGCGTAAGAATAAAGCTTATATTTTATTTAATAATAAAACAAAGAATCCACTTTTCTCATTTCTTTCGTTATAATCTACAACAGTTTTTCATTGTTTCAGTAAAAAACAATTAAACTAAATATAAAAATACATAATCGCCATAAAAAACAAATCAAGCGCACTTATAAATCATTATGTCTACACTAATATTATAATATAAAAAGAAAAGATTTGATTGTCCTTTTGTTTGAATTGAATAGGCTCCGAAAGTATAGAACTAATACGATTTTTTTTTCACCGTTAAGAAACTACATACGTTATTCCCTTAGTGACATAGACTATATTATTCCGCGCGGACAAAGTCGTGCCGCAATTGCCAGTTGATGATAAAGACTGTCGGCTATTAATTACTCACTGTCTCAATGTTACCTGGCCCTTAGATATCCCTAACATGGATTTCACTGTATACAAACCAAGCTCTACTTGGTACACGAATCTTATTTTTATATCGCTTCTGTTTACGGAATTGATATATATATACTTCTTCAATTTATGTTCGATCTACTATCGTAATTCATAGTTACAATAGATTAAGAAAGAAAGCTACTTAAAAATTAAAATTCCTCCGATTTAAACGACGTAAATCTTCCATTTTGTGCTTGCATATAAATCGCCTCATTAATTCCATGACACGACCCTCTAACCATTACGTCCTTTTTCTTACCTAAGGCAAAAGTGTCGCGATCTTATAAAGATATTTTACCTGAGCTCCTGGTTTTTTTTTTTAATTTTATCTAAATTGATTTTATTATGCCAGTTACAAATCGTGAAAATAATTACTTTTAAGATCTTTATTAAATTTATATTTATGGAAATCCTTGAGTAGTCGACAGATCAATCTTAATGTGTTTATTCAATAAATATTATTAAACAGTGATAAAACTAAGATAAAGTACTCTCAAACTTTTATTAAAAATAAGTCAATATTCAATACGTGAAAATGTTGTAATCTTATGTTTCCACTGCCAATAAACTCATACAAAAACATCGCATCTGTTATTCCTTAAAAGAAAATGACATCTCACTAATATTATAAATGCGAATGTTTAGATGGATGGATCTTTGTTCGAAAGTATTATATCTCCAGAACAGCTGCATGGATCTTGCTGAAATTTAGCATAGATATAGAACATAGTCGGGAAGAACACATAAGCTACTAATTAAGTTTTTTTTTTAATTCCGCGCTAACGGAGTTGCCGGCGACAGCTATACATAGCACTAGATAAACATACAAAAGCCAACTCGATATCAAACCCACAGATATTCAATATCAATAAAATCCGCAGTAAAACGTGTATTATTTATTGTCGATAGAAAAGTTCATACTCAAGTTGAAAGAATAATGGCTCCACAAACGGCCCACGAGAGTGCGTCTTGACCCTACTGATTTATAAGATGACGTCGATTTGATCTCTTGTACTCAAACTAGTACCTACTATAGAAAATATTACCAGAATAGAAATAATCTTATATCTTTATATATATATATATATATATATATATATATATATATATATATAATTGGAATCTCTGAATCGGCTCCAACGATTTTCATAAAATTTAGTATATAGGTGGTTTCGGGGGCGATAAATCGATCTAGCTAGGAATAATTTTTAGAAAATGTCATTTTATTCGTGTTTTATTGATAATTAACTTAAACATAAACTTAACTTTTTCTATCGGTAACATCGAAAAATATTATTCATATTTCATCATTTTATTAGTAATTCGTACTTAAATATAATTTCCAAAAAACACAATTAAAAAAAAATACCGAGCGCAGCTCGGTCTACCAGATTTTTTGTAATAAACAGTAATGTTTAAATTTCATTGTAATATATTCCAAAAAAACTTGCCATTAACATATTTTAAACTACAATAAACACTTAGGTAAGTTTCTAGGACCAACATCTCTGTATAAAACATATCATCATGCCTATCATTATCTTTGCCAAAACAGATATAACATGGATGAATGTTATAATAGAGATTAATCATACAACGCATGCTCGCTTACCTTATGAAATGGAAGAGTGAAACGTAGCAATTCCTATTTTATCTTACTTAAAATACAGCTTTGAAGAAAGGCTGTCGTATATACAAAACTCATAAAGAAAATACAAAAAGAATATACTAAGAATCAAGTTATTTACATGATAAATAAAATGTAATAAAACTTACGTATTAATAAAAGAACTAACAAGGTTCTCTTAAATTTTTCAAGGAGTAGCCAATACTTTAGTAGACAGCAATCGTATTAGCTTCCGTTATGTGAAGTGACGTAATTGCACACTTCGTACACTGAACGTGCTTCGGAAAACGGTAATAGGTTTTCTCCATGAACAGGTCTTCTTTACCTATACATTTAATAAAAACGCAGTCAAAATGAATTATAACTACGTAAGTACCGTGTAATATTCAGTTTTTATTTATCTTACTAAATATTATATATGCAAATGTTCAGATGGATGGATGTTTGTTTAAAGGTATTTGCGGACCGGCTCAACGGACTTTGATGATATAGATGTAAAACATAGTCTGGAAGAACACATAGGTTACTTATTAAGTTTACTTTTAATTCCGCGCGGACATAGCCGCGGGCGACAGCTAGTTTAGCTATAATTATCAACGACATTAGTCCAGATTTTCTTATGATATTAATTTTGAGTTTGTTCCATTTCAATAATTTATAATTTAAATTAACATGTGATTTCCTAATTGTAAAATGTATATAAATTGCTTTGAATTTACGCCGCAATGCATTTTTATTGCAATTACGTCGTTCGTCTTTGCAAAGGTACGTTACAAATTTGTAATGAATGAACTTGTTTTACGCTCTGTTAGTGTGCAACTTAATTTGTACTAATTACATTAAAAATACTTACAAATATCAATATCACAAGAACCTATATTCTGAACATGTCATATAATAATATTCTCCGGTTTTTACTAAAATTTACTTTTTTTACTCGATTGTCAAGAGCCTAAACATACTCGTAAGTACTTATTTTGAACAATGCCCTCTTCTTGTTAAGGTTATATTATATCAGAAGTAACCGCTCTCGAAGCCCCCAGTAAGTTTACTGTTGACAGTACATACTCGTATTACATATTGTCTTCCTTTTCATTTCCTTTGAAAAAAGAAAGACGACAATATATGAGTCAGGGTATGAGTTACGGCAGTGGAATTTCACGGTTGTATACAACTACCTACAATTAAGGCAAGCATGTGCTTTTCATATCCTAGTACTGAAAGTCTAACCGTTGGTTTTTGAAACACAAAATGTCCGTATAAAACATTTCGTCACCCCGGTCATCTTTCACATAATCTTTGGCAAAATCATCATCATCATCAGCTCACTGTACGTCCCCACCGAGGGGCTCGCGAGGGGAGCCTTCACTAAGTTAAGGGTGATCGGGCCACATGTTTGGCAAAATAGAAGCAACAAATATACAACTTTTAAACTGGTAATTTGGTCTCAGAAACTCACAGTAATTCTTAAGAATGTACTCGAAAAACATAAAGGTCAATAATAAATACTGTATAGTTGTGGTACTTGAAACCAGATGTTGGAAAGAAAACTACGAATAAACTAAATTAGGTACAAAACCGTATACACATTTTGTATGTACCAGTTTTAACACAGTGTAATTCCAGAAAACATGAATTTCGTGCAGGCAAAGGAATTTATGGGGCGTTCCAACTCGGGTCACAAGCCGATCTAATAAAATTTTACTTTCTTTCTGACTGTATTACGAAGCAAGAGAATGAATAAAACTTCATTGAATCCAGTTTTATAAAAATGATTAAAAACAAATAAACAATTGCAACTGTTTAACCCTTTTTTTCTTTTAAACATGTAATTTTTATTTGCCCTAATTTTACCGTATAACAATAAAAAGACATTACCTGCACTGCATAAAGTTGAGCCGTCTCTAAGTTTTTAAAAGCTTGTATTTTTTTCTGACAATGTTACTGGACTGACATATATGTATATCAATATCTTTGCAATTAAAAAATATATCGATTAATTATCTTATTAATGAAAAGTGTAAAGTTACAAAGTAAATTAATAAATACTTGATTGTGACATTCATTTAAAAAATATTATGAGAGCCTTGGCTCCTGAACAAAATTCAACTAATGTACAGTCAGCCGCAAAAATATGTATACATTTATCAAACATAGATTGTATACGCCTTGTGTACCTATTTGTCAATAGCATGGATTCCTTGTCGCAACATATGAATCGATACGTGCGAGCATATTTTTGAAACCGATGTCATTTCAAGTTTTGAAGCTTTATAACTGTATACATATTTATGCAGCTGACTGTATAAATACTTGGCACCGTAATATTAATTTTTAGTTTATTAAAAGTTGGCGTATAGTTTTCCATTACAAGAACTGCGTAAGTTGTATAGCTCAACTCAATCGTGTACATAGTGAGAATTTATAAAGCCTGTGTACGTAGTTTCTTGTTAACTTCAAGAAAATTGACTTAGCCAATGCGGCCACGTTCACTCGAACCTAGCTAAAGGGAAAATTAAATGAACTTGCTGAAATTTAAAATACTTCTTTGCACTTCGACTTTATAATGTAACTATGAATTTTAAGGTAAAGTTCACAATTAAAAAAGCAACAAAAACAAATTGTTAACTGAGTTAAATATAAAAGATGACGATATAAAACATACGATATTTATAAAATTTCTTAGACACAATAGAAAAATACAATTAAATTTTATAAACATTCTAAAAAAGATTCTTATGATATTGAGACTCATTAAAAAAGTATGAGATTCATTAAAAAATATTTCAACTGGGTCATTAAAAAAGTCCTTTGTCTTTGTTATTTTTTAGACGACTTTGCTTCAACACAAATCGGTTCATTAATGCAACAGCACGTCTCCAGTATCGCTTAATCATAAAGTATTAAAACTCATTAAAATTACAAAGTTATTATAACAGATGCATCATGTATGTTTTACCTTGAGTTGTATTTGTCGTAGTACTCTATAGCTATCTCTGTTATTTACAAAGATAATGAGTGAGTTAGCAATATAATATATGCTCAATACTGGAGACTTTGAAATTTCAAAATATTCCTCAGCCAATTCTCCTGCTACTTTTATCATAAAATCAGCTAATCATGATTTATTAATACAACTAGCTGTCGCGCGCGACTCTGCGCAGAATTAAAAAAATAAAACTTAGTAACCTATGTATTCTTCCAGACTATGTTCTACATGTATGCCAAATTTCAGCGAGATCCGTTGAGCTGTACTGGAGATATGTTCAAACAAACAAACCTCCATCCATTTATATAAAAATCCGCATTTATAAAATAAGTAAGATTAACTAAGCGGTATTTAAATTAATATTAGTCATAATTAATATAGTACATATCGATTCTTTTCTACACGTACGTTGCTCATTTGCTCCCATAATATTAAAACTGAGAAGAAATTTGTAAATTTTTATTTCGGGCTGCGCATTACGTCAACACTTATTTTTATATAACCTAACAAAAGAAATATGCCGTACAATAATTTATTTAAATATTCCTGATTACTGTGAATACTATTACTATATTATTTACAGACTTAAATTGTATACGAAATTATTGATACAGTCCGAGTAATGTGATGACAATAATAAATACGTTGTCATTATAGCTGAGAGTACGAAAGTAAATAACGAAATGTACACACGAACAGTTATTGTTATGCTTTAATTGTTTTATTTTATTGTTATACTGACAGTTTTTAAACCAATTGACTGCCCTGTGGCATAAAATATCTATATATTAGGATTTAAAGTCAAGTATTGAATTTGTAAGAGCGTCGGTGGCTCAGGGGTCAAGCACTTGACTTGCAATCTGCAGGTCCTGGGTTCGAATCCCACTATTTACCAATGTGTTTTTCGATATCCGATTTACTTGTGTACATTAATCCGACGCTCGTACGGTGAAGGAAAACATCGTGATGCTACCTGCTCATATCTGAGAAGTAATTCAAATATATGTGTGAAGTCAACCAACCCGCATTTAGCCAGCGTGGTTGACTATGACCTAATCACCCTTAACTTAGAGCCCCTCGGTGGGGGCGTATAGTGAGCTGATGATGATTGAATTTGTAACGTCCTTTTCACCTTACTACTAAAATAAGCCGTATTAAACTTACGGTTCTTTTGTTTGTCAATCTAATGTTGACATTATTGCATAAAAAGAGCTTTATTTTCACTATATTTAAATCAATTGCAGAGTTACGCAACGTTAATAATATCGATATTCTATCAAACAATTAAGATAATTACCTACTATAACGAATCGATTTAAAAAAATCTTTCACTATTGGGGGGCTACACTATCGCGAAATGACGTGGGCTATTTTTCTTTATTTCTAAGTGGACGAAGTCGCGGGAGACTGCTATATTAATTTGGGATATGAATATATGTAGATTTTTTATAGATAGGCTTCCACGGAGTTAACGTAATACACTTAGCTTTTAACCAACGTTGTATAAATTCACTACTACAAATGTTAAGATAAGGTGTGTTAAATGAGATCGTACAACGTACCAAGCTTTTCAGGCTTTATCTGAAACTGTATTAACATATATTTCGCTGTAAAACAAATATACTAAAAGCTTTTTTGAAGAGAAAAATAGCTTTATGAAAAACACTGACATATATTTATTACCTTTGACATTTTTAAACTTATTTTATTTTTTTATTTAAAACTTGTAGTTTCAACTAAATTCAGCAATCCAGTTTTTTTTTTATACTAGTCGTCTGCAACTTACCTTGCACGATGGATGAATTAAAAACGAAATAGGTGTACTTTGTTTCTCAAGTAATTATTCTAAATGAAAAAATGTTTTCCATACATATATATATATATTTATTCTTTTCTTTTTTATTCATATTTACTGTGCCTGCTTACTTAACCTAAATTGCTTTATTTTATTTTCTTGCCATCTTTTGTTTTCTAAACGATGTATACAAAAAATGAAACCAAACAAGTGAAGTACTCACTTGCGCACAATGAAACGGCGGTGAACCCGAAAATAATGAGGCGTGGCCCTCACTTGGTTGACTGTTTAAAAGCTTTAAGAGTTTGAAAGCATTATTGAGGTTTACGACAATATTAAATCTTATCAATGGCAATAAATCATCGAAATTACATTTTAGTATGAAAATATTAAACCTAAGCTCTTGCAGTTTATTAGCGTTTCATACAAATTTGTCATCTAATCGAGCCAGTTTTACCCCGATTAATGGCCTCTGGAAGCATTTTTTCACCTCACTTTTGTGCTCCAAACTATATATATACGATATCATCAATATTATATAACCTATGCTACTCCGGGACCTATCGTTCTAATAGCAAAAGATTTTTTTTAAATAGTTATTCATAACAACTATAAATATGATATATAAACACGGCTAAACACTCACGTATATTCGTCCGGTGGCGGCACCGACTAGTGAGCGACGGGAAATAATACCAGTACCACTCATCCTGATGAAGGGCCCCCGATGGGCTCGAAACTAGTCGGTGCCGCACCCGGACGAATATACGTGAGTATTTAGATATCAGTTTAGTATAATGTCTCACGAAAGTTTGAATTTAACTATAAATATCGTACCTTTCTGGCCAGTAACACATGCTTTTTGTCTTATCGGTTAGAGTGTAGCAAAATGCAGTTGTTTAATATTCATAAATGTGTTCAATAACTTGTTTCACTCAAAGAGGAAATTTGCTCAATATGCTAAAAGCAGACCTAAGCTTTGTGACGCGACGAACGATGACTACACTTAACAAGATCTGCATAAACACTTTGAAACATACAAAATCTAAGGTTTCGTTATGTGTATATGTTTAATTGTAATATATTATATAATTTTGTATTAATACAAAATAGTCTTGTACAAATTAGCACTTTTGTACAAAGAGGTCGCAGCGGAATTTTTTGACAAACTCTAACTTCAAAGATTTATATTCATCATGTTAGGAAGAAAATACGAAAATTAGCCAGTGTATTGACTCAACACTAGCCTTACTAAAATGTCGACGTATATGTCCCCTCACTATTCATTCTGACACTGGGCTTTGTAACGAAAGCACGTCATTCGCGCCAAATTATTCTAACTATATATATATATGTCCAAAAATAAATAAGTTATAAAAAAGTATTTAAATTAATTATCAAAAAAGCTATGTATCAAGCTGTACATATATGTTCATTTTTATCCCGTCGGATAATTAAAACATTACAAATTTAGATTTAAAATATTGAACATATGGATTTTGGTGCAACATATTATTCTTCAACTTACTCCTTTTATACAAATGTTTAAATCACTCCGTAGAAAACTTCGTGAAAGGTTTTTAAAAAGATAATAAAGAACAAACGTGAAATGTTTTAAAAATAAAAATCGTCATAGAATAAAATTTACACGAGAAATATTCGTAATGGTGGAAACGGTGCCAAGAAATGCATTTCCGTTATACATTTTTTTGTTTAGCTATAGCGTAATAATCGACTTTAATATTGCGTAAGACAGGTATAGATTGCACTTGAAGTAGGTTAAAAGCTTGCATCGATCTTTCGAACCGCCTAATGCGTTTCTAAATACCCGCTTCTATTTACCAGTCTTGGAGTCTACTAATAGTAGTTTATCTAACAAGTTTATTTCGTTTTACTCAAAATTTAGTGAGAGCAAGTTTATTAGGTAAAATGTATATAAGGCTCCTTCCAATAGACGTATGTATTAACCATTAACAAGTTAGTCATACGTCAAACATACAAGTGTCATACATAATACTAATATCGTAAATGTTAAAAGTTTAGATGGAAGGCTGTTTGTTTGAAGGTATCTTCAGAACGGCGGAACGGATTGCGATGAAATTTGGCATACATATAGAACATAGTCTGAAGGAACTAAAGGAGGAAGTAGTTTGTTTTAATACGAGTTGCGGGCGACAGCTAGTCAGTCATAAAATAATTATATACTGGTTAAATTGGTAATTGTTGATAGTCTTACATTGGTCATAAAGCAAACTATAAAATCTGCTTTTTAAGTTATATTTGTAAAACGCATCCAGCAACAGCTATTGCATGAATAGACTGGCTAGACCAATGAAATACCACGATCACACAGTTAAAGCTATTTTGCGTTTCGTCTGTTGAGTGTAGGTGTCCGACGCATAGGATGGGAAAATATATTGTACGTCTGCTCTTCCACCAATTAAATATAAGCAACGCATTTGCAAATGAGTTTGTCTATGGGCAGCATCGCTTTGCTATTTTAGCGAATTCAGGTGACCACTTGCTTGATTCCCATCCATACGTAAAATTTACTCAAATAAAGTTTGAAATTTAATTACAGCTTGCTTAAATATTTCACCGGTACGTATACTCTTAAAATCGATCTGTCATACGAAACAGGAATAAATGAAAAAAAAAATAGTTTCACATTTTAGAAAAAAATGCTTGAAACTTTTACGTAAAACATAAAAGTACAATGTAAAAGGAATAAAAACGAAGTAAGCACAGATACTGAATCACTTAGAGAAAAGGAAAATATGAAATAAACTGTTGGCGGTTGAATTTAATAACACTGCAGTCGATGAAAGCCTTAATGTTCTTTTTTAAAAAATTCCTGGCAGCGTAGAAATCCATTACAGCAGTACTTTTTTATGAAAAGGCTACACCACACTGATTGCTATCAGCAAATGGAATGCACTGCGGTTAACGTTCGTTATTGGTGATGTATCTTTTAAAAATGTAGCGAGTTATTCAAAGAAATGATTCAATGGAATAGGAAATATTAAACTATGCATTGGTAATAAAAGTACGAAGGAATGATACGTCCATTTTATACAAAATTTAACGGTTATAATAGATTAAGAGTTGGAGACGTATCACGCGGATACCACAAAAAGGTCAACTATAGACTAAAATGTCTATGGATTTTTATTAAACTTTTTTAGATATTGTATGAAATTTTTTAACTCTGCCAAATGTTTGATATATTCAATTTATAGATAATCTAGTTACTTAAGTTACGCTAGTTCGCGACGTGCGGATAGACGTTAAGTGTGTACAAGACCTTACGCCTGACGTAATTGCCAATTGGCAGGCGGATTGGCAAGGTCGTCGTATGATAGTTCTAGAGATAATTTAAATACAAACTACAGTAATTTCGAAATATATCAGACAATTATTAATATTAAAACGTCAGTAATCAATTTAATTTCTTTAATAATCAGTATATATATTTAATATTATCTTTAATGTAAAAATTATGTGATGTCTTATGTAAAGGAAGAATGCATTTAATTTGCTACTTTGATAAAATAAAGTACTTCTGAGCTCAACAGAAAACACTGATGAAATTGTAAGGCAGCGGTGAAGCGAATAAGAATCTTACAAAGACTAACTACATCACTTTCAAGCTTAGAAAATTTCTATCCATACTTATTTTGATTCAAGTGACTGACGGATCATGTTGTTAGCACGTATTGACGTATATTTGCGGGTATGGACATACGTTGTACTATTTTCACATCCAAGAACGTTAGTGGTAATTCGAATATTTTAGAACCTTTTATATTCCTTTGTTACTTCTTCTTCTTTCCTTTTGTTTTTAGTGACATTATAATTATAATATGATATATTATAAATTAATAACAATTTTATTTGTATCTAGCTAACGCCCGCGACTCGGTCTAAAAGAAAAAAAAATAATTAGCCAATTTGTTCTTCCAGACCGTGTTATATATCTATGCCAAATTTCCAACGAGATCCATGCAGTCGTTTCGGAAATGTCTAACAAACACCCATCCATCTATACTTTCGCATTTATTATATTAGTAAGATAAAAGAGATCATGTCATGTATTTAGCTTGACATGACTAAAAAGATTTGAAATGATATTATTATCGAAAGAAAATTTTAATCAACTCCAACAGCTGTAAATCTATTGAATTATAAAGCTTACTTAAACCTGAACTAAGCTTATGTATAACATAATGCATAAGTGAAGTAACAATGTATGTATCGTGAAACATTCGCTCGAGTTGCGGTACACTTGTGAAACTACGAGCAACTCCTCGACAACACTTAATCACTTAAGTTTTCGATAAGGTTTTACTTATACGTCCAGCAAAGTAACGTTATATTATGTTCGAACAAACGGTTTTGTATTCACTTGAACACAGTCAGCTGTATAAAAAGGTATACATTTACAAAACTTTAAAAAACTTCAATAGTGGTAGAGCCCGCTTTAAAATCTTTGCACAAATTAGTCGGTTCGTCCGGTGCAAGGGAAAATATTCTCTTTCTTTGCATCCCCTTCTCTGTCGATCAAAGGTAGGCAGCGCATCTGCAATTGCGGATGTCTATACGCAACGGTCGCTTCGCTATTTCAATGATTTCAGGTGGCCGTTCGCTGGTTTGAAACCTTATAAAAAAAATTGCGTTCTGGAGGCCTAATTTTAGCCTTCTCTCCCTTTCCACCGTTTTCTTATAAGGAAAAGATAGAGGAATTGGATTTGACAAAGAAGAGGACGTATTGAAAAAGAAAATAATATCTGTTGTGCGTACTCTGTCAATAAAATATAGGCAACGCTTCTGCATTTGTGGTTGTCTATAGAGAGGGGTTTTTAACCTTATATTTTTAAACTTATTTTTATTAATTTGATGTAAAAGACGATCATTTCATGTAAAAATTAACTTCAGTTCTGAAGTTTTTTAATACTAAATTATTGAAACTTTCGTGAGACATTATACTAAACTGATATATGCAGTCAGCGACGGGCCGCGTCCGCGAAATAATACCAGTACCACTCATGCTGATGAAGGGCCCCCGATGGGCTCGAAACTAGTCGGTGCCGCCACCGGACGTATATACGTGAGTGTTTAGCCGTGTTTATATATCAGTTTATTTTAATATTGCGCAATAAATTGAATATCTTCAATATTTGTAGGTAAAATTTCCAAAGGATTTATTGGTTCTCGATGTTTTAACAGAGTTGTAGTGCACTTTAAGCTTAGTGGCACGAAGTAAGTGCCTTATATCAGAAGTAGGTTAAAAGCAAGTCGCACTAAGGTAATTCAAATACAAGCGATTCGATATATAATTCAATTTTAAAATCTTACTAAAATTATAAATGCGAATGTTCTGATGTATGGATAGATGTTTGATAGAAGGTATAAACATACCGGGTCTATGGATCTTGTTGAAATTTGGCATAAATATAGAACATAGTCTGAAAGAACACATAAGCTACTTATTAAGTTTTTTTAATTCCACGTGGTTGGATTCCCGGGCGAAAGCTGGTTATATTAACTTGTGTTATTTATAAAAGCCAACTAAGTTTTTCATTTTAATCTGTATTTTCATTAATTGCTATGTAAAATCAATCGTACAAGCGGTGAAGCATATAATGTAAACGTTGATAAACCTTACTGATATTATAAACGCGAATGTTTAGATAGATGAATGGACAGATGTTTGTTCAAAAAGAGGATCGTGGATTAAAGGATCGTGAAGACATTTGGCACAAATAGAACACAGTCTGGAAGAACATCTTATCAAATTTTGTAATTTATTCCAGCTTGGGAGATAGTGTAGTTTCTTTTACAATTATTGATCATTTTAATTCCGAGCGGATGGAGTCACAGCCGACAGCTAGTATAGTTATATAAAATATAATTTGTCTTTTTTATATAATGCTAAAAACCTTAACAATGAGAAATAATTCTTTCCACTAGACTGTTTAACCTAACTTATATACTTTTAAATAATTAGTGAAGATATTTTTCTATTAGTGCTTTGTATTTAATCATCGAAGTTTATAAGAGCAGAAAAGAATCTGTCAAAAGAAACAATTTCTTTTAACATCTTGTTCGTTAAGAAATTTAAATGGAAATGAAAGATAAAAACAAACCGAAAAATATTATTTCATAAAATTGAGTTGCTTTTCTTGTCTATTATAAAAATGTACTTTAAATGGACGTAAATAAAAGCATTCTTTTCTGGCTACGTAAATAATAAGTTTTGAATATTTACTATTCGCTTTTTTATCATTAACTAAGGAAAACCATTAGTATAGATGTATCCAAATAAAACTGCACTAAGGGATATCATTAACAATTCTTAGTACGCCTGTAAGAATGCATGAATTTTGAGTTCTTACCCAAATGTTGAGTTGTTAATGCCAAACGACTTTCGTTTTCCGGAATTACGTAGAAAATAAAGTTTTTGAGTATATTCTAAAACTAACCGTCGTCCGTGACTCCGTCTGCGCGGAATTAAATTTATTCGTTGCCTTTGTGTTCTTCCAGGCTATGTTCTACATATACGCCAAACTGCAGAGAGATCCATTCACCATTCTCGAGACACGACACGACAACAAACATCCAACCATCTATCCATCAAAACATTCGCATTTATAATATGGGTAACATGATATAATAATATAATAAAAACATGGAGAATAGATGGCGCTATTCATATTAGTATCAGTTGGGTTTTTGTTTTTTTGCTTTTATAATCAACGTTCAACGACGACATTACTTTTTCGGCGTTTCGATAGAAGAACTTCAGTCACCGCGTTAGATAACTCAAGCTACTCCCTCTTCTAAATTAACGAACACATTGTCTATGATAGCGGTTGAGGCATTAGAGGTTTTACCTCTCACCCGCTTTGTTCCATTAATTACAACTCTTAAAGCCCTCGTTTACGACGTACGGTCCTAAAGTCTTTCAGCTTTTATTTATAACATTAACTTTGTTGACATAATGATGTTTTGTTTCAGAAGTTTTATGTTATAAAGTGCAGATCTGTTAAGTTGCTATGGAGATAGTTTTTTTTAATTATTTTGTGCAATATGATGAGGCTAAATTATAATCTTACTTCTTACAAATATTATAAATGCGAATGTTTGGATAGATGGACGTTTGAAGATATGTCCACAATAGTCTGGAAGGAACACATAGGCCACTAATTAAGTTTTAAAACCGCGCGGACGGAGTCACAGGCGACAGCTAGTTTAAATGTAAATTTCTATTCTAAATAAGTAATGTATAGTTGGTTATTAATAAAAGAAACTACATTAAATAAACTCCGGTATTTCCAAACGACTAGGACACAACAATTTTTCCTTAAAAAAGCTAAGTATATTTTGTCTCGTTGTGCAAAAGCAGCAAATTGTAAACCCCTTTTCTATTGTATAATATGTCGTATTCTCTAATAAAAATAACAAGAATAAGATCAAAAGCGATGTCAACGCGGAATTGTACAATCCAATCACAATACAATCGTCTCTACAATTGATCGTTGAAGGAAAATTCTTTTACTACTTAAAAGACTGCTTTCGAGATATTTTTAAAATATTTATTACCTGTTTTATGATTTTACTAGCTGTTGCCAGCGACTCCATCCGCTCGGAATTTAAAAAAATTAATTAGTAGCCTATGTGTTCTTCCAGGCTATGTTCTATATCAATGCGAAATTTCATCAAAATCCGTTGAGCCGTACTGGAGATACGTTCAAACAAACATCCATCCATCCATCTAAACATTGGCATTTATAATATTAGTAAGAAGTAAGTTTTGATAGAGATTTTTATTATTTACGCAGAACTATCTCCTTCGGTGAAATATTATTATTTCGAAATTGAAAAGTACCTAAGTTAATTAAAATATAAAATATAGCTGTTTAAGATCTTGTCATCCTTTTTCAATGTAGTTATGAGACATTTGAAATTGTATGAAATCATATTTTTTATAAATTATAAGTACCTTATCCCAGGTTAAAAGATTCACAATCTATTTTGGTGATCGTGATGTTAGAACGATAAAATGTACTCTACATTTTTTATTATAATGGAAAGAAAAAAAGATTGAAAGCGTATTTATTTTATCGTAGACATTTGATGGATTGATGAGTGTAGCGTTTCAAGATGAGGCTGTTTTTATAACATCAATTTGTCAAAGGTTATCCCTACAACTGGAGCAAACTTACGCGTAATATATCAAAGCGGAATAAAAGCCTTGAATATTCATTTTTATCGGTAAATCACTAAAATTCATTATACCTTAGATTCATCATAAAAGCAATATTTTTGAGTAGAAAAGATCGTTTTGATTTTTTCCTCAGAATAACTATGACTATACTAGCTGACGCGCGCGACTCCGTCTGGGCAGAATTAAAGAAAAAACATATGAAGTAGATTATGTATTCTTCCAGGCTATGTTCTATATGTATATCAAATTTCTTCGAGATCCGTAAAGCCATTCTGGAGATACCTTCTAAGAAATATCCATGAAAACATTCAAATCCACTTGACTTCAAGTTATTCTAAATTTATAAATGCTAACATTAAACCCTCATTCACCCGAAAAAAGGTTAAAAGTCGGTTACATTAAGGCGGAATGATGTAAGCTTTAACCTTAATGTACTTTTAAAAGTCGGTTGTGTAAATAAAATGGACATCATAACATGATTCGTAAGGATTTTTACTATGAATATAACTTTGCCATACAATGAAATGTATTAGAGATATCAGTTTTCTGTTCTTAAAATAGGTTAATTATTTAAAACTGTTTTATAACAAATTATCTATGCTGATGAGAAAGTTTAGACAAATTAAAATTAAAATAATAATTAAATTATCTTTTATGTTAGAGGTGGTTTTCAAGAGGTGTTAATTGAGGGCTCAGATTCGCCCTTAGTATAGGAAACAAGTTTTCATTGCTTTTATTGTCTTTAAAATGACAGATATCAAGATGACAAGTTTGTCAAGACGTTTCAGCAGTGGAAACACACGTCAAAAGAATGTGATTTACCCAAAAATGTTTATTTATTTTATTTTAAGCTTTGCACACAGTTTAAAGTACATAGAGTAACATTACATAGAAATACAGTGATGTACAGGTGAGCTTAACTCTAAAAGAGTTCTCTTACAGCTAACCTTGCGATACAGAGAAGATGTATAGTGGGTAATAACTATATGTTTCTTTATTATCTCCCATATTTCTAGATACTGGTACTAATTCTTATTGGGAAACGATACAATAAATTATGTTAGAAAGAGAAAACTACTATATAGAATTGAAATAAAACTAATTTATGCAACACAAACAAAAAGGTCTATAAATTACATTATACGTTAATCAGAAGAGAAAATTCCCGAGTCAAAGCACTTTATCACAACTTCCCTGAATATTTCTTTCGGAACCGCCTGCCGCTTGCGGACTGTAAATTAATCAGGACATAAATGTGTCGCATAATCTAAGTAATACGAATATAGGTGATGATATCTTTTTAAAAAAGTAAGTCAACGAGTTAACGCTTTTATGTTACGAATAGACTAATTCGAAAATTGAAACATTAATGTCTGCTTTATTTACAATTGTACGGATGCATCAAGAGACACTGTTCATGCAGAGACACCTCGATGTACACTAAGTGTACTGTGTTTAGTGTCTCAGTTTAATTCTATTCTATTAGAGGCACTGTACTGTATTGTTAGGAAGAAAATCCGAAAATGAGCCAGTGTTATGACTCAACGTAGCCTTACTAAAATGTCGACGCTTATGTCCCGTCACTATTCATTCTGACACTGGTCTTGTAACGCAAGCACGTCATTCTCGCCAAGTGATTCTAACTTTAGCGATTTCAGGTGGCCGCTTGCTCGTTTGCCACCTTATGATATAAAAAAAAAACTAATAATGTCTAAAACTATACAGCAGAAGATGTGGTTTTATTCTTTAGATAATGTGTTAGTTTTCTTTATTTTCATAACGGGAATATGTGAAACAACAATATTTTTATATACAAGTATTTTGACAGGAGAAAACTTCAGTAAGTAAATCCAGGTATGATGACTAACATTATGGAAAAATAGAACATACTGTACACCTTTGGTAGGAACTGTAACAAGATGTAACAATCTTACATTAGTAAGAACAAATGGAGTAAAAAATGCATAGTTGTATGGATTAGCTCAGTATAAATTAGTACATAAGTGAGGCATGCGATGTAGAATTGTGGCTAAGTGCAGATATGCATCTGTGAGCACGTTATATCCCGTATTCATTAACCCGTTCACTTTAGCGTGAACTTAGCTATTTAAGTTAACATTCATGGGGAAGTGCATTAAGTTAACAAGCGGTTAAACTGATTTCCAAAGCGAGTTTACATTTTAAACTTTACCTTTACAGTTTTTAATTTTGTACATGAAGGATATGGAAGTCAATATATAAGAGATTATTTTATTGCTAAATTTGCGATATTATATTACAGATATGTATAGCCTAAATTAGGGATAATTAAGCTTAGTGAGGTGATCAGGATGTAAGGCCTAAAAGTGGTTCTCACCTTACAATATAAAAACCTAAACATTTTCAAAGAAGGTTGTGCACAACTAATTCAAAGTAAAGTGGATCGAGTATGTATAATAATTTTTATAAGACTTAAGTTACGATCCCTGAGAACCCTATAATTTTCTACATCCAAAAAAGGTTAAAGTTATAAAATAATATCTATCATGTAAGCATGTCGTTTTTCCGACACAAGACAGCCCTAATTTATCTTTCTCACACTCGAATGGTTTTTACGCAACTAAATGATTCACTCCATTAACTTCCTGCTCTAACAATGTAATGATAAGGGGAACCTAATTTGAAAATTGAAGTACTTCTAGCAATAAAATTTTGTCAAGCTTTTACAAGGTTTGCGGAAAGTGAAGACATTAGTGTGATGAATAGAACGAAATTGATGATGTTAACTATTCGTAATAGAAAAAATGATGATGAAAATGATAGCTGAATAAAATGCTATAGTTCCATTAGGATTATGGCAGTTTTTTGACATTGTAAGGCTAAAGTTTTAAGGGGCAATGTGCAATAATCTCTTTCTTCTTCTGAAAGACCATGTTTGTCAACTTCAAGCGATTGATTTGTAACTGTTAACCTAAGTTCTCGTAGTAAACCCTTACTATTAAATTGATATATTCAAAACATTATCAAATTAATCTACATATTATGCGTGGTATTTTTATGGAATTTCGAAATTATTAAAACAATATTAAACCGTGTAACTTACACTCTCGCATTAGTCAAAATATAACGCTGTTAAGATGACATGGTTAGTTAACATATTTTCCGACTGTTACAAGAGCCTTGTCGATGAATCAAATTTTTTATAGATGAAAATGTCATAGGTAAAGACAAACAAAAGCACTGAATTTAGAATAAGGAATCTTTGGATCAAGTTCAGAAAACAACGGACCGACATTAGATTTTATGCCAAAAATATTATAACACACTTTTGCAACTGTCAGAGATTAGAGTAAAAAAAATTACGAACGAAGTATCGATATAATAAAGAAAACACGCCAACATCACTAACATACTTTGACTTTTAATGACAGGACCTGACGCGGTCGTCTATCAGATAAAAAAGAACAAACGGTTCTACACTTGCTTGTGTAGTTGTTTTGCACAAGTGTGTTTGTGAAACTGTTTACGTTCATAAAGACGTAAGCATCAGCATAATATGAACATGTGTGACTGTCAACTTAACCTCACACTGCGGATAGTGGCTGTAACGAAATTATTTAGTTTTAGTTCAACGTACCAATGGCTCTTAGCCTAGTCCATTTCTCTCTAATCAAAGGTAACATCCGAAGCTATCAAGAGCGTGATCCCGCATAAAACATGTTACGTTCTATCAGAATTAAAATAATATTGATCCGCAAATGCCAGGATTTACCAAATACTATTCCATTCGAATAAACAAACCATAAATCGGGAGATTTTAAAAGCTTTTATCTTTCTGTTTGCTCTTTTGTTTGTTGCAACGCCACGCTGAATTTAGGGTTTGATATAGCTGTTGAAACACTGTCAAATAATTTTAATCGCATATTTTTCTATTCAGTAATTATAACATTAATCGTTTTTGACCTGTATTGTCAAACTAGCTGTCGCCCGCGACTAATCAACCGTCCGCGCGGAATTAAAAAAAAACCTAATGAATGTGTTCTTCCAGACAAAGTTCTACATGTATGCCAAATTTCAGCGAGATCCGTTGACCCGTTCCGGATATAACTTCAAACAAACATCAAACCATCCATACACCCATCTAAATATTCGCATTTATAATATTAACAAGAAGTAAGATTACGCGAAGAGTAACTAAAACTTCTGTTTGACAAAATATCGACCCTGGTAGATGTTAATTACGTCTCGCTTTTTTATAGTTCATCTCTTTCTTGTAACGAAATATGGCTTATCGTGATACGCAGATACTTTAAAAATTACTATAGTCTAATTACCGTTACACAATACACCTCAATGAATCAATTTTAATACAAAATATCTATCGACTATCACAAAATAAATGGGCTAAATAAATCGTTTATATAAAATTTGAAAAGAAAACACACCATAAAGTAATTAATACAAGGATAACTGTAACGTTTCTTAATCATAACTTCTAAATCTCATCAAAGTTACAACAAAACTCTTTTGGAGCGTCTAAACTAAGTACCAGGCAATAATAAGTTACAAAAGTATTAAGAGTCCCAGATTTGAGGGAGAAACGGCGATAACAGCATAAATGTCGTTTATCGTTACGACCGAACTTCTAACGAGTTGCCATAAACTGGTTATTTACTTTCTTCACCTTTGTAGGAAAGGTTGCAAGATATTTTGTACGGACATTATCTCACCTGTTCAACTAAGTTATCTGTTAAAATGTTATCAAAAGAATAACTTTCTTATATGAAATACTAGCTGTCACCCGCGACTCTGTCCGCGCGGAATTAAAAATAACCATAATTAGTAGCCTATGTGTTCTTCCAGACTATGATCTACATATATGTCAAATTTCATCAAGATCCGTTCAGCTGTTTTAGAGATACCTTCAAACAAACATCCATCCATCCAAATATTCGCATTTACACGAAGCTTCTGTAGCCTAAAATATTTGATTACATTATTGTATGTATATCCATCCATTCATCTAAACATTCGCATTTATAATATTAGTAAGTGCTAGCTTATCAAACGTAAAAAAATCTCAATACGATTGAGTAACTATTTGATAATATCGCCATCTTTTGACATATTTTAAAACTATAATGACATCATTTGCAATATTTTTTAACATAAAACCAAATATCGTTACATTATACCATATCGTTGAAACATGTATTTTTATATTAGTCCCGTATGCACTTTGTCGACAAAAATTTCCAGCATCTGCGACGTTCGACATAAGACGTTGTTTCCATTGACTTTTTAATATATTGTCTGCAGGTACGGCGAACACTCTCAAATCTCTGCAAATACACGTCCCTAGAGCCATTCTAACAGGCAGGGACGCTGAGCTAATGTGTACTTACGAGCTGGAAGGAGCACAATTGTACTCCATACGATGGTACAGAAACATGATAGAATTTTATCGATATGTGCCAAAGGAATCGCCGGCTACAAAAGTCTTTCCCGTGGCGGAGATAAAGGTCGATGTAAGTATTAATGCACCTTAACTATTGTATAATATTATTTTACTCCTCTATTCCACTAAGCAACTAGCCGTGCGACTAATATTTCTATGGTAGTTACGCCAATGGAAGTAAATCATACTTTGTTCCTAGAAACGGCATTTACACGACAAGTCTGTTCTGCGACAATTTCTGCGAAAAATATAACAAAACTTACTTTTTTATTTAAATTACGAAGGCACTCTGGAATAAACACTTTCGAAGTGTACAATTATGTAATAACCACTCGAGTGTTTCTTAACCTCAACAATTAAATTGTTACAGCGTTCCTACCCTCGAGAATTATGCCAACATAAATTGTTAAGATAGTTTGACTTACTTTTTAAATCTCATTTTAATTTCAGTTCATTTACCGACGATTTTAATAATCCAACTTAAGTATACAGGAGTTGAGAATAGCTTCGTTTTAATTACTTTTATGTTATGTTAAAATGCCACAATTGTTTTATTCTAAGATAACTTCAGGCAAATCGTACATTGAGTTATAAAAATTACACACTAAATTGAGAACAAAATCTTTGATTTAATAACGTTGGATTATCCATTCTTTATGGAACACCCTATATTACACACCACAGATGTCAGAAATTCTACAATTCTAAAACTGTATTAGTATAACTGAGATGTAATAAATATAATTTTCAAACAGGTTGCTGCTTCAGACCAGAATCGAGTGGTGCTCACAGAAGTAGACAGAACATTAACTGGAGAATACCAGTGTGAAGTATCTGCAGATGCGCCTTTGTTTCACACAGATATCAAAGCTGCAGAAATGGTAGTTGTAGGTAAGATATTGCAATCAGGGGCCTCTTTTGTCTTCCAGACTATATTCTACATCGCTGTCAAATTTCATCGAGATACGTAGAGCCATGCTGGAGATACCTTCAAAGAAACATCCATTCATCTAAACATTCGCATTTATAATCTGTTTACTTAATGCAATGAGATCATTAGACTCAGATAGTGAAGACATTTTGCCAGACTTAATGTCTAAAGAACATATACTTAGCTGACGAAATTTAGTAGATGTAAGAAGATGGTGTTAGATCTACCTCCATCTAACCTTCGTATGTTCAATTGTTGCAATATTATGGTCTTAAATTTAAATAAAAAGTTGGTAAATTTCAAAAGTAAGAACAGGCGCAGTCCCGATATTACTCTTCTTTCTATGAAACCCTTTATTAGGAGCTCTGAAATATTGCATATCAACACAGCTGGCGTTAGTCGAGATATTTTGTAGAAACAAACGACCGGCCCGAATTCAATCTGCTTCCGTGCTTTATTTTCTGCATTGCCAAAATAATTTACTATGAATTACTTAATTATTTTAAAACATCATTCATTTTAAGTATTTAATTAAGTAAATGTTGTCTATTACTTTAAATGAAATTAAGTACTTATTCTTTATTTTAAGTATAACAAGCTGTAGGAATATTAAAAAAACATAATTAGTCGCCTATGTGTTCTTCTAAACTATGTTCTGAATTTATGCCAAATTTCAGCAAGATCCATGCAGCCGTTCTGGAGATATCTTCTGACAAACATCCATCCATCCATCCAATCTTCCTCATTTATAATTTTAGTAAAATTAGTACTATAAGCAACTATCCATAGTAAAGTTCCAAATGTAAATATGTAAAATTAAAATTGAATTTTACATCCATTAAGTAACGAAAAGAGCAAAAAACGCAAAATCATCCCTCTCCAATAAAATTTCACAGCGTTAATTAATCGGAAATATCATTGAATGAATATTAAACACATATTTCTGACATAATATTGGTTTTCGAATAAACACTTCTATATGACAAAAAATAACATGGTATTTATCAGTTAATAATTTTATATTTTCATATTATTTAATAAATTTTTCAGTTAATCATATTTGATTGAAACGTTCATTTGAAAACTAGCTGTCACCCGCGACTCCGTCCACGCAGAATTACATAAAAACTTAATTAGTAGCCTATGTGTTCTTCCACACTATATTCCACATCTATGCTAACTTTCAGCGAGATCCATGCAGCTGTTCTGGAGATACCTTCACACAAACATCCATCCATCCATCCATTTAAACATTCCTTTTTGCAATATTAGTAGGATTATAATACCAATATTTCAAGTGCATCATTCGTACAGTGGGTTCAGCCCAGAACTAAACCTAGAGGTCCTGGGTACCATGTACTAATTTTAAGTAAGCAGGAAGTCATATTTAGGACGGAATATTATGAACTGACAGCATTGTTATTTTTTAGAGCCGCCGTTACTAAGTCCAAATGTGACCGCTGACCGCGTGTCATACGTCGGGGGTGACCACATACGAGTAAACTGTTCATCTCCGCCTTCTCTACCCGCTGCCAACATCACTTGGTTTGTCAATGAACAAATGGTAAACAGTTTAAAAATATTTTATTATATAGAATCCTAGTCTACACTTAGTACTATCAGAGATAACAATAAAGCACAATAAAACTAAATCTATCGTCATCAATTTTGGTTAAAGAAATGTTTGTGTTTCAATTCCAATTTTTAGTTCTCGAACAAACATTGTAATATGCTTTATTAATTCATCTAGCTTACCCGCGACTCAGTCCGCGGGGAATTAAATAACTTAATAAGTAGCCTATGTATTCTTCCAGACTATGTTCTACATTTGTGCCAAATTTCATCAAAATCCGTTAAGCCGTTCTGAAGATACCTTAACCCGTGAATTCATCTAAACATTCGCATTTATAATATTAGTAAGATTTAGCATATGGTAGCATAAGTAGGTATACTTCCAAAGAATGTAATACTTAAAAAAAAAAACTTTAAATGTTTTATGTTTTAGGTTCCGGGATTCACAGCTAACCATGTGTTCAACTTTAGCAACGGCTTTGCGTCTAGCTTAGCTACGTTAGAACTGGAGGCCACAGCGTTATCACCGGTGCCTACACTTATGATCCGGTAAGATTGGTAAATCCATACTTTCAGACATTATTAGTTAGAATCCTTTGTCGCGAATGCCCTGGTTTCGTTAAAAAATCAAGTGTCAGATTGATTAGTGAAGGGACATAAAACCTCGACATTTTAGAAAGGCTATATAAGCTCCTTCCAAAGATATAACTTCAGTTTTAATTTGCAATACCTACTATGTTTTCACTCATCATCATCATCATTATCAGCTCACTATACGTCCCCACCGAGTGGCTCGGATCCTACCTAAGTTATATTTTCACTAGCTGTAGGTATTTAGTTATTTTAATAAATCTTTGTATTTCAGATGTGAAGCATCAATATTTGATATATGGAAAGCGACTAGTCACACAATTGTTTTGAGGGAACGTAGTGCAAATCCTGCTTCTGCATTAGGAAGAAGTTTTACAGGTAACTTAATACACTATAATATAAATTTAATTTTACTCAAAATAATAAATAAGCAATGGCCACCATGAGAGCGTCGGTGGCTCAGGGATAAACAAACAAATGTTCGTGGCGGGAACACCGAGATCATCGACTCCCAACGATATCCTCAACACTAAAGGAACAGCAGATGCAGGTTTTATGAGTCAAGTCACTATATCATGTTTATGACGTAGTGACTTGATTCATAAAATGACAATGTTGCTGATGTCCATGGACGTCGTTGAACACCTCGGTGTTCCCGCTGCTCGTCTGGCTTCTTCTGTTATAAAAAATCTAAGAAAGTTCTTATCTTTTGTTTTAGGAGCGGCAACAGAAACTTGTCTACCAACAATTGTGATGTTACTTTTACAAATTCTACTGCAGTTTTTGATGCAAAATTATACAGAAACATCTATAAGATAGCTGACTTACAATATATTTACAGTTGTTTTTGAATGGTTATCGTTATAAGTGATCTATTATTGGTACCAGCACGGATTTTGAACATTCTCATTAAATTTTGCATAATTAAAATTATTGGTGAATAAGAATGACGTGAGAGTGAGTCTAATTTTATTTGTTGTTACCCAACTGACAATATGATAATGGTTGTTGGGTATATTTTTATTTTTTATTTACGCAATAAAATTTACGATGTCAATTGGTCAATGAATCAGTTGGTCGATCGGCTAAACGGGATACACGCAAATATACAACTATTTTGAATTATACAAGGAGGGAGGATTTTAACAGTGCTAGATCCCGCTTTAACATCTTCGCACGAATTGCCCCGGCTCGCCCGGTGAAATACCACGACCACACAGAAGACAGGCGTGAAGTGGAAGCAATTGCGCATTTCGTCTGAAGATTGTGCGTCCCGGAGGCCTAATTTAGTCCTCTTTCCCTTCCCACCCTTTTTCTTATAAGGAAAGGGTGCGGGAAGTGGAAGTGGACTTTCCGGATGAGAGAATGCATGGAAAAGGAAGATATTTTCTCTCTGTGCATCCTCTCCTCCGTCGATTAAAGGTAGGCAACACAAGGACCTGATTGAACTTGTTTACTCCTAACTAATGATAGAACTGAATATTTAAAATCCATGCTGGTACCTCTTAGTGTATATGTGTAGTATATTCAGGGTTTTAAACTATTTGTAATAAATATATAATGATTTTACAGCATTTTGTTTTTGTTGTCGACGTTCTTTTGTTATCTCATCCGTTTCAACAAACAATGTTAATATGTCAAGAACACTTACTAATGGACATACTAAAAGCGATTATAATATGATTTTTTTTCGTAAAAATTATGAAATAAATGTTTTGGCCTAATCTACATTTGGAAAGTAAGACAATTTTTCTATCATTTAACAATAATTAAAATTGCAAGTGACATTTTAATGGCCTTAATAAAAAAAATTGACGAAAAAAAAAACGGATTTTAAAGTTATTATTATTTAAACATGCAACAGAAATCGAAACGTTAAATTAATTTTAATCAAAATTAATTAAACATAAGAATGTTAGTGCTAAAATAGTCATAAGAAATAATCCGTAGCTCCTAAACTATGCTGAGGTGTCCGTGTCGTAACACATGTATCAATAATATTGCCAACTCTCTCATTCTCTTTAAAAAGGAAAGAGATAGCAATAATGTTCTTACGTGTTAGATTTGAAAACGGTAACGGAGAAGTATATTGGATTGATGATTTTTCCCTTACAAAAAATGCCATAATGTTAAATAGACTGAATATTTAGAACAATCCTTTAATGTGTATGTATATGTAAAAATATTAACTTGTAAATATTATTGAAATAAAATATTTAATTTATAAAAAAACAATACCGTAATAGCACAGAATTAAACTACAATGATAATCGTTAAAACTATTGCTGTCCCTTTTACTCTGTTTGCCAAAACAGAGACAAAAAGCATCTATACAAGTCTTTGTAGTAATTCTACTTTTTAAAATGAAATTTTATAGATTATTTGATGATTTTGTTGTCTATAGTAAGATTCTTTGTCTATCACTTCATTGTTTGCTATTTCATTCCGATACCAAATTTCTCTGTATAAAATATATTGTCATCCTTGTCTTTTATCTTTGACAAAACAGAGACAACAATACCTTTTAAACGGAGATTTTTGTATTCAGAAAACAACGGTGAATCTATAATCTTGTATTCTTATATTTATTTAGTTATAAATTCTTTAATTATGTCAACAAATAATTCGTAAAAGTTAAAAAATAATATTTTCTTTTGTTTCTTTTTTGTCTAAGTGTTGAATGGGGCTGTGTTAAGTGATATACTAAAATCGTACATTAATTTTATTTATGTGCTAGATAATGTGATTGTACATTAATTTATACATAGGCAATAATGAATCATACTAGACGCTTGAATACATAAGTTAGATAAAGGCTTATCTATATTAATTTATTTTGTGTTTATAACTCAATGGATGTACGATGCGTTTCAAATAAGATTGTGTGTAAACTAACTCGACGTAATAACATTAAAAGAGAGGTAACTGAAAATTCTTGTCTCTTTCTAGTTTAAAAACAACTATAATTTATGAAAATACTTTGTTTGGGGTTAAATAAAAATAAGTAATTTTTGACGGATACGCACATTCATATTTGTAACGAACTATATATGAATGCTACCGCAGTATGTTAATTGACATGAACTTTGTCGAAATCTTGATGTGTTTATTCTTACAGTTATAGATTTATAAAACTTTTTACTGTAATTAAAGATAGTGTCAACAATCTAATAATACATTTGTAGAATACACGTTCAATAAATTTACCTAACTGTTAAATGGATTGCAAACGAATTGATTATAAGAATTGTATTATAAAGAAATGATTAATAAAATACAGACTTATAACTATAGTTTTATTTAAGGTTCGTGTCCATTCGTCCGCGCCTGACGCACCGAACGCACGGATTGAACTGATTTGCTTTGTCTTGATGCGATGCTGGCGGTGCGATGGACGCAGTGCTATGTAAAGGCATACAAATCAAAGTATCCATTGCACGTGCGTAGTAAGTGCGTTGCGTCCGATGCGGGTCAACGGGCGTACCCTTTACCACCGTCTGTTATATTTTTAATTAATTTATTACTGTGCGATTTGATTGCAAAGATACGTATAAATTTAAATAGCATCCCTGTCATTCTCTACGAAAAAAAAAGAGATAATAATATGTTTCAAAACAATGATCAATGAAATAGCTAGAACGGTTTTGTGAGTAATTTCTTCACTATATTCTTATTTGTTTTTATTTCACGCACACAGTCACGGGCAACAACTAGTTATGTATATTATATGTAAGAGTTTTAAATAAGATTTCGTCAAAATTCATAAAATGATTTTTAAAAAGTTTGTTTCCACAGATTTTAAGTACTCACTACCTCTTATTTTCTGAAAATATTTTCATATTAATCAGTAGTTAATATAAATATATCAGAAAAAATATTTTAAAATATTTCTTTTAATCATTCATGTTCGTGTTAATTTACAAATGGAAAGTAAAAAATGTTTAAAAGTATAATGTTCATTTTCCACGGAAATTCCAATCTCGCTTACAAAGTAATTTCATATTAAATTTTTGTATGTAATAAAAACGTTGTTTTCCAAAAGGTTTACACGGAGATATCTGTAAAGCAGTGCATCCAAAATTTATAGTTGTTTGGCCAGTAGTTTCTGCGTCAAGAGAGCTTCGTAGTACTGCTACAAATTTAGCTGATTTATGACCTAGATTGCTTAGTTTGAGATTGGATATTAAGCTCACGCTCGCTACGAATTACGAAAATAATATAATATATATTAAATAATTTTGAACAAAACAATTATGGCACCGAATTTCTTAATTCTCGCTCTAACAAAAGCCTTTTATTATCGAGTGGCCTAGGCTACACAGATTTTTTACACTTATGTATATCAAATCGAGTGAAGCTGGGTATAGTTGCTAGTCTTATAAGTTTAAACAGACCAATAAATTAACATGTTCACTTTCACAAACCACTGAGCTCAACGCGACGACTAATGGTATTGGATTTATCGAAGCGAACTTAATAAGATAGGTTACGAATATTCTGCAGGATAAATTATACATAAAAATTTACCAACTGAAATATTATGTACTTAATAAAGTTTTGATATCACTTTCATAAAATAAAGTATAATACAACGTCGCAGTCGTAACCCTACGTCCGACCGGCTAAATGGATTCCAAGATACCATGTTTTTGGAAGTTCTACCATTGTGTAGTGAATAGAGTAAGAAATTTAACAATAATTCTATTAATAGGTGTAGTGTATGCATAAACGTAGTGTTGTTTGTCTCGAGCGTACACGCCATAAGTAGATGCCGGAGAGAGGGGACGTCAGTCGATGTCAGACCTTTGAGCCGGCAACACGTGTCGGTACGTGAACGAGCCAAATATAGCGCAACGAATGCTACAATAGGTAAAACCATAACTTCGTTATTATGTATTTTATTATATTGTACTTGTATATTATGCGTAGAGTAATTAATCACATAAATAAGTAATGAGATTGAATATACAACTACAAAGGTAGACAGAAGAAAGTATAGATGGATTGTGTGTGTGGTGGATCGGCTGATAGAGATATATGGGAAAGTACATACTATGCCAAGTTTACGTAGGGTCAAGTACAGGTTAATAATAAAACAATTACTTTGTATTCTTTTCAAATATCTTGGCTGCCCAAAGTGATCGACACGCTGCGTTATGGTTATATAAAATTAAGATGTATATGAGTTGCTCATTTCATTATTAAATACTAAATTTCTAGTTATCTGTTATTGAAATAGTTTACATAACGAGACGGCATAGACAATGCTAAATATAATATCTGCCGATGTTACGCTTGCCGGCCTAGACTGGGCAATTATCTCTAAAACTTAGTTTCAAAGTCTTAATCGACAAGGGTTAACTTGCCTACTACAAAGTTTTCACATTTGCAGAAATAATTAAACGTCCTTGCTTTTACCAGGTAAATGAGGCTCATTTGAATGCAAACCGACTTGACTTTAACAAAAGTTTTATGTTAAAATATTTCTAACTAATTTTCTAATTCGGTATTTTAAATAATTGTGAAGAATTGGAACGATTTTTATTTAAAATGTTTTGAAATGTAATTTTATTCTTCTAATAAAATAAAATAAATGTAATTTTTATAACTACGCCTCGGAATAGATAGAATATTTGAAGAACTGAGTATTAACCTTTCCTAATCAAAGACGCATCTCAAGAAAAATAACTAATTAAATTAACGTATTACTAAATAAATGCGATGTTTAGATGGATCGATGGATGGTTCTTTGTAAGTATCTCCAGATCTGCTGAACGGATCTCGATAAAAATTGGCATACATATAGAACATAGTCCGAAAGAACTTATAGGCAACTAATTATGTTTTTTTTTTAATTCCGCGCGGACGGATTCGCAGAGGACAGTTATTAACACCTATATTTTCTTCAATTTACTTTTTATTTCATATATCTTATCGTACACCAACCATGACTTTCCAATGTCGAATACTCTGTACAAAACAAATCATATTCTTTGTTTAATCGAGGAGAAACTCAGTGAAAACTCGCGGGTTGAAGTAAAACATTTCGTCAAGAAATGAAATAAATACAAAAGTTTTTTTTTTCATTTTCATACTTATCCAGTTTCTGTGAATTTTAACCCAAAATAATATTATTCCAGTGAGGAAGTAGAAAGTACGGGCCGCGCCGCCTTCAAGAAAATATGCATAATATATTAGGCGCACTAAATCAGCTTTATTACAAAAAGTTGTGTCTGAAAACATACTTGGATTTTTTTAAGAAAACAAACTCTTCAATCCTACTGTATTCTTGAAAACCTAGATTCCATTTTTTGGTACTATTGTTAATAAAATCCATTCCATTTATTTAACATTTCCAACGTTTCATTTTTAAGCTTTATTTTAGCAAAATTTATATCTTATGTTTTGTTGCATAACTCAAGCTTCAATATTTTTCATAGAACTAGACTCAATTAGTCAATTGTGACCCCGATCACGCGGAAAAAAAACAATTGATAAGTGGCCTATTTGTCCTTCCAAAGTATATCCTCCATTTGTGCCTAATTTCATCAAGATGTGTTGAGCCGTACATCCATCCATCCATCCATCCATCTAAACTTTTGTATAATATAATATTAGTGAGAATTAAGATAGTAATTTTAAAAGTGTATACTATATTTTGATGCTGAGTACAATTTCCACTAAATACATGATCTGTTTCAAACATGCTCAAAACTTTTAATAAACTCTAAACGAATTATCAATTTTAATCAAGTATATCTTACCTACCACTAACTTTTGTTCTATTTACAATTTCCCTAGAATATTGCAAGTTCAAATTCCAGGAAAAACATGTTTTATTTAACATTTTACGAGCGTTGTAAAGCTCTATTCAAAGCTTGAAATAAAAGTTTATAGTACTTAAAAATTTAGCTCGGTGCTAAGGTCTGACTTTCTTTGAATCGCGCTTGTATTTTTATTGCTGGCACTTGTAAAGGTATATTATATTGTATAACTTCAGCAGTTTGTTTATTGAATTAATTCAGGTATTTACGATTGTCAAAGTTAAAATTTACTTATTAGAATTATTATGGAAAAAATAATTAATCCTAATTTAAACAAACAGAAAAGCACGATTTAGACTCTAATAGACGAAAGAGCTTATGTCAACACTATCTGTGGTCCGCGACTTTGTCTCTGCGTAGTTAGAAGAAAAAGTTTTGCTACTACTTAGTAGCGAAACTTGGTTCTATATTTATGCCAAATTTCAGCGAGATTCACGAAGTCGTTCTGAAGATACCTTCTTACAAACATTCGCACTAACAATATTAGTTACCATATTAGTAAGATACGTAAAGCTGAACGGATGTTAAACACTCTTAAGTCGATTGGGTAATCATAATGTTTGATACTATTTACAGCATTATTTGTAATTAAAATTCTATACATTAACATCTGTGCAAATATTTTATAGAGTAAACCAGAGACTCTCCGTGTAATAATTCAAAGGTTGAGCATATCAGGCGGATCGTGCGTAGAAAATAGAATACTCGAGTGAGCTTCTCATAAATTTTGAATCAAAATCGACTATCTTGCCGAAGTCTTTTACGAACATTGTTATTTGGACCCACAGGAAATAACTCCGCCAAATAGGGAAAGTAAATGCCTCATTTTCGTTTTATTTCTACGGCTATGTGAGATCTACTTTCTATATACTATCGAATTCGTTAGTGTTACCAGCAATCAAAGAAATAAAAAATGAATTTAATTTTTTTTAATTATCTGAAACTGACTGATTTATTGAAATCATACTGGTGTTATAAATGCGAATATTTGAGTGGATAGATGTTTGTAAGAAGGTATCTCCAGAATGGCTGCATGGATCTCGATTAAATTTCGTATAGATATAGAACACAATCTGATTAAACACTGTTTTGTTCTATATCTATGACCACCGAAATGTGTACGATTCCTGTTAATACTTTTGACTTTGACAAACCCGCAAAGGCATTATAAAATGTATACATTAGTCATTCTGAGTATATTAAAACCCAAAATGTGGAAAGCACTAACTCGCGCGATACCGGCATATGGTAACATTTTGTTTTGAAAGTTACTTTCCGACTTGTACCTTGGACTTAACTTTTGTAATTATTCAGGATTAACTTTTGGTTGCAGGAGCAGTCGTTTGAAAGCTGACATGTTACTTAATGAGTATGCTTCGAGTATTCAACGACGTTAACAAAAATAAATAAGTCCTTTCTCAGTACGAACCAGAGTCACAAAAACGCAGTGAAGTAATCACAACAGTTTATATTAATATGTTTTTAAATTTTGGTAGTTTTTTTTTACATATAACTCGTAAGAAACGGTATTCTTACAACAATGGTATCTTTCTTTCCTTATTGCGTTGAAGATACAAAAGAATATGTCTAATTTGCTCTTTGTCTAAGACTAATTTAGGTAATTCTTGATGTTTTATCATTTTGGCGAATCGCGTTGTCTTCAAACCCATCGTACATTAATTAGTAACCCAGAAACTCTGATGGCATAAGTATTATAATAGTTTTCCTTATTATGGCCCATTAAGATGTTATATATAATTGTTTATTCAGCATCTCGGACGTGTTAGATCGCTACACCATCAATATCACTAATCGAGCGTATAATTTGTGCGCTCGGACGGTCTAATTAATGACCTCCCTGTCCACTATAGCTCGCATATTAACGTGAATTATTTGATAATAGAAAAATAATTGTTTACTAATATTATAATAGATAATTGAAAATTATAATAATAATAGATAATTGAAAATTAAAAGACTTAGGAAATAATCTAACCTTAATTTTAAAAATGGAAACCCGACTGACTAAGGCTTATGATAAGTTGACGCCATCTGTTGGATTTATATTTTGATTGAGATTCGAACTCATGTTATACTAATTTATTCCCTATATTCCGGGGAAGGAGACGAATCGTATGATACCTCACTGGTCAAAATCGGTTCAATCGTTTAGGCTCTAAACCGACAAAAAAGAAACTTACAAAATCATCATCATAAATCAGTCAATAACAGTTCCGAAGATTACGTGGAACAAACGGGGACTTGTGAACAGACAAACAACTATAAAAATTAATTAACTTAATTAGAAATCGCAAATGCATCATGTTCACATATGAATTTTATTTTACATACAGACACTCCAATTCTATTAATATGTACAGATAAATATACTAAAATATCTAATGACATAAATTCTCCATCTAACTATTAATATAAAAGATAACATAAATAGTAAATTAATAACAGTTGCTCGATATAAATTCTTTCGAGAAAAAGGTCAATTCCTTTTTCCTTACAGCTAAATACAGCTTCACAAACATAATAAATAAATAGCCATTCTCTCGTTACATTTTTACTATTATATTTTCCATTTTGGTCATTTCTATAATATAAAATAGCTTTTAATAATATCTAACAGAGCCAAGATTTATTAATTAACTAGCCGTTAACCGCGACTTCGTCTGCGTGAACATGAAAATTAAACTTTACTTTTAATGCCGGAGTTATCAAGTAATTAGATTCTATGAATAAAATCTATTAGCACCGTACATTTTTCCGTGATAAAATGTAAGATACAAAAACACTAACACTAGGCCATATCTGTTCTGCATTGCAACGCATATTTGTAATTTGTTTGATTTTTTTTTCTATTTTCTCTTTTTGATTGTGTAATAAGTGTTGTAATGTTTTTGAACGGTTTAAATGTCTTATTATTATTATTATTATGGCACCGACTAGTGTCGAGCCCATGAGTGGTATTGTGGATGGGTATGTTAGTGAGCGACGGGCCGCGTCCGCGAAATAGTACAGTTGATGATTCTTCTTCTGTCTTCTGTCTTCTGTCTTCTGTCTTCTGTCTTCTGTCTTCTGTCTTCTGTCTTCTGTCTTCTGTCTTCTGTCTTCTGTCTTCTGTCTTCTGTCTTCTGTCTTCTGTCTTCTGTCTTC
>NW_013531079.1:1669848-1791841 GCF_000836235.2 Papilio xuthus | reverse complement strand
CTTCTTCTTCTTCTTCTTCTTCTTCAGGTGAGACAAAGCGCGTGCATGTGGTCTGGTCAGAGGCTGAGTTGCGACTAAGTTGTTTCGCCGTCAGGCGTCTTATTTATATGCCCGCTGAGCGGAGGAAGGGACTTATCGGAAGCACTCGGACCACATCGTGCTTAGACCGAACCTTTGGTTAATCTTTATTTCATATTCATACTCATATATCATACACCTCTTGTCTTATCTTATACCTCTTGCAACTTGCCGCCTTAATTCTTGAAATCGTGATTTAATAACTTCGTCCCCAACAAAAGTAGTCTTATTAGAACTATTTGTATAAACCAAAGTTTTTATTTCGCAACTCTAAACTTAAACTTCCTTCACGGAAAATCAGCTTGTATATGAAGCGTGAAAATTAAAAAAATACGTTATTTTTTCTAAAGAAAAGTTTTGTAAAAATTTTTGTTTTTCTTGACTACTTAGATTAAGGAAAGTGTTTTATTATTTGCCTACCGTACTAATATAAATGCGAATATTTAGATGGATGGATGGATGTTGGTTGAAGGTATCTCCAGAACTGCCCAACGGATATTGATGAAATTTAGCATAGATGTAGAACATAGGCTACCAATTAAGTTTTTTTTAACTGCGCGCGGACGGATTCGCGGTCACCAGCTAGTACTATTGTAAAAAAAATTACATATGTTAATATAGACTCAAGGTTACAGATATATCCTACAGGTTGCTAGATGTGTTAAATGGAAAATAATTTTTTCAATAACTCTTCAAATTTTAACTAATAAATTCTAGATCAAATGTAGCACAAATATTAGCAATACTAAGTAAATATCGTTAACGTTACTACAAAGTTGAGGTAGAACTTTAAGTTAGTGCAAGTTACACTTGTAGCATAGCTCTAAGCAAACCATTAGAACCGACCGAACACGGTCGTACGTTTTATATTTGTAACAAATTATCCTCTCTGAAATTCATATCCGTAACTTTGAAAAACGCCTTAGTTTCCCCGCCGGCGGTAACATGCGGAGTCGCAGATAATTGCAAAAGTTATTCACATTCCCTACTAGATGTGAAATGAAACTTTGAAACAAAATAATATTTCCACCTGTAGGTTGTACACTCCAACTCCTTTACGAGTAATTGACGTTCTTGCTTTCCACATTTCAAACTCCAAGTTTATTCTAACTTCAAATTAACTTTGTGCTCAAAATGTTTCACCTAATAAAGAATAATTTTATATACACCTTGCATTTTGATGTTCATTATAATATTCTATTTTTAATTAATAAAACATTTTGGACATTTCGGACAAAGGTTGAACCTGGCCATCCAACGGGGAAATGTCGCCAGCCTCTAGGGAACCCTACCGTGCGAGCGCAGCGATTTGGGGTCGAATTTAATATTATTTAGTTTAGTTTTAGTATATAGTTTATTTAATATAGTATTAATTAATTCATTTGTTTTGTTGTGGTTAGTTATTTAGTAAGATTATATTTTAATTATTAATAAAAATGTAAATATAATCTTACTAATGCGAATGTTGGGATGGATGAATATTTGTTAGGGTCACCAGGACAGTTGCGTGGATCTCGCTTAATTTTGGCATAGACGTAGAACATAGTCCGGAAGGCTGATGTTACTAGCTATATATTTTTTAAATTCCGCTCAGACGGAATCGCGCGCAACAGCTATTATAGTATTATTTAAAACATATAATTATGCAAAAATTTTATTTGCTAATGTGTTATTTGTGTTAGTAGTGTTTACACTTTAAAATTTAATATTTATTTACAAAAAAACAAACATTTATATGTGTTTCGTTTCAATATTCATGATGCCTTCACATTATACATTCCTGAATCCAGCATTCCCTCTCTTTCAGATATATTTCATTACATCCATTATACATATCCCTTTGACATGTGACACAGAAATTTTTAATAACGTTCTTGCATACCTCTTTTTATCTTTACATTTTCATTATAATATTTTTTTTTCGTTAGAATAAATCACCAACTCTTAAATATTTTAACAAAGCAAATACAAATTTTATTTATTCTGGAGCTACGCAATACAGGCGACTATGATGTACTCTATCGAAGACCAATAAGGTAAGCAAGTAACGCGTAAGTAAACTAATCATAGTACCTTCTTCCCTTCATAGAGTTGGCACAGTATCTACTCTTCCATTCATCTCTATCAGCCCTCATATCTGAAATCAATCCCTTCTTACGCATGTCATTTTCCAAGTAAGTTAACCCTTTCTCACCAATATAACATATACGTAAAATTGTTTTGGTTTAGCTTGTTTATTGTTTACAAATCGTAACAATATATTGGCTATAAATTCGCCAAGTATATAAAAAACGAACGATCATAAAAAGACAAGGCTTCTAAAGATTTTTTTCAGAGGCAACATAAAATATTCCGTCGAGGATTTTTTAAGAAAACTTTGTTATAAAAGTTTGTATTTGAGCCTTAACATTTTGCACTTTATTACGTTAATCTTGACGCCGTAATTAAGAATACAAAATGAGGTCGCAACTCTCTTTGAATATTTTAAAACTATCTAATTCACTCGACCGAAACTCAAATTTCATTAGGTAACGAGAGCCATGAAAACTTTACGTCTAATTATTTAATTAACAATTGCAGACCCATTCTTAGAAAAGAAATTTCCGTTTCCAGTGCATCATGCAATGAATAACTATATACTTACGTTGCTAAGCAACGGTCTATATTTAACCCTTATGTTCATTTTATATAGTATACCATACATAAAACTTTATAAAAATATACGATCACTATGAAAAAAAATTAACTTAGTTTTAATAGTTACAGTTTTTTGCTTTTCTTCAAAAACAAATCATGCTACAATAAGGGTTAATTCAGATTTAGTTAAATAAAAAGACTATTCTTTCAATTTAGGGTTGCCACCTTTTCGAGTTTGTATGGTGCATATTTGGGTCAGACTGGGTGGTATTTGACAAGCCATTGGACTTCATTTTTGTTGTCGTTAAGGATCTAAGGATGGACGTCTTTTGTTTTCTTCGTCGTTCGTCAAATCAAGGTTTGACAATTGTAATTTTTTCACAATTTTCGTGTTCATTGGCAGTTGCCAGCCCTATATCAAGCCTTATGTGTAAAGGCTCTAAAGAATAATGAAAGCTTATTTATCTTTAGGTACTGGTAATGAGTTTTTACAGCTGCACATAAAAATGGGGACTTGTTGAAACATTTCATTAAGTTTCTTATTGTCGGCTCACTTTCTTATTTCTTTTATTTGCTTGCATTAAAATGTAACCAGCAGCGGCGCTCGTAAACTGGTTTATACGTGTCTTATCTCGAGACGAGTTATGTTTCGGGTAACAATGTTTATGAAATGCAGATGATTTCGCTATTTTCAGTACGTATTCTCAGTACCTACACAGTGTTTTAGCAGTAAAAAAAGAAAGTAGAAAGAAACACTAATGCGACCAGAAGCCTTTAAAATAATATAAACAATGTTGAAAAGAATATGAACTTCTGAACTGTAAAATATTACACACAAACAAAATGAACATTTAAATAACTTATGTCGAGTTTCTGAAGTCAATTTAATCAAAGGGGACCGAAGAGCTGGCAGCTATCTAGGTCAAAGAATTAGTTTAGCTATTCGGAACCTTGCCTAAAGGGACTCCTTTCAATATATATTTTAGGTAATTGTTCGTTTTTAATATTAACGTATTTTAGCGCCAATAGCCTAATGGTTAAGGATACGGATTTCCGATCACGAGGTCGGGGGTTCGAATCCCGACATTCGACTATGTATGTCGTGAACCATATCCTAGCACAAGCATAGAGCTTAGTTGGAATGGTAAAAGAAATATTAGTAAATTTACAAAAAAAAATCTGCTAAAATTTTTTTGGAAAAAAAAATATTTTTTAGATTTAAGACTTATCATGTAAAATTTTATAATATGTATTACTATGTCTATAAATTAAATTTTATATTTACAAAATTAAATCATACGAAAGTATACATGGTTCGATTATTTCATAAAATGCGTTTCCGAACTACGTAACTTGAGTGTAACTCCGTTGAGACGGTCCTTAAACTCACGGACAATACTCTGCCTATTATTTTAACAAACCATAATGTAAAAGTGGAAACAAAGTGTAACCAGCGAGTAGTCTATCGTGACGTCACAAAAATATATTAGGAAATATAATAGAAAACGTTTGCAGTGAGCTTTCAGATTAAAAGCACAGAACTGACCCATTCCTATCCTTTGTACTCGAACAATAACTGTGTTCGGTGCTGAATGGTGAAGTTTATGAGTCCCGTCACGTAATGTCATCTAATGTAGTTAGTTTCGGTCCAAGTTTGATGCTGGTGATACCAACCGTAGAATTCGACTGCCTCGTACGTGTTATACATATTGTTGACTCTCTTATACTCAAGAAAATGAAAGAGACAAGTGTCAATGCAAAGTTCTAAGGTGACAATACTCACAAAGTTTACTTCAAAGTATTGAACTAGATGAACGAGCAACGTTAATATTATTATAAATAAAAATTACCTGTGATTGTAGTATTTATTCTACAATCACAGGTAACAAATCTAGTCATTTTATAAAAATTCCGATTTTAAAATACATCTACAACATGTATATCCGAGGATTTAGCTTTTCGAATTTATCAGAGGCTCGCCGAGGAATTTCAAGCACTGCATGCAGCCCGCAATCCGCTTACATCTACGTGCTGTTATTGCTTGCCTTTACATATCCTATGAATCTTGTTTATAAGTCAAAGAATCAAATTCCCTTCCCACATTTATATGACAATTTATTGACATCATTGATTTGTTAGTAAAAAAAAACACAACACCTTAATTAAAATTAGAAACATTATAATACCAAGTAAATAACTAAAATTAAATATATTTTAGGTTGAAATAATCAAAAACATAATTTAATTGTAAGAACAACAAAAACATAACCTCATCAGAAGTTTCTTACATTTGAATTCTTGTTTTTAAAATTTACCCCCGATATTAACAATGATAGTATTGTTTGAAGTTCGTTTGAGACGGTGTCGGTGGCTTCTTTTGTCTATATTCAATGTATTGAATATTGAGCTTTAAATTAGTTTATTAATTAACTTTGACGACCTTACACGGTTAGTTAGAGGTTAGAAGACCGCTATTTCTCAATTCATTTGACAATCGAACGCTGTTCAACAACTTTTAACAATATTCCGTACTAGCTATCGACCGCGACTTCGTCTGCGTGAAATTAGAAAAAATTATTAGGTGCCTATGTGTTCTCCAGGCCACGTTCTACATCCATATCAAATTTCAGCGAGATCCGTTGAGCCCTTCGGGAGATACCTCGTAACAAACAAACATCCATCCATCCAAATATGCAATTAAACATTCGCGATCATAATAATTATACTATTATTCGTGACTGTTTGGAAAATAAAGAATTGTTAAAGAAAGTGGAATGTAAATCAAGATCTTGTTTTAAAACACTTGCTACTACATTAACGTGATAATTACTAAAAGACTTATTCAAAAACATATCGTTATCTCTGTTTAGTAAGGAGAATCACACTAAACAAAAAAGAGAGAGTATGTTTTTATAAAGCGTATATCTTTATGTTCTTAAATCACCAACCTTCCCTCATCCTTACAATTGAAATACAACAGTAAAATTAACACAATAACATTAACTTTTCTGTTTTAACAAGGTATTTTTATTTTTTTATCCAACTTCTCGTTAACCGTGGCGGCTCTCATTGTAACTCTTGAAGGTTTCCTGTGGATTATTCAAATGCAAATAGCTTGCAGCTGACCATGGACCGCTGGGTTTGAAGACAAAATAATAACCCGTGACTACACAGCCACCATATAAATAACGCTCGTCGCTTTTCAAACACCAACCGGACTTGCAAAGGCAACTTTCAACACTGAATTTATTATTCTGCTCTTGTATTTCGTTTGCATATAACTTTTACAACTTAAAAACAGTCATAATAGTTTTATTGTAAGATGGCCAGATTTAAATTTGAATAGAAAATAATGCATCAATCTTTTTCAGTCCACTGATGGGCAAATACCCTCCCGAATGCGTTACATAATTTGCGTATCATCGCGCTACGCGTAGTAGTTTTCAGATATCTTGGCGGCTCTTATCTTCGCGCGAGTGGCTACACAGATCATAATTTAAAATTGCTATTAAAATGTCAACATTTTTGTCCCCTCACTAATCATTCTGACACTTGACTTGGTACCGAAAGAGCGCAATTCGCGCCAAAGAATTCTAACTAAAAATGTGGGGCGGGGCATTTTGCAGTCAGTGCAGCTGACCTTGTGTCGCCGAGATATTTGAAAAGAAATATACTTACGACTTACTATCGATTTCAAAAATCTTGCGGGAAAATATAATGGGAATAAATAATCTTGTCACTTTAGACACTTATAAATATCGATATTTATATCTGATCACAAAATGAAAAAGGAATAAACTATATCTCAATTAAGGGAGTCGATAAATTGCGCAATACATCAGATCAGCGAAGTTTCAACTGTGAAATATAAATCAAACAAATTGTTTCACTTGAACGTGAAATGTTATAAACGCGTCTGAAAATTCCATTAGTTGCAGAAAATGCATTTGCTATGAAAATTTAATTACGCCTGACGATGTGAACGGAATAAATTTATTTGCTGGAGTCAGCGATGTTTCAACATTTTTCATTTAAATATGAAGAGAAAAGGCAATTAAGAGAAATATTTTCTTTTATATTTCCTAGGTTTATTACGGTGGAAATTTTTTTGTGAATTTCGGAAATGTGCTTGCAGTTAAATTATTTTTGACGGCTTATGAAAACATTTTAAAAACTTAAAACATTTTGTGACGAAATTGTATTACTAAAATCTTACAAAATGGAAAATACGTGTGTATAATAAACTAGTTGTCGCCCTTGACTCCGTCCGCGGGGAATAAAAAAATGAGTTCTTCCAGGCTATGGTCTACATCTATGCCAAATTTCAGCAAGATCCCTGCAGCCATTCTGGAGATACATTCCTACAAACATCCGTCCAAACATTTGCATAAATAATATTAGTAAGAAGTAACATCAATAAAGCACGTTTAAAATTAATTCCAATATTTCAGGTCAACGTCAAGCAAATAGCTTAGCTCAATATTTGAAAATGGATTGAGGTAACCTTTTCGTTACCTTTGAACCAACCTCCATTAGTCTTATTGCAAATACGAACATTATCCGGGCTACTATACTACTGAAATTTGTACAACAATTACTAAGCAACATGTTTTAATATACAGCGTGTAGTTATCGATCTGGCTAACGGTAATGATGTAAATTACCGTTTGATCGTTGAATTTTGGGACACGCCGTATAACTGCTGATACAGACATATGGATATTGCAGAGTATGTAATGTACACTATAATATTAAAAAGAGAAAGGGAAAGGAAGAAAAAGGTTACAGTACAGTTTTAAAAGTAAATATGTCAAAAAAAAAACAAACAAATTAGTTTTAATTTGGCCCAACTTAGAGGCTACAATATTTACTTTTTTTAATATTTTTTATTTCAATACAGAGTTACTAACTAAGCGTGTTAGTCGGCGTCGTTAAAATATAAAAATCAAAACAAAAACTATACTCGTACATTCACTGAAAAACGGGTAACAAATCAGTGCAATACCTTATGAATTATTCATCCAAACACCCGGCCAATAATGAAAGGTGAAATGATTTTTCTTTTACACAAAGGTATGCGGTTGAATAGCTCGAATTGCCTGCGATCGAGTGATAATAACTCATCGATTGTTCCCACTCGCCCGGATACTCAAAACAAATGAATAATATACACCGTTATGTTATTGTATTGACAAAAAACGTATGAATAAATTCATATTCAAATATGAAAATATTTCGATTTCATTTACAGCAAAATGATTTAGATAAGATTAATTATAATATATTTCAAATCAAGATATATAGGTATTAATATAAATGTCTCCAAAAATAATGACTGTATCTCTATGGATCCATTTAGACAGACCGGTGCGGATATAACAGATTTTTATCGCAAATAAAATTGAACCTTATTCGATAGGTGCAAGGCATAATTTTACTTTTCAATCCTTGATCTTGGTTAAAAGACGCTCTCCACCGCCCCGGTCTGTTTAAAAGGACTTGAGACAGTCCATGTAAAAGAATAAAATACCATTTCTCAATTCGAAACAAGTCAAATAAAACAGTACTTCAAATTCATAATGGACATTCGTAGCCCATTTGTTTACCCCCGATTAAAATCACTTTATCAATCAAGTAAAAATTATTCATACAAAAAACAATGGCAACGCAAAAGGTTATAAAAAAGTCTCTTTCCTACAGAATCTCAGCTAACGTAAAACCGTGTAATGAAAACGAGATACGGAGTTAAAGCTCTAGGAGATTATGCGCTTGTTATCTCTCACATTTGTTAGTATATTTTAAAGTAAAAAGGTTACTGCTTTAATGTGAGAATAGAGATGGAAAATTAGTTTATGTAAATCCGATCATAAAAATCTAGTTCTAGTTAACACATAGTTATACTTTCAAGATAAGAAGTCCATGGTTAATATTTGCTGAAGCTAATTCAATTTAAAGTACAGCATATTAATAAAATAATAGTGTAATATGTCTTAAACTTTTTCAATAAGAACCAGTCAGAACTTGATCGTGAAAACAACAAAAGTTCGACAACACAACAAACTACGATACCTACGAACATTTAATTATTTTTTGTTAATGTGAAAACTTAGATTACCGTAAGGAAAAGTATACCTACTAAAGACATTTACCTTAAACGATTTATTTTAGACTAGCGGGTGCCCGTGACTTCATCAGTGCGGATTTAAAAAAAAGTAGTCTATAATAATCCTGCGTGCATCAGCTACCTTCCCGTCAAAGTCCCGTAAAAATCAGTCCAGCCGTTCCGGAGATTATCCGAAACAAACGCGGCATTGCGAGCAGACATATAGGCAGAGAGATAAAAATTAAAAAATATGGTTTTTCGTCATTTTTGATATGTCTAAAATTATGTACCTAAGTACTGTTAAGAAGAAATCCGACACTGCCGGTGTATAGGCGCAACACTTGCCTTATTTAAATATTCTCATAACAACGTTTATGTCCCCTTACTATTCAATCTGACGCTTGCTAACGAAAGCGCGCCATTCCCTCTAAATGATTCTAACTAATACGGTCTAAAAGTACAAAGCTCTATATTACATTCAAGTCTTCAATGCTCAAATATGCATTTCATTTTATTATTAAACAAACATAAAAAGGAAGAAAAATATCCGTTTAAAACCACAACAATTTGAGTGCTGGCAACGTTATTACTGAATCACTCCGAGCGTAAAATAAAGTAATAATAGAATGATGGGAGTGATTTAGGGATTTTGCTAAATTATGTGTTTAACTTCAAACGTTCGCAGTAATAGAGTTTCTAATTGTTATTCTCTCTACTATTTTATATTATAATCTAGAATAACAACTGGAAATTCCATGATTTATGAATAGGACTATTAAAAATAGATAGCAAACTTTATTGCTGATTTTAAATGCAGTAAATTAGAATTTTTCCCTTTCCTTCTTCCTTTAACCCTTATGGTGGATTTTTCTATCGAAATATATTGCTTTCTTTCTTTCTTTAAAATAGTTTTGACAGTGGAAACCCACAGTTAATTTACCTTTGTATCTATATTGTTAAAGGACCATCTACAATACAAGGAAATCGATATATCAAGACCATCAAACCATACAACTTCGTCGCCGAACTCGATACGAGTTGAACAAGATTAGACATTACGTGACATTACTGCGTAATGGATAACTTTATTGACGTCAACAATATTATAAAGTTCGGACGCTAAAGTGGATGTCGTGGAGCATGCAATTTAAACTTTGGAACGAACATGTTCATTATAATGAACAACAAACACATTGAAACATTATCACGAGGTTACACTGTCGAACCACAGTTTTTAAGGTTTATGAAAAGTTTGTCAGTCCGCATTTTCCAGCCTCGATACATAAAGAGCGAAATATGCCATCAAAATTGGACGACTATTCTGGGCTGGATATGTCGCATGGAAGAAAGCAGCGGTGTCAGACAAAATGAAGCGATTCTATAGCGAGATTCTATATGTATGGGACTGACGAGCGACAATCACGTGACTTATCGAAATTTATCGTCGTTTATAGAATTTCGTTATGGAATCGCTTCGGGGCGAATGCAATTCGATTGACCTCCCAGAGCTCCTAAACGCCTGTTGAAAAGTTAGCCAGATGACAGCATGTGCCAAAGCTGACGACGACAAACTTAAAATATCAGCTTCAATAGAGCGAGGTGTACAAATTTACTATACCAGGACCACGGAGTGCTTCAATAGATGATTTACTATGATGATGAATAATACTATTATTCTTTAAAAAGAAATAAACTGTAGTAATAAGTTTAGAGCTTTCATTTTTATACTTTGTGCTTTAGTTTATTTATCCGTAAATTGTGCTTAACTGGCCGGATCCTCTCAACATAAATTAAGATTTAACGTAATATAAAGCAGCGCTAAGCGCACTAAAACAGATTTAAATGCTCCTTGATCAATTACAATTTTACCGTATTTTAACTTTAGAAACTTCTCATTTTAATATGAAAATGTTACTGTTTATATAACAAGTTTTACTTACCCTATTGAATAATACTTTAAATTTGATGCATTATTTATTCATTTATATATCCAACAATAACCTCCATTCCTATGTACTTGAAAGATTTAAGTTCTATATCAAAAAGATCGAATATTAATAAATATAATTTCATAGAAATAAATTAGCTATTTATTCTGTCTTAATAAAGTTTTTAAGCAATCCCTTAGTGTAGTTTTGTAATACTAATAGCAAGCAATGTTCCTTTAATGATCATTTAACTAGTTTGATCTGATGATGCTGATATACAGCAACACATCCTTGCATCCATCCTCCATTACAGGATTTTTTTGTATGTAACGAATAAACTCAAAAACTAATGGATCTATTTCAAAAATCTTTGGCCATTAAAAACGACATTATCACTGAGTAACATAGACTGTATCATCATCATCAGATCACTATACGTCCCCACCGAGGGGCTCGGAGCCTACCCTAAGTTAAGGGTGATTAGGCCATAGTCAACCACGCTGGCCAAGTGCGGGTTGGTATACATAGACTATAAGTATATAGTACTTTATAATTTAAAAGTATTTATTATTTTTAAAGGTTGTAGCGGTACAAGTGCATATTGCAAGTACTATTGCAACCATTTTCAAAAGTCTGAGTTTCGTAAAATCGAATTCACGAATGAAATTTACGATACAAATTTGTCGAACTCTCGGCGGAAAGCTTACACGGACGTTAGATTAAAGTTTATATTTCCTGTTGTTGGCTCTGTAAGTCGTTTACTTAAGTTATTCCTAGCTTGAAACTCGCTCCGACTTGTTCAAACTGTTGAATTACTTAACTAACTTCACTGGACTTCCTATATGCATGAACTTCGATTTTTATTAGACTACTAGCTGTCGCCCGCCACTCCATCCACGTGCAATGAAAAAAATATTTAATTAGGTCCCGGCAATCATTCGAATTTTTTTCACTTTTTAAACCTTCCCTAGACTTCAACGAACATTTCAAGACTAAGATAAGATAAATCCGTTCAGCCGTTCTTGAGTTTTAGCGAGACTAACGAACAGCAATTGCTTATTATATATAGATACTAGCGGACCCGACAGAAGTTGTCCTGTCTACACGTCTTTAATTTGAAAATTCGAATATTATTTAAAATTTGACACTGCGATGGTAGCGCCGTCTGTCGGATCCAATGTAAAACATTCCAAAATCAACAACTACTAATAAATTAGAAATTAATTAAAAAAACATTGTCCAGCGGACAAAATTGTGAATCTAAACCATTCCCAGATCCCCTTGAACACACACAAAAAATTTCATCAAAATCGGTCCAGTCGTTTGAGAGAAGTTGAGTTACATACACACTCAGAAGAATTATATATATAAAGATATAACGAAAGTGAATACAAGCTCTTGCAATGAATATAACTTACAACAAGTAATAATTTTTCAAATGCAAACTTCTAGATAAATGGATCATTTCCCTGTCTTCTTCTTACTTTATTTGAAATCGGAAACAGAGGTTTTCATCTTCAAAATAGACTTAGCATAAACTCCATTCATTTTAACTACACTAGTGGAAGTAATTTTCCGGCAACATTGTTATTATTGATCTTACTAGCATTATAAATGCGAATGTGTATATGGATGGATGGATGGATAGTTGTTTGAAGGTATCTCCAGAATGACTGAATGGATCATGATGAATTTTGCCATACATATAGAACATAGTCTGGAAGAATACAAAGGCTACTAATTATGTTTTTTTAATTGCTAGTTATTATAAAAGGTAAAATAAAAAGTACAAATAAGCGCATAAAAGCATATCATCTGAAATAAAGTATCAAAAAGCTCGTAAGCTCGATTAAAGCAATCAATAAATTCTATATCCCCTTTTAATAGCGTACAAATCGAATTGTTTTTTTATTCCTTTTTATTTGCGCACCGTACATGCCGTGCTCGATCTACGTGTTCTTTTCAACCTTTTACTATTAAGCCCTGGTCTATGTCTCTGCATAAACTGAGAAGATAAACATTTGAGTGTGTTCAAATTGAACGAAGCAAATGGATCGATAGAAAGTACATATTAGAAATTAATATGACCTCATTTGTACATTAATCATGACAAAATTATCAAATGCAAGCTGTCCCCGCGAATACGTCAACGCCTAATTCAAAATAAACTAAAGCTGTAGCCTATGTGTTGTTCTATGCAAATATTCAGCAATATTCATGTAACCTATCTATCCATCTAAACATTCGCATTTATTATATTAGTAAGATATTGCTATGAGACTATAACAATTAGGCGGGAAAGAATCTGTTGATGTTTAACAAGATAATAATTTTATTTTTAAAGGCATTAGAAAATATTTAAACTGCGAAACACTTTAAAAGTCGTATGAAAATCCATGGACAAGAACTATACAAAAAAGAAATAAACTGTCTCCATTTTATTTATTTCATGGTAAATTAATGAATAAAAATTCTCGACTCTATAGGATTTGTCATAAGCAAAAGCATGGAGCAAAAAAAAGATAAGGAAATTAATTAGCTGAAAATATAACGATGTATAAGAGAAAAAACATTCAATAGAGACCAGACATCTTAACAAAACTGGTAAAGTTATTACATCCTTCAATTAATTAATGATTTCCTCAAACAAAACATATAAAATGAGCATCAAAAATATAGCAGTTAAGTCTCATTTCCATCGCAGCTTCGCAGCAACACCAAATAAAAGTCCGTTTCCACGGTACATTTTATAGCTGCTAAAAAGATAAATGAGTCTTGTTAAAATAAGTTCTGGTAAGGGGCATTAAAATGTTGCTTTACGTTAGAAATATTTTTTGTTTTTAAAAGTAAAACAATATGTTACGGTAAAATTAGTTATTAGGACATTTGTTAAAGTGGCTAATGTAATATAATAGGTATTAAAATAATCTAAACTCGTCGTAAAACTAGATTAAAGTATATAACTTGTAAGAAAGTCTATTGTTATGCTTTAGAATAACCTTTCTAATGAAATTCAAAATACCCTACATTAATCTACACTGTCTTATATCTCTGAAAATTGAGCCAGTGCTAGCGTTTCTTCATGATATTGTTTATTTATTTAGTTAATAATTATGTTCGACGTAGAAATAGTGAGCAAAAGGAAGAGTTATATTGCGTCGCAGTTCACAGTTTCACTGCGATGCCGGAAACACTTGGCGCGCTCGTAAAACAATAAAAGTAATGGGGACATGTAAATATTATTGCATCACAAGCCAGCATTCGGAGCTGTTAACTACATAAATGGCCCGTGAATTTACAACGCGGACAATTTTTGCCTGCTTTTTACACGTACAATTGATATGGTAGGATGTTAACCCGACCAGGAATATTGAAAACCTATGACCACCTTTAACATCGTAAAACTATAAATCTACCTCAATAATTCTAATGTACAGTTATATTAATATCGTTTAATAACTCTAAAATCGTTTAGTCCGTAACCTTTATTTTTATTCTTTTGACTGCAATTGTTATTGACTTTAGTATGTATACGTTTTCAGCAACCTCATAGTTTTCTTTTTTCCTGATCAGACTACAGTTTAAAAAAAATTATATATTATTATAGATTTTATAATAGGTACTCAAACTCAGCTAAAGCTCCCAAACACTATCGCCGTTGAGTTGTTACACCTTAATACGGCTTTTGGTATAAACGATGAAAGCTTCTAGGAAAGGACGCGGATCGACCCGCACGACCATAGACACAGTTTCGTTTGTGGCAGCATACACTTATTATGTAGCATCATTCATCATCAACCTGCCCTTATCCCTATCGAGGGTCGGCACAGTATGTGCTACTCCTCCATACATCTCTATCAGCCGTCATATCCGAGTCTGCCCCCTTCCTACGCATATCCTCTTTCACACAGTCATTCCATACTTTTTTTGGTCTTCCTCTACTTTAAAAAAATATTATGTATCATCATTATTTGTGGTTAATGGGTTCATGGTGCTTGTCAGTCCGTGGTTTTTGATCGTCCAAATACTTCTGCAGCATCAAGAGTTGTAGAAATCCACGGAACCCGAAAATGCAGTATCATGGTTTGTTCAAACTGTGGTTTACAATTAGTCAGTTGCAACAAACGTAATTGCAAGAATACAATAGGTGCATAATGCCGTAAACTAAATTTAGGTTAGCTTTAAATTCTAAAAACCATATCTTTGCATAAAATTATAGATGCTATTAAATTTAATGCAGAATTACCAAAAATAATAGTTAATTATGAAGTTAGCGACTCTGTTATATGAACACAAAAGGCTTAAATTAAACACTGTTATTTAAATTAGAATGGCTGTCGTGCTATAATTAAAGTCTTTCTAAAGCTTAATATTATAGGGAGTTAACGAATGAAATAACATATTATTTTAATTTCAAAGTTATTCATATTACTAATTTATAATAAACCTTCGCCCCTAGACAAAGTATCATTTGATAAACGATTGAATTGATAATGATTGAAATAATTTAATTGTATGGAAGTGACAACAACATTCGATATACTAATAAAAAAATGGCTAAACACTCATGTATATTCGTCCGGTAGCAGCACAGACTAGTTTCGAGCACATCGGGGGCCCTTCACTCATGGGCTCGAAAGTAGTCGGTGCCGCCACCGGACGAATATACGTGAGTGTTTAGCCGTTTTTATATAAGTTTATTATAATGTCTCAAGAAAGTTTGAATAATTTATCATTCGATATATCACGTATAGGTCACGTATTTTTCCTATACAATTTGACACATTTTATCGGTTCTAATATCGATAGCAATAATCGAATGTTACATTGTCTAACCCCTCTTATCATTTATGTTTTTAGGATACTGTTCCTTCTTTAGCGTCATATATTTTAAAATCAATATTCTACTATTATAAGATGTAATTACAATAATACCAGTGGTTTGGTATAGGAAACAAACTAGCATAGATTTTTCATGCATACGGTAATTTTATATTCACACTCCTCGATGCTAGTTAAATCATTAAATAATTCAATAGTTCAAACTTTTGATTAATGCAAGAATTTCTTTCATAGAGTTTTTTCCTAGAAGAGGAATTCTTTGGAATCTCTTTGAAACTTTTTACACAATTATTTAATACTCAGTCTACATATTTTTTAGCTGTGCAACTGCCGCACTCAGATTCTATTAGTTAAGGGACACGCTTAGTGTTGATTTATATAAAGTAACATTTACAATAAAATAACTGTTGCCCGCAACGTCGTCAGCGTGAAATAAAAAAAATAACCTCTGTTGCGGACAGACAAAATTTAAAAATAATCTTATAAATATCGGAAATAAATCATGCGCACGAGAAATTTAAATTCTATTTTGCTATCCCATATTTATGAATTGTAAAAGCGAATGCGAAGATATAACATTTTGTTTAAACCACTGCATATTATATGCGTTGTAATTATCTCGCTTCTAAATCGCGCTGAAATCTCTATTAAGTGAGCACAATAGGCAACTAAATGAACGGCTTAAACCAAATTTTGCATGAGTCTTTTCGGTTAATAAACACTATGTTACTCGTTTAAGTGAAATATATTGCAAATTTTATCATAAAAATAATTTTAAACTTAAATTAATAGAAAGATAAAGTAAAATTAAATAAAATGTTCAAACTAATTCAATAGTTTTTTTAGTTTATTTCAAAACAATCAAATATTTTCTCTTGATTGAAATTGTTCTTATTTCCTGAAAAAATTGTAAAGCATTCAATACGATACGTAATAAACAATTTTATCGCAATTATTTGTTTTTTTTACCGTTTAATTGCTTTAATATGTCAATTAAACATGCGATTTTCAACAAATAATCCGTCGCTACCGGAGCACAGGAGTAATTACGCCTTCATCCGTATCAAGTGTTGAAATTTGTGCGCTCGTGAATTAATTGGGAAATCGTTTCCCCAGAACTACTTTTTAACAAACCTTGTACATATATTTCATTTAGACAAATAAAACTGTTCTTATTAATCCTTTATTGACAACTAGCCGTCGGATGAATCCGTCCGCGTGGAATTAAAATAATAATAATAAGTAGACTATGTGTTGCTTCAGCCTATGTTCTACATATATGCAAAATTTCAGCAAGATCAATGCAACCGTTCTAGAGACACCTTCAAACAAACATCCATCCATGTATACAGTCGCATTTATAATATTAGTAAAATGAATTTCGAATGGCGACCTTGTACAGGTTGTCGCGCTGTAAGCCTTTACAATGTTGGATGTAGAAGACTGGGGAGAAATCCGATCGTCAGGAGGGGACGGGGCTTACACTTAGTTAATGAAATTTATATATTATGACGAGTATTTAACGTCGATTTACAAGATCTTCGGTTACGCAATGTGTTTAGCTTTCGACTAAACTAGATTAAACGAATGGCCCGCGGTTTTGATCCACGGCATGTAAGTACTACAGGCCTTGGATCAAAACCGACTTTTTCTCGATATGGAAACATTTTAATTTTGAACAAAAAAGGTAAATCCTTACTAAATATTATATATGCGAAAATAACTCTGTCTGTCTGTCTGTCGCGCTTTCATGCCAAAAGTACTGAAGCAATTTAAATGAAACTTGGTACACAGAGAGTCTAGAGCTACAGAAATGACAATGGCAAATAAGCAATCGGCCAAACAAATGTGTTTTCTACCTATAATGTACAGAGGAGGAGATTAATATAAAGATGATATTTCCCCTTACTACCTCTCCCCACCCCACTAAGTCCACAAAAGGAGGTATAATATGAATCGGTTATTCTTTTAATTAAACGTGCACTTTTTCATGAAGCAATCTTTTAAGTAGAATACTCACATAAATTGAGTTTAATGGTCGAGCCAGTCGTGGAAGTAAATTAAGAGCTAGCTTTTCAACAAAGTGCAATTAAGATTAGTAAAGGTGCTTCTCGGTTAATTTAATATAATTTGTAGAAATTAATTTAAAATGCATACATGGAAAAATGGCTTTAAATGAATATGAACTAATTTAGGTCTGTAACATAATGACGCGAATGCGAACAGAAACGGAAGCGAACTAATCTTACCAATATTATAAATACGAATGTTTGGATGGATGGATGTTTGTTTGAAGGTATCTCCAGAACGGCTGTATTGATCTCGCTGAACTTTGGCATACGTATAGAATATAGTCTGAAAGAATAAATAGGCTAGTATTTTTACATATTCCACGCAGGTGGAGTCGAGGGTAGATATTATAGTTTTGATATAAACCTGGCATAAATGTACACGTAGACACGTTTAAATACAAAATGCAACGAAAATTACGGGGGAAATATTATAATACTTTGGTAGCATGCCCATACATAGTTTGGTCCTAAAAATCCATGCATTATTTTTGTTTTTTTATTCTGATATCAACTTACATTGCTTCTTCATATCTATTTTGTCTAATTTCTGACAATAACTCTAACTTTTTTATTACAAATTATATCTTTAGTATTTACTTTTTTAATTTGCCGCCATATTTGCAGTTTATGCCCAGCGTTTAAAGGACATTCTGTGAGTGCCTATAGCACGGTTTCCTATTCGTCGGTTTTTTGTAGTTTCATATACTATTGACATCAGATTAACTAATCGTTGCAACGTATCCAATATTGAAATAGTTATTTTTAGACGGTATTAGTTGATAGTATCATTTGGCGCGAATGTTAAGCTTTATACAAAGTCCAGTGCCAGAATGAATAGTGAAGGGCGTCATTTCGTAACGTCATTTCAAACGTCGACATTTTAGTAACGCTAGTGTTGCGTCAATACACTGTCACATTTACAGATTTTCTTCTTAACATTATGTACGAAAACTGAAATGATTTAACATTGTACTTAAATCTACTATGTTATATTCTAAGTTACTCTATAAAACTTTTACATAGTTCCGTCTTAAGTTACACTTAGTATCACCGATGCGTAACTGCACCGGAGTAGTTTGCGACTGCGATAGTTTTGCATCGTTCATGCAAGTTGATAGGGTAATAAAAAATTTATTACATGCACCATTTCACTCCAACCTATAAATACATTAAAATTGAAGTGTCTATTTGTAATATCGATAAAAAATATTTGTCGATCATGATATATTTACGCAACCTATAACGAAGAACCTTTTTCTTATGTCTGTCCGCAAATACAGCACAACACTGACGAAGTCACGGGCGATTGCTAGTATTTCATATATCTATTTTAATGTATCTAAGTTCATGATTATCACTAGATTTAAAAATAAGTTTAAAGTAGGCGAAGTCCTTAATTTAATAATTATCTACTTACTAACTAGATGGCGCTATTCTTAATTTTTAAATAATTCACTTTTATTTTATCAATAACTTTAAACAATAAAACTTGAAAACATTACTACTACATTAAATAAGCATACAAAATTATCGCGTATTTAATTTTAAAACTTCATCTTTGAGTTTATTTGCCATTATAAAACAGATATTTCTACTGCAATGAGCTTTAGTTAAAAGATAATGTTGATACAAGCGAACCGGACAAAGTCAGGTCCGGACAAACTGCGGAACTCAGCACTGTATAGCATATAACTTATCTATGTTGTTAAATGCAGGAAAAATGATATTTAATCTAGACCCTGCTAGTAGTTTGTTAGTCTAATTGTAATCTGTTAGAACGGTTTTCAATTATTAATATAGAATTGTACACCGTACGAATAACTAAATTAAAAAAGTTTTAGATTATAAGAAAAAGGTTGAAGAACTGGCCGTCAATAAACTAAATGGAACACGCAGTTACAATTTAAAATACGTTATAAAACTCCATTGTTATATTTCATCATTTTTTTGAAGGAAGTAGGCAACACTTAAACATTCAAAGGAAATTTTATGAACCATAAAATCATTTTACATCACATAAGCGGTACGGAAGGGATTCATCCTAAATTTTACATCTTTGCAATTTCATCTGAAGATGAATTTCGGTTGCGTATTTTACGGCGTTTGTTACATACTGCTGGAGAGTTTAGCAATTAAATAAAAAGAAAAATAAAAGCATTCAAACGCAAAAAATCAGTATAACAATCTTTAGTTTAATTGGTAACCATCTTGGCCATAAGATATGTTGTTAATTTTTTAAAACAAAAAATAAATATGACGAACAATCATCAAAAAAAAATTCGCGTTTCGTCTGATGAGTGTGCGTCCCGGAGGCCTAATTTAATCCACTTTCCCTTCCCACCCTTTTTCTCATAAGGAAAGGAAGGAAAGAAGTGGAAGTGGACTTTCTGAATGAGACGATGCATGGAAGGGGAAAATGTTTTCATGCTGTGCATCCTCTCCTCCGTCGATTAAAGGTCGGCAACCTTATAATATAAAAAAAATCAAAGAGCTTGTATACAAAGATGTCAGAATAAGAACATCACGCGACAAAAATAAATAATTTATATCTAACTATTTTAGTTACGATTGATTTTGCATATTTAATTTCATAATATTCCGTTTTCTCGAAATTTGATGTATCACGAATTTATTATAACCAAATATCGTAAAGCGCTCTTCAAATTTATAGCAAGATGATATTGCGAAAGTTTAAACCGTAAGATGATTTCCTTGTGCTAGCGCTAAAGTTAAAATTCCATTTTATAGTTCATAAAATTTCTTATAAAAATTTGATCAGAGCATCGGGAATTTAAAATGACGAAATTTTTAAAATACATAAATCATTCACCCTTAACACATTATTGATAAAGACTGGAGCATAAACTAAGGAATATAAAAAACAATATTTTTATCTTACTAATATTATAAATGCGAAAGTTTTCATGTATGGACGGATAGATGTACATATGTTAGAAGGCATCTCTAGAACGGTTCAACGGTACTCAACTAAATTTTGCTCAGATGTAGGACAAAATCTGGAAGAAGAAATAGGCTACTAATAAGTATTTTTTTTAATTCAATAATATAAGCATACATAAATAATATTCCTCCCATAATAATATATTTTGAGAAAATATTTTATTACGTTTCAAATTTGATTTAAGGGTATTTTAAAAAAGCATGGTACGCTTAATTAATAAGACAGGATCATAAAGAACTTACAATCCACAATTATTATGTGAAATTTTATCCTGCATAATTCTTTATAAAAACAAATAGAAAAGATGGGAAGTAGATGAATTGATTTAAATTTAAATTGAAGATACTCTACACAAAACATTTGCAGTTCTTTGTAAGCAACAAAAGTAAACGTAACATAGTGTTAGAATCAATTTATTCTGAAGCAGGCTACGCTATTCCTCACTATTTCTTAGTTGTATTTTCTTTCATTACGTTTCTAAAGACATAGATTGATATTATGTTATTCATATTATGCTAAACTTTCGATGGGCCGCGTCCGTGTCTGCCTTCGAAATAATACCAGTCCCACTCACCCTTATGAAGGGCCACCGATCAGCTCGAAACTAGTCGGTACCGCCACCGGACGAATACACGTGATTGTTTAGCCGTTTTATATAAGTTTATTATAATGTCTCACGGAAGTTTGAATAATTTCATATTATATTCTTTGATAAGTTTACCATAAAGAACTTTAAAAATAAAACTTATGACTTTCAATAAAGATTTTAAGAAATTGTTTACATTTTATTATTTCGTTTAATTCAATTTGTAAATAACGACTCTATCTTTGGTTTGTGAATTGTTATGAATGTATAAAGTGCCTACAGAAGTAGAATACTGATGTTGGATAGAAATCTCTCTATCTGCTTTATAATATTAAGAGCTTTTATGGGACATAAAGTCTGTCTTCAATGAATACGAGGAGTGTTCTTGCAGTTAAAATTTAACGCGCCTCTGAAGTAATAAACGTGTTCTCAGTCATTTCTAAGGTTAGGGAAAAGTGTATAAATCAAATATTCGGAATATTTAATTAGGCTTTTGCATTTGAATATTGTATTTCTTTATTATGTTGGTGTATGAAGATAACAAAAATTATATTAAACTCTTATTTAGTAGTTCAAATCAAAGCCCACAAAGAATAATATAGAAGAAAAAAGTTTTAGTACTAATTTACCCGTAGAATTTGTCTTTGTGAATGTCCCTTTTGGTCAAAGATTATAAACAAACTCTTGATCAAAAAAATAGTCATAATTAATGTCAAATATAAAATAATTTAAAGTTACACATCAACCTTTACGTAAAATAGATAAAATTCTAACATATTTTATTATTAAAATATTTTATTTGAGTTCGTTCAAAATATTCGAAGAATTTGACGCTTTAGTCAAATATTGAGATTCGTGAGCGAATGGAATTTTTAAACTATTAGAATGAAACATTTTTGTAATAATTATTGGATGAGTTTCGAAGTTTAAACTATTCGAGAATTCATACCTGAAATATGAATAATTTCGTGTCAAATGAGAACATACTATAGACTTGTCTACTACTCTAACACTATGAAACAGTTTTTTGAAGTCTGTATTGATTGAATACATCTCTCTCTTTCTCTCCTCTCATTTGTTATATCTTTCATTTCACTCATGTAACGAAAAGTACACAACAATGAAATAGAGCAAAGACCACAGAGTGTACATCTGTATACTTGTACCACAACATGTATTATAACACGGCTGTCTAATCTACGGTCAGAACACTTAAAAGTAAAAAGAAGACAGTTTTTTAAAGCATTGTAAGATTTAAGGCGATACTTAACTGTCAGCAGAGACAGTGAACATTCGGACAATATATCTTGCGAGATGGTGATACACTTAACGGAGTGACATGGCCTTTGTCTCTCGTTGTTACACTTCTCGTGTGACCTGGTTAGTGTGTCACAACATTTATTTATTTATACGAGCTCCAGTGCCCTACGCTTCTGAATTCTAGAGTAAAATAATACTTTTTTATGAACATGAAAGCAATAAAATTGTTAGAAAACATTTCAGTTTATTTACAAAGAGTTTTATTGGACAATATAAAATTCGAATAAGAGTTTAATCGTTTGAATTATTTGAACAAAATCTGTTTAATTAACCATAGGTTTACACTACTGAGCCGCGTGTACAGTCAGGACACTGCGCAGTGCACCAATTACAGAAAAATTGGATTTATTCTTGGAACGAGACTAACACCGCTTGCACAAACGATGGCATAATAGTAAAAAGCAATACCACGGGCTAATCCATTTTTAGAGACATATTTAAAAATTAAAGTCCTATTGGTTATTCTTTCCGCGACGTCGTCTAAAACCTTACGTAAAAATAAAAAAATCTGTCAGTTTAAAGTCGTACACCGACAGATTCCCCGATAGTACATATATAGTAAATGTAAACGTGAGTTTGCATAACCGTAACATTTGTATAACTGTGTGACATATTGTCATCCCTTTTATTCCCATAGCCGAAACAGAGACAGAGAGAGAGAGATATGGTTATGGAAATAACATATAAAAATGTAAACACGTAATCAATTCAGATCAAATTGAAACCCATGCAGAAGTTATCTAGTTATCTATGAGAAAGGCAAATCCTTGTGCCCAGCTAGCGTCGACTCGTCTTCGATTGAAGAGGCATTTGATTTTTATATCAAGAGAAGAAACGGTACGCGAAGTTCGCAAATCGAATCAATTGAATCGAGAGGCAAATATTTTCCCGGACTTTTCATGAAAAATATTCCAGCTTCCTGTTTCATACGAAGTATAGAGGTATGCTTAATATTTGTATGCAATTTTAGTTTATTTTATAAAACTATCTAATATATACATTAAGATATTTATTAGACGCAAAGGAATATATCCTTTTTCAATGCGTCTATACGCAGCAGTCGCTTCACTATATCGGCGTATTTCGCTGGCGGCTTACTCGTTTGCCACCATATCATAAAACAAAAAATGAATATCTCTATCATTAGGCCTATGAAAATTCACTTGAGGTATTGGTGATCATATTTGACTTATATAAAAACGGCTAAAACACTCATGCTTGCCTTTATTTTGTGACTGCACCGAATAGGTCGAATAATTTGATAATTGACTTGTTTTCTACATTAATTTGACTTTGTTACAGTACATTTCCACTGTTGAAACACTCGTATATAACTTATTATAGTTTAAAAATAATAATTTTATTTCTTTCTTCTCTCAAAGTTTTATATTTTCAAATGATGTTTTTTTAAATCAACAAATAAAGCAACCAGTATTTTCAAGCTAGATATTTTTCGATGCACAACAGTTGGTGCCTTATTCTGAATTTGAATAATGTTGCATCGGAATAACTAGAAAAGGGACGTCCCCTGCTGTTATCGCAAGCCGTATCAGAAATGAAATACACTTTCTAGAATCGTGTTTTCTAGAAAAATAATATCAAGTCTGATATATGTCTGTCTAAATCAAAATTACTTTAGTAGATATTTTGTTCCAAAAGACGATGATTCAAAGATGTAAATGTTAATATGGAGAAATATTTATGGTGAGATTAATACCAAAAAATCGCTGAATTAAACGCATGAAAAATAAAAATAAATCAACGATAGATCGATGTACATCGACTACAATGACTACAGCAAGAAGGAGATGTGACATATTGGTTTACGATTAAAGAAAAGGCCCTACTGACCATCGGACTATGTTCACTTACTCCGCTGTGGCAGCGGCCCAAAGTGTTCGCCTTTGACACAATTAATCATCTATGTCTACCCTTGATTTTTTGTACTGCTTGATTTTACCACAGACAAAAATTCCATGTCGCCACTTTCTTAATGATATCTACAAAGAATCTACAATTTGCCTAAGTATTACTAAACTGGCGGTAGCATACAAAATTTTCTAGCTTGAAATCATTAGTGTAAAATATTCATAATCTATGTAAACTTATGTTCAGTCTGTCGTACTTTTCTATAGACTTAAATAAACACGGATTACTGGTTGTTTTCATTGATGTGGTATCTCCAAGTTGATCGGACTGCGGGGTGGCTGGGAGCCAAAGGCGCTTAACTAGACGCGCTTTGAATAGCCCCCAGTCTCTTTACATGCAGTTGATTAAAGCATCATGCTTTAATTGTATACTTTATCTTACAGTGTGTTTACACTGGACAGATACTTGTATATAAACATATTGCCTACTCTTAAAGAAAAACAGAGACAAGATTATATTTTAACATTAGGAAGTCACGGTTAGAATATACGGGGTATTTGAATAAACTTTAAAACCCATGGAATTATTTAATGTAACATATTCTGTGAGTTTCAGCAGGAGAGACAATCGAATTGTTAAATCTTAGAACTCAAAAACCGTAAACAGAAAACCATATACGCTATTTGAATAACGGGAAGACGAACGATCCTAAAATGTAGTACAAAATAAGTAAAAATAAAGAAATTAACGGCAGTAAAACGAAGTCACCCTCTAATAATATTTACATCAATTGCCTAAACCAATTTTAATTATCTATATTACTAACTTACCTTTTCGTGAATTTCTTTTTTCTCTCTTCTCCTTACGAACACAATGGCAGCCAAACTATTTTGTAAGTCTTGTAGATATATGTTCACAGATTACACTCTCACTTCACTTTTTATATTTACACAAATGTTTTACATTAAATTAATAAAATTTTACAGATTCATTATAATTAACTAACTCAACTCACGACGTTTGAACTCCAACGCAAATAGTTACGTGGGCGGAGAGGTGACTGAGGTATTACGTTGTCTCGATTTCTTGTTTGTGAAGTACCGTCTTTTCCAATTATTTTTATTCCGATCTACGTAAAAGTGCTCACAATATGTATAGAGTGTTGCTATATACTACACAGGTTATATTCGTTTCTATGTCACAGATAAATGAAGAATCTTATTAAGAATTTAAATTGTTAGCAAACTTATAATGTTGCTAATTAATATTTCTGAAACCAAACATTTAAAACTGTAACATCTTTTAATTTTTGCAAAAAAAAACACTTTCACATAATTTCCCTGTCAAACTTTTATTACACCTACGTTTATGTTGTCTTTTGTTTTTTTTTGGATTAAAAGGCATTGCGTGTATGTGGCCAGTGCGACTTTTTTTTAGAAGAATATGGTGTTCATTTAACCTCTTTTGTACTTAATAGTACCAAAGAGGTCGAATGTATGTATAACTTTTGTATCTATCATGCAACTCATATAATACCTTCGGAGCTGTCACCCTTGCAGATGTTCGCAATTCAAATAAATCTAGTTGAAGAGGAAATATTTTCTCATATTTTATAGGAAAATTTTATGTTAGGCGCGCACCAGATGTCGCGGGTTTGTCGGTTTATAAATTATTGATGTTATAAAAATTTATGTTTTATTATGATGTATGGTAAACGCCTTAAAAGTAAGTAAAGATTAAACAAGACTAACAAATGTATGAATAAACTAACTTTAGCCCGCGGTTCCTTCCGCGCCCAATTAAAAATAAACTTAGTACTGTTCTTCCACAATTTGTTCTACATTTATGAGAAATTACAGCGAGATATACGCAATCTTTCTTGAGATACATTTTACCAAAGACCCATCCATTCATCCAAACATTTGCATTTATAATATTAGTAATATTTAAAACGTAAAATGTCTATGCCAATTTGAAAATGTCAAATATTTGAAATATCTATTTCAAATGTTCAAAATATTGATTCTGCATTTTATTGAAAAATATAATCGGAATCGCTACAATCTTCTATTGATACCGTTTTCGTCGGAAACTATTGCATATCAAATATCGTGTCAAAGAACATAGTTTCTCTTCCATATGGTATGGCAACATTTTACATATCATTTTTCTTTGGTTTTCATATTAAAAATATTAATATTTAAAATTTTTGTTCGAATTGTTGCAATTAATTGCGGCTTTTCGCAATTTATTTTGTGCCTGTATCTGTCAATTTGACAAGTCGTCATTTCGTTTCTTTTTTAAATTAAAAATCTGTAAATACTGGTTCTCAAAATCAAAATCAGTTTTGGTATATTCTAGTATTTCTGATAACATTTGCTTTTATTAATATTATTTAATTATTTAAGAAATTCATGTGTACATGTAAATAATTATTTGACTTGCATAGTTTGTAAAAGGAATCTGAATCCCGACGCCAGCGCCATCTCGCATCTTACAGTGACATTTCAATTTCTACATACTTCCCGTACATTGGAAGATTTTTCATACTAACATCAATTCGTTCGGCGACAACTCGGAATTATTGTATGCAATTTGTTATTCAATGTTCACGACAATATTATTTTTAAAATTTTAAAACAGAAAAAATCAAATTAAATTATTGTAATGTCAAACTCATACTGTGTATTGTCTACAAATTAATTTCAAATATGGAACGTCATTAGTATAGATATCTATACTAATGACGTTCCATTATTAGTTAAATAAATTCAAATTTAGAACATAATTCCAACATCCATAATTCAACAGATTATCTAATTATTTAAGGTACTGCAATGTGTCTCAGTTATTCCGCACAGATAATGCAACGCCAGTGTGGCATTAACCATAACTGCACTTTTACCTTTTTTCAAAGAATTTACTAGTTGTTATGCAATAGACAGAATTAATCGATTTAAATAATATTTACTTGCTAGCTGTCGCCCGCAACTCCATCCGCACAGAAGTTAAAAAAAACATAATTAGACTCATATGTGTTCTTCCAGACTATCCGATCCGTTCAGCCGTTCTTGAGATACCATCAAACAAACATACATCCATCGATCCATCTATTTAAACATTCGCATTTATAATATTAGTAAGATAAGATTTCCGTCTTTCATTTCTATGCTTTTTACAATTGAAATAGATTTTACAACAGCATCATTTGGAAACCTTTTCTGTTAACAATGTTGATAGAGTGAGCTTGCGAGTGTATGAACGCATACAAACTACTAAATTGAATTTGCACCCCACTGACAATATATCAAGTGTACGGGAAGCGTGATATATTCAACTTTTTTTTGTTACGTTATATCAATCCTATTTGTAAAATATTAAGAGCTCTTGTTGTGTCGCATGTATGAGATTTGACGTATGATGTATTGCCACTATGTACTAACCTACTTTAATATATGAAGATGATTATTATTTTCTATCCCGGATAACCTTAAAAACTGTTAATTTTAAATTTTAATAATTGAAAATATATTTGTAAGTGAAATGGACATTTTTCTCATTAAATTGGATAAACGTAAAAAAAGGAAGATTTATAATCATGGGTGAATCTTTATTATTTTTATACGAAAATAGCTACTAATTATAAAAAATACATATCCGGTATGTATTTTTACTATTTTCATCTTTTTAAAACTCGAAATTCCAAAACAAAATGACTGTAGGTATCTGTCAAACTTAATTCTGTAAAAAGTTTGTAATTAATACGTCGCCCGCTGACAGAAAACGAACTGGCCGTAAAGAAAAAAAAACATATGTGTTGAATTAAAAAGTTAATTTTGACATTTGTTATAAAAACTTACGAGTTGTTTTAATTTTCGAAGAGAAAGTGTTGTTAAGTGTATACATTCGTTTTAAAACAAAATTTGGAAAACAAATTAGTAAATTTCGTTGACTGCAAGTTCCCAGACTATAGTTATGCAGAATATATTCGAACATTTATTGTGTTATTGTGAAGATTAACCTTATCATTAGTTTTACTGTCTATTTTAAGACATATGCAGAGTAATCAGAGGTGAGTGATTTATGATATAAATGTATTAACGTCATTGGTATAAGTAATCCTTATAATTTGATATAGATGTGCAAGCCCCTGTGGCCTAATGGATAAGGCATCGGCCTCCTAAGCCGGGGATTGTGGGTTCGAGTCCCACCAGGGGTATCTTTTATTCTTTTTAGTGCCCGTAAAGATTTTTAACTGTGAACTTAGTTATTTGTTTTTATATGTATTTTTGATATGTTTATTGCATTATATACTTGTATAGTATATAAGTATACTACAAAAATATTATTTACCAACATTGTAATCTTCCATAAATTTTTAAGGTTGTCTATAATCGAAATCAATCGAATATATTAGGGATGAACCTCCGAGTAAATCTTGCTCTATTCCAATTGTCATAAGGTAAAAGGCTTTCACCAAAATGTAAGTGTACCATACGATTGAACTCAGACATGGGTTGACCAATTCACTGTCCAATGGTTTCAATAGATAGGAAACTAGTAGTAAATCAATGTGATTAATGAACATAGAAAATAGAATCTGCTAAAGTAATAATCGATTTTTCTATGTTTTTAATTATTTTTTTTAATTCCACTATAAGTCCACTAACTCTCTATATAATTGTTATTCTTTCCAATTGTCAATTTAGCTTAGATGATACCAGTCCTTCATAAAATACAGATTATTTAAAATGTCAAAGGTAACTCAGAACAGAATAGTTAACTTTTTTTTTAATTGTTTTTAATATTGGCCACAAATACTAAAAAATTGTTGACAATTTATAAAAAGTTTTTTTTAAAAAGTCACAACATTATATAGGTTAGTTTCATAAAATCCTAATGTTTATAAATATATATATATTAAAGTTATAAACTGTGACCTAACTAAGGAAGAAATGCAATTAGTGTCAATCATAAAACATGTCCCGAGCGCGCCGTACCTAACATTTATAACTTAGTTTCTCTTCGTTAACTATTAACATCATTAGACAAACTAAAGTTTGTTTTACCCTTTTTTTAACTAAAAGTAGTGTATTTTTTAGCAGAAGGATGCACCATAATTAATCAAATGCCTATAAATATCTTAGAACGAAAAAATAACAATTCTCTTTTTAAAAATAAACGATTACTTTACGTAACCACTAAGGAGGTTTTACAGTCTGTAGTGTACTGGCCAAACACATATGCGTCTTCTTGTACTTTTATTCTCTTTCTCATCCACTCGTCTTAGAGTCTCTAAATGGCCACTAAGAAAGCCTCTTATTGGAGATTTTAAAAGTAAAATAAATACACTAATTTCCCAAATGAATTACTTGCTTTAAATATCAATTGATTTCTAATATCTAACGAAACAGAAGAAAGGTTAAATAGCCATAAAAATAGTCAATTTTGAACATAACATTGTTCAGCTAGGATCAATATATGTAATTAGGGAACGGATGTCCATCGGATCCCGCTACAAAGGGAAATGCCAACCGTTAGTTTTCCAGCCATTTGTCAACGTGTCCTTTCACGTTTGTTTTTCTATTTTTAGTTTATTTAGCTTCGAGTAAAACGAGTGTTCTTAAAGAATTGCTGATATAGAAAAACTTTAACCTTATTTGTTTTTTATGTACGATCATTTCATTCTTATCGTATGTTCTGAATTAAATTTAATTCTGTATTATATTTTTAACTAGTTTATTAATAAAAGATATTTTATGCTAAAGAATACAAAGCGTACTAGTAGTCTCCCGCGACTCCGTCCGCGCGAAATGAAACAATCCTTAATTAATGTGTTCTTCCAGATTATACTCTACATCTGTTCCAAATTTCTTCCAGATTTACATTTAAATTTTTCACTGTCCTTTCACACATTAAAATTATGTATGGCTATCTCGTTTTATTTAAAGAAAATAAAAGAGAAAACCATATGTTTTTTATTTACCGTAACGAGATACCTATTATCTCTTATTCAAATCTTTTTAATCTTTTGAAATCATTTGAATTTCGAACGAAATATAAATACGGCCAGAGCCGCGCTGAATCAAATCATTTTTAAATACATTTTCTGTTCCGCTAAATTAGCCAGCGAGTTTATGTTAGCTCGGAAAATATTAAAATGATAAAATTTTTCTTGATTCTGCAAATTACATAACAAAATAAAAGAATTTTTTATTGGAATTGTGTATTTAAATTTTATTTGTGTTTTTTATTTGAAATTTTGATAAAATTCCGTTAACTTTTTAACTTGGACGTTGTTCTATGACAGACAAGTTGTGCTCTTGCCGTTGACAGTTCCTAGCTTGATATTAAGTACTCTAACTAGCAAAAGCGAATTGTACCATGTCATCTTATATATAAAATTCTCGTGTCACAATTTTCGTTCCCATACTCCTCCGAAACGGCTGGACCGATTCTCATGAAATTTTGTGAGCATATTGAATAGGTCTGAGAATCGGCCAACATCTATTTTTAATCCCACGCGGACGGAGTCGCGGGCGACAGGTAGTAATTTCTAAAATCTAAATATTTTTTCAAGTATATCATTTATTAAATAGATCAATAATATGTCTAAAAGGTTTTACAATTTGTTAACAGATGGCGTTAGAAACACAATAAAATTCTAATTAAATTAAATATACGTTTTTACGACAGATAACACATCTTACTATCTTACTAATATTATAAATACGAATGTTTAGATGGATGGATGTTTTTTCGAAGGTATCTCCAGACCGGTTTAAAGGATTTTGATTATATTTGGCACAGATGTAGCACCTAGTCTGTAAGAACTAATAGGCTACTTTTTAAGTTTTGTTTTTATAATACGATGATGATGATGACGATAATTTTTATATACGATGATATACGAAGTGGCGGGTGATAGCTAGTCTAAAAATAAATTAAACACGTATGCTAAAGCCGATATCTGATTGAAAAATAGTTTCTTGGATAAGTCTATCACAAAACTGAAAACATTGTGCAATAGTAAAAGGCCCACTTCGCTTACCATGGTAATTTTAAAATCCTTTTCGAGACTTAATTAAATACTATATTTATACCACATACTAAATGTAACATACGCGGTAACGGCAAAGCTTGTATAAGCTTCAAAAATTCAATTTTCTTTCTCCCCACTCGACATAGAGCGGATTGTGGTAATTGGTTTCACGGCTTAAAATGTTGGCAAATAAAAAAAAACTATACACGTGTTAGCTTAAAGTACAAATATATATTTTTTTTAGAATAACATCATCATCATCAACTTGCCCTTATCCCTATCGAGGGTCGGCACAGTATGTACTACTCCTCCATACATCTCTATCAGCCGTCATGTCCGAATCTACCCCCTTCCTACGCATATCCTCTTTCACAGTCATTCCATACTTTTTTTGGTCTTCCTTTACCTTTGTAGCCATCCACATTCAATCTCATTACTTTTTAGAATAACATATACTAAGAAATTATCTAAGCTCGTAAGAGATATTTAGACTGTGGTGAATACCACAGTCTTAAGTGGTAAAAATAAAAAAAAACCTTTGTTAACTATTGGAACTGTAGAAATTTAAGCTTCTATTTTTCATTCAAACTAATATCACAGGTTTATATTATATTAGTCAAGCTCTATAGGCTTAAAACTTTACAAAGTAAAAAGCTTTTACCAACAAAGTTATACAAAAGTCGACCCTTTCTAAAAGCTACTTGAAAAGTTATGTCTGAAGAAAAAACATTGCAAACGACATTTGTAAACCTAATTTGCATCTTTAGTACACTTACAATCATTTTAATGAACACACACAGAGTTTTTTAAAGAAATAAATCTATTCATTACTCTAAAAAGAGTAACATCGACCATTGAATCTAATTTTTTTGTCAAAGGTACAGATTTGAGAGCCTAGTACGAATATTTGTGAGAACGTTTTCGTAACGTCATCGACAACATTTTTATTAAAATGCTCTACAGAGCGTAAAGTACACCAACAAATCTCATACAGGTTTTGTAGTTCTTGTCGATAACGTTACGAAAACGCGTGTCGTAATCATTCGTACTAGACTTTATGTTGTTCTAGTAATATGTAGTCTGAGACGTTTTTTTGATATTTCGTGTACCTTTGAGAGCACATTGACCTTATGATATGATATTTATTAAGTCAATTCTTGAGTGTGTAAACTACTTTTATATTTTATTTTTTGAATTGCAAATTTTATTAACATTGCAAAGAGAGATATCGTCCTCCAAATAACCCTTAAAATTAAACTAAGTACCCAACTTTAGAATCTTTTTTTTTTTGCACTTTTAAATTAAAATCTATATTTTTATAAAACAACGAAACAGCTGTACAATACATTCTAAAATAATTCCCTTTTCTTCTTATATCTTCATGTATGTTTTTTAGGTTTTTCTATCTTCAATAAAAAAAATATTTTGTTTTTATAAATTTAAAGGACGTAGTAGAAAGTTAGAAGATTTATTCATCCAACTGTGTAGTTAAAAAGGATTGATGTATGAATAAAATAATATAAAAATTGTAAGAATCCCGTTTATTCCAATAGTAAGTAATCAGGGAACTTTCTTTTTCAATCTGCTCAGAACGGAGGGTAATCTATTGAACGAAATGGATCCGTTCGTTTTCTTAAACCAATGGAAAATTCAGAACGAAAGTTACCGCTGAGAAATTTATTTCTTGATCCTGTGGGAGACAAATATAAAATTAACTGTATCATATTATTATATATAAGTATATACCTATATACTATTTATACTATGAAAATAACGATCGATTAAGAGTTAAAGTTTACATAAATATCTCTTAAATTAATTTTAATTATTTATATAAAATTTATAATAAACTAGCTGTCGCCCGCGCGGTTTAAAAAATCTTAATTAGTAGACTATGTGTTCTTCCAGACTATGTTCTATATGTATGCCAAATTTCATAGCTATCTGTTCAGCCGTTCCGGAGATACCTTTTAACAAACATTCATTCATCCATCTAAACATTCGCATTTATAATATTAGTAAAAGTAAGATAGGATACAGTAAACTTTAAAAAAATCTTTATAAAAATATTTCTTAAATTGATTTTAATTCTTTATATAAAATTTATAATATTATATAGGAAATAGCATATAACTTTTATTATGATTAAAATCTTGCTTAAGCCCTGTCTATGTGTTCTATATCCCCACTAAAAGGCAATACGTATTCTAGAGCGCATCCGCCCTCAAATTGTCTCGTGAAAAACTGAAGACATCTCGCCAAATTGTCTTTGATAAATCTTACGCTACTTTATATATGGTTTTTATTTTTCACATCAATTTGCCAAGCTTATTCATACGTAGATATTTCTAAGTACAATGTACATAGTAACCAATACTATCATTAAATTTTACGATAAATTATAAAGTATTAAAAGTAAAATATCTTTAATATGGCGAAGAACCTTTGAAGTAATAAAATTGTTGAATATAAGTAATTGAAATTGTGGAAAATTGGTTAGCATGAAAAACGTAGTTTTCATTGATAATTAATTATAAATTATTGTATAATAAATAAAAGTTTTGATTAGAAAAAAATATAAAAAAAAAATCAGCTGTATTTTGTTAAAAGTAGCCTATGTGTTCTTTCATACTATGTTCTATGTGTCTGCCTAATTTCATCTTGATTCCTTTCAGCCGTTCTGGAGTAACCTTCAAATAAACAAACATACATTTAGTAAAATATAAAGGAAATAATGAACTGAACAATTATAACGTTGAAACATACAAATACAAACTAGTCGTATATATGTTGGTACAGTGGACAGAAAACGAATGGTCAAATAAAAGTCCGGCTATCTACGCTGCAGGCTAATTCAATATATCAGCCTTAGTTCCGAGTACATGCAGTAACAGCCACCGAGCCATGCGCAGCGAAATCAAATATGTCCTATAAGCCGATAAAATGCCGCGTCACGGGAACAGTTAAATGTTTTTAATCAATAAAATAGCTCTACAAAGTATTTAATAAATTAACATAATCATAAAATGTTTTTTTTTATATTATAAGGTAGCAAACGAGAGAGCGGCCACCTGAAATCGCTGAAATAGCGAATTGACAGTTGCCCATAGACATACGCAATTGCATATGCGTTGTCTACCTTTAATCGACGGAGAGGATGTACAGAAAGAAAATATTTTCCCTTTCCATGCACCCTCTCATCCGGAAAGTCCACATCCACTTCCCATCTTTTCCTTATAAGAAAAAGGGTGAGAAGGGAAAGAGGACTAATTTAGGCCTCCGTGATGCACACTCATCAGACAAAACGCGGAATTGTTTCCACTTCACGCCTGTCTTCTGTGTGACAATGTTTAGATTTATTTCCTTTAACAAATTTTAGTGTTCATCATAGACACATTCTCGTCACATCTGCATATTTTGTCGTAGTTTATTTGCCATTTGAATTGAAATTAAGTATGTTTAATATTTCTAATTTTTGTTTTGGAACACACCTTATATAACGCTATATATCAAGTATAACGTTTGCTTACCTTCATAAAAAAGTACATTACATGTGTATTTTGTTTTGGGGTTAACAGTTATCACGCCTTGGGTTTACGTAAACTAAAATATGAACACAATAAAAGTATAATATTCTATTGTATTTCTTTTACATAACATGTCATAAAGCACAATAAAAACGGCGCCAAAATATTTTTATTTTCTTGTAAATATCCTCAGGCCGCTTAATATTCATCTCGTAGGATAGTAGAGAGCACGCGATATACGTAATGCCACTTCTTGTAACACCGATGTTACATCTAATGGAAATGTCAAAGAACGTTTGTATTATATTGTTCAAATAACTAAGATTTGATCGTGTAGCGTGTGTATTAGCCAAAATCTATTGTATTTTCAAAATGATACTTTAAATTAAAATTAAAGTCCTTTACTTTTATAACAAAATAGGATATTCTAGTATTACATTTGATAGGTAATTGTCAAACTTGCGTTTTTAAAGTAGAACTCAATTCAAAACTCGAATTTGTAGTGAAATATTTTTATATTGAATTAATTCAAAAACTAATTACATGTATTATATTTTCCTTATCATTTCCAGTAACTGTATTGCTATGTCTTAAACAGCGCACACAATATGAAGATATGAAACGCAGTTAATCAAATTCTTGCCGTCATGTTATTAAAATTGGGCTTGTTTTTCTCTTTTGAATTCATCTAGATAAAACTAAATTTTACAGTACTGCTCGTATGGATATTTATTTTTAAAACTTTTCGCTCGCTCTCTTCTCGCTCGAACTGGCGACTTCGACCGCGTGAGATTAAAAAGAAAACCTAGTAATAAATATAGCCTATGTCACGCGGAGATAGTGTAGCTTCTTAACAGTGGAAGAATATTTCGAGCCTATTCAATGCAAACAAATGAACAAATAATAACATCTTTCCTTATAATATTAGTATAGAGAACATTAAGGTATATCTATATATAATACTAGTTATCGCTCGCGACTCGATCCGCGCTGATTCTGAACTGTTAATATGCATATAAATTTCATAAAAATCGGTCAAGCCGTTTCGAAAGAGTATGGTAACTAAGATTGTGACACGAGAAATTATTATATTATATAAGACTAATTAACGGTCGCCGGCAACTCCGTGCGCGGGAAATTAAAAAATAATAAGTAGCCTATGTGTTCTTCCACACTATGTATGCCAAAATTTGACATCCATTTATCCATCTAAACATTAGCATTTATAATTTTAATAAGATTAGTATAGATAATGCTTATTTCATAAATTTAGAAAAAGATATAACAGTATACATTATGGCATTTTTTTATCTAGATGCATAAAACTAAGTCCAAATGGTGGACAAGTCTCATTACGCTGCAACTAGCATTTCAGAAAACTTAATTGGTAGAAACTTTATAACAAAGTTTGCTACTAAAATATTCTCGCAGCGTACATGGTGAGAGCTCAAAGGAATACGGAGTACGTATAAAACTTAGTAAGTGGCCACGTAACCAACCAAATGAGGTGTTATTTAATAAGGCTAGAAGCATTTAAGCGTACTGCCACAAATTTAAAAAGTATTTCCAGAAAAATCTGTCTTGAAAAAGTTTATAAAGGAAAACGAAATTAACTTTTAAATAATTTACACTTGGGCAGTTACATTCTTTTATAAAAATAAAAAAAAAAACAATTCATATAGGATCTATTTTGTTCGATATTTTTTACTGATGTGTGGCTGAACGATAAATACCTTTTTTATCACAAACTTAGCAATTCATAAAAAAAATTAAAGTCACTTTCAGAATCATTACAAAATCTACCCCTAATGTTGGTCCTTAGTGGCTATTTAACGTTTGTGAGTACGTGAAATGAGCAATGTTAAGACTTAGACAAAACAAAACATGAGTCAGATTTAACAACTGGAAAAACTTTGTATCGATAAGAATAGCACGAACAATAAGCAAACTGAAGAAAAACAAACGAGTCCAACTAAGCAGGTCACATGGAAACTGAGAAAGCTATGGAAGACAACGGCGTCATCTCACTAAACTCACACTGTATCGCTTTGTACTCGCATTTAACTTGTCCAACCCCCAAACCCCCGACCCCCTGACACCCCGACCCCCACCGAGTGACAAATGAAATATGTTCAAATTGTTTGCTATGTTTTTAGAGAAAACTTTTAAAGATTTCTTTCCAAAAGTTCGACTTGTCTGTTGTATGTTGCCAAATATACGAAGATATAGAACATTAAAATTAAGGCTCATAGAAGTAGGCAGATATAAAAATACTTTTTACATAGACTCCTTGTCTATGACCTTTGAATTTTGTCTAATATTACTGTAATACGATTTCATAATTTTTATTATAATCTATAACATAATTATGTGCTATTAGAGTACGTGCCAAATTACTATTTTTTTAAACTGTCGAATGACTTAAAAATTATAGAAGAATAATTTCATACGTCAGTGTAACAAATTATCCATTAGGAATAAGTTAACAATTTGTTCTTACATATTTTCACTTTATGTCGGTCGCAATAAGAGTCATAAGAATTTAAATATTTATTTTATCTTTACGGTAATATCTAGATTAGCGTTAATATTCAGAGAGCCACGCGGGACTCGGATGCATAAAACTTTCGATAATCACGCCATAAATTAGAAACCTGCACTAAAATTGTCGCATTATTAAGATTAAGTAGGAAGTGTTTAATTAACTTTAAAATAGCATCACATATACATCATGTTCACTAAATATTAATTAATTTTCGATAGTATATTATTAGTTGTCGCACGCGACTTCGTCTGCACGGAATTAAAAAAAGTTAATAAGCAACATATGTGTTATTCTAGACTATGTTCTACATCTTTGCCAAATTGCCAGTGAGATCCGTCCAGTCGTCATTTAAACAAACATCCATACATCCAACTAAACATTGACATTTATAATATTAGTAAGACAATAGAAAGCTACGTACTTAATATTAAGTAGTCGAGTACTATCGTAAACTCGAGAACACAATCAATAACGCCGACTTTACAATCTTATTGATATATATATATATATATATATATATATATATATATATATATATATATATATATATATATATATATATAATACTTGGATTGTAAATCCCTTACATATTGCGCAATGTTATTTAAAAACGAATTACAATTGTTAAAATTTTAATATCACAACACAATTTGACCAACGTTTTGAAGCATTGTAGTGACTTTATGAGTTAAAAAAAAAAACATTTTCTATATTATTGATTAAAATATTTTATATGCATGTTATTTACTATACTTTCTGATATCTTTGCAAACTATACTTTCTTATTAAAATACATAATATCCTATATGCATAGCCTGGACAAATTTTGCAGCATCAGCTCACTATACGTCCCCACTGACGAGTTCGGAGCCTACCCTAAATTAGGGGTTTCATTATGACTTGTCTTTGGCATTGTAACGCATGTCTGATTCAGTCACTATATTTTAAATATAACCTTTATAAATATTTATTAGCATTTGGTTAACAATAGACCTTTTTGTTTTGTTTAATCAATTGTAGTCGCGTACTGGCAATATCCAATTCTATAAAGGTTCGTAATTAAAACCTTAAAAGCTTTTGTTGATATCTTATTGTGCTATCAAACAATTGGTGAATGTTTTCGTGATATTATTAAGTATTCACATGAGTATATACCAAGCCTATGGGGTAGGCTAACAGGGTTTTAAACACCTTCATGTTTTGACTTAATTTTTATAATATTAGGTAATCTATAAGTAGCAACATATATAGTACTACATTTCAAACGACTTACTGTGAGTTTCTGAGACCAAAATCTCTATAAACATATCGTCATCCTGTCGTACCATTATCTTTGACAACACAGAGATAACAATATGTTTTAAACGGAGGTTTTGGTCTCAAAACTAAGGTCAATCGTATTGATGATAGTCAACCTCAATAAATAATTTTTTAGAGTATATGTTTTAAGCTGGTATTTTTAACCATCATGTTTTTTTTAAACATATGTCTGTGTTTCGGCAGTGGAATTTAAATAAAAAGCCACATGGAATGCCCAGCCACTGGCGTTTATATGGCGAGCTCAAATTATTAACGCAATATAGCAACGTCCGCGCAACATGACCTAAGGACTAACATGGTTTGCAAACAATATAGATTATGAAACACAAGTCATTGTCTATGACTTCGCTTGTTTTAAGTGTAGTCACCCTTTGTATAATATATTTCTCATACTAAGTGCACACTAAGGTAGATCATTTATTGACTCTTAGTGCGGTAAATAGTGATGTCTAAAAGTGTTAATAAGTTTTATAATATATGTATGTCCTTACTTTGGCACTCAGAGTCTACCGTAAGTCAGAGGTTAGCAAATAAAATAAAAAAACAAAAGGAATATAGCTTTGGACTCCATTCAACAGACAGACAGATGTTCTTTTAAATTTAAGCCGTTTTGTCCATATTACAAAGATACATATCAAGCGATAGAAAAAGTAGGATAAAAGTAAAATTTCCGATACCACGAAATTTCATTTCACTTTACCGTCACCATTCCGTTGCGCAAATTGAATAAAAAACAACGCGTGTTCGCGTATAGGCCGCAAAGCGCATGTGGCCAGCGGCGACATTTTTCACCATATTTGAACGGACGCACTCGTAGCTTTAAATCTTTGACTATAGAGAAACGGACTAGGCATAGAGTCAACGTTGTACGAAATAAATTCTGCCACTTTTCGTGAACATGTATCACGTTCATACTTACTTTTTTTTGAACACATACTGACTCAAAAATTTACACACACAAAACGAGTACACAAGCAAGTTAGAAACTTATTATTAGTTTAATGTAACAGAGAGAAATGCGCGCGATTGTCAGGTCCTGTCTTTCAAAAGTCAAAGTTTTTCAACATATTTGAAAGGACGGACTCGTTGCTCCTAAATTATTACCGGGACGTTACAAGCGAAGCAAGGACATACCAGCACACGGAAAAACATGCTCCCTAAAAATGTACTCTCCATATTCTTTCTTTTAAAACGTTCGTTGGAAATACTTCGAGAAACCAAATTGTTGGTATGTAACTTGAATTTATTGATGTTACATTAAAACATACTTTCATTTTTAAAACTAATGTAAAATTAACACTTATATTAATTGTTTAAAATAAATTAGTAATTAATTTAAATTAAATGTAAGTAAAATATGTATGGAAATTAAATAAGGTCCTGTTCACACGTTAATCATCAAGCTACACTTATGATCAGATACAGAATATAATTATTTTGACGTTAAATTCCATTAAATTTTGCCTTTCACAGCAGAAAAAAGAATTAAAAAATATGAGTATAGCATCTATTGGAACGTTATTGCTGAAATAGAAACTAGTATAACCAATTCCATATGTGATGCCAAACTGTATGTTAATAAAAAAGATATTCCCTCCCGTGTGTTTACACTGTTAACCGACGAACTTGCTTATTTGAATATTGTTCCTGAATAAAAATACAAGTTCTAAATTAAAACGTAGTTAATGTGTTCTTCCAGACTATGTTCTATATGTATTCAAACTTTCATTGAGATCCGTTCAGCAGTTCTAGAGATACCTTCAAACATCCATCCATCTTAACACTCGCATTAGTAAGAACATTTAGCAACATCTTTGAAAGTAATTTCGTAAAAATCACTGTGGGCATTTTTCCATTAAGTAGGTAATCTTTGAAAGATTTGTCAATAAAAAATTAGATCATCTTCCTAATATTTAGTCTCAACCTAAATTAAGGGACATATAAATTGCACAATTTTATTTTATACCATCCCACAAAAACCAAAGAACATATTAAACAAATCTCATTACTAAAAATAAGGATAGGTGACCTAAAATTTTGATACGAAGTGTGCACTAAAGGTGAATCTTCACTGTTATAACACTCCTATTACAATATTTACATCTCTCTCTTACTATAAAACAAAATAGAGACAGCAATATTGTTCGTATACAAGTGTGTAACAAATACTTGTTGTTGGCTACTGCTGCGAAAGGCATTCAACGCTAAGGTATTAACGAAAGGCAAATTGTCACGCGACACTCCAACTCCACCTATACATGCACCACAAACAAAACTCTTTGTGAATTCTTTCACGAATTCTTTTAGTTATAACGCTCACGGTTTTTCTTGAAAAATATTATACGTCCCTGAACTTAAATATTTTAAAGTTAATTTATATAGTATGTATCGTTTTTTGACGAGCAACTTAAGATGAACTGCAGTGTCTTTGGTAAGCATTATAGCGGTCGCCCGCGACTTTATCAGCGCATGAAAAAAGCGATCTATAATATGCCCACATGCATTCTCTACCTTACTGTCAAGGTCCAGTCAAAATCGGTTCAGACTTTTTGGAAATAGCCCGGATCAAACGCCGACTTGTGGACTGACTTAAAAACAAAAACTCTTGAAATTGGTTTTTCGTTGTTAGCAAATCAAATTCATCACATGTAGGAATAAGGATTTCTTCTCGATATTACATACACTCAAATTTTATCAATTGTATAGAATAGTCTTTGTTTTGTCAAAGATAGTAAAATAGACGATATTATGTATTAATTCCGGTCTCGCTGAAGTTCTGCCCGCGTCGCTGTAGGTCATGTGAACATATGTTCACCTTCTGAATTATTATCCTTTACAAAGTCCACACGAAATTTATTTCAGTCTTCTCTTCAGTTACATATTGTTTACAACTTTTCAATACATAGAGAAAGAGACTGCCACATTAAAGTGTAAAAGTTGTTCAATAAATAAAATATTGAGCAAACAAATGCTTCGTACATTTGACTGCTAAGTTACCGATATTTTCTTTTGTTTTATATTACTTAAGATTATTTATTTCATTCTGTCGACTGTAGGATAGCTGGTAAGCATTCGCGAGCTGAGTGCAATTCATGAGTCGCTAGGAGACTGCACCCACTCGACTGCCTGACCTACTTGCTCGGATTTAATTTTTGTTTTTCATTATTTTCTTACATTTTGTATTACAAACACTATTGTATGTTTCGAATTTTTATCCTAAGATAATTTCTGTATAAAAGCTAAATTAGGATTAAGTTATAACTAAAATTATTATTTTAATTATTTTACCTTCATAGGTACATGGTGCAAATAAAACACCTATATATTACCTCATTACCATTAAGGTCTTTTCTCCGCTGAAGGTCGACCCAGTATGTACTACTCTTCCATACATCTCTATCTGCCGTCATATCTGAATCTACCTCGATCTTACTCATATTCTTTTTCACAGAATCCATCCAAAATAACATATTATAGTTTAAATATGAATTAGGATACTATGGATGTTTGAATATTTTTTAATTCAATCGTTGTGTAAATGAAAATAATAGTAAAATAGTGTTGTGTTATGTCGTATTGTTTTTGTTAATAAATTCGTGAAAAACCTATAAAAGGAATATTGCATTTTAGGCTAACGGAAAAACGTTTTTGGTAATATTTTAAGAGCGCCAACAACACGTTTATACGAAACTTTAAAAAATGTCTCCTAACTTCTCGCACACATTTTTAGCCTATACGAAAATATTTCTTTTGTTTAATTTGTGGGAATTCACGAATGGTTTAATTCACCTTACATATCTTTCACACAGTCCATCTATACTTTCTTCACACTTTCAACACCCTTATAACTATCCAAATTTGTTAAAACACTTGGAAATAAACGACTGAAAATAATGGAATATCTTTTATTTGATAAATAAATACATACTTATTGAATGTTACATTCAACAAGCTCTGGATAGTTACAGTAAAGGTTCTTGCTATCCCAATGGAGGTTGCTCGGACATTTGAACTTGTGTGGTATGAATTTACCACTGGGATCTACAGTGCAAATATAGAACGAAGTACAGTCCGTTGGATCCGCTGTCGGTCCTTCGGATTTACACACACTTTCTGATGGAGTATTTGGAGCTGGAAATAAAAAAAAATAATTGAATAACAAAATTAACGAAGACTAATATTGACCCAGACATAAATTAGTAAAAACCTACAAAGACTAGCTAGACTAATGGAATATCAAAAACTACACAGAAGACCGGAGTGTAATAGAAGCAAATCCGCATTTCGTCAGATGAGTGTGCGTTCCGGAGGCCAAATTTTACTCCTCTTTTCCCTGTCATCCATTTCTTATAAGGAAAGGATGGAGTGGGTCATTCGGTTTAAAATATTAACCTTATAACAACTTAAATCTACAATAAAATGAACATACATAAAGAACAACCAAGATGTTTTCTTTCTGTGCATCCTCTCCTCTGTCGATTTAAGGTAGGCAACGCATATGCGGTTGCGTAAGTCTATGGGCAACGGTCACTCGCTATTTCAGCGATTTCAGGTGACCGCTCGCTTTTTTGCCACCTTCATGATATAAAAAAAAACCATAAATACCTTTGGTCGTAGTGGAGACAGTTGTCGTAGTAGGTCTAGAAGTTGTAGTAGTAGTTGTAACAACTTTTCCTAATGCCCTATTAATAGCATTCAGCAAAGGATATCTTCCATTACCACAAACGTTTCTAAAATCATCAGTTTCAATACTCCAGACCATAATGCCGCCGATGTTTTTGCTCAAACCATATTCAACTTTTGCTGTTAGTGAACTAGCATCATCATATGACACCCAGTTTTTATTTTGTACAGCGTAAGGAACCTTCGCTAGGTTATCATATCGAACATTCCAAGTCTCTCTTTGTAATTTGGTGCAAAACTGTAATAAGGTAAAATGTAAGGTAAATAAGCAGCAGGTAAATAAGTCAATAAGCTTCGAAGCTTACGAATAAAAAATAATATGAAATGATTCAACTATCTGAGATGTTACTGGTACGGTTTTTGCAGAATAATTCCAAACATATCTCTTAATTTTCATGTACCTCATTGTATCCAATAATGCCATTTGTCGATGTATAAGGGCCAGCTATTCCCGCACCATTAGTTGGAGCTCGAACACCACTAGCGCCTGCATTGGTCAAAGTGAATGTATGTCCGTAGAGAGGTAGACCGAGGATTATCTTGTCAGGCGGGCATCCTGAAAAAACAGAATATAAATATAACTTCCACATAATATACTAGGTGCCAATCCAAACCATAAGGCATAGACAAAATGCACTTGACGCTAAAATTCGAATATTCCAAAATATTATATTTCTGGTGAAACTTTTTTTCTCTCATAACATAAAGTACACTTATTTCGCATTACCGCTTCATTTTATCTCTCAATTTAAACACAATATCTAAAGAATATATATCGTATTGGCTGTCATATATGGAATTTCTATCTGTTACCTTAAGGCTTTAGATGAAAAGGGACAGATATTCAATTTTAATTTTACCACTTTTGATCCAATATTCCAGGGCAACATCAACAGTATACAACTGTTCTCTCGGAATGTTCCCATCTCCTTCTCCCTTGTGAAGCGGTGAGTTATGACCGGTTACTGGGTCCCAGGGGCCATACAAATCATACGTCATTAAACCAATGTGGTCCAAATATCTGGAAACCAAAGAATCAATTATGATTGAAGTTTAAATAGGTGGATAAAATTTCTCACTTCTGGATCTTCATATTTTGTCAAGTATCATCGCTATAAATTACTAGAAGTGTTATATTCTTTAATTTAAGTTATATTTATTTGTTGTTTTAACAGATTGCTTATGTTTATGTTGGTGATTAGTAGTGTTTTAGTTCAGTCTTTATGAATTTCTTTTCTATTTTTCATGTTTCATACCAATATAGGATCTCTTAATTACGCTAAGCTAATTAAAAGAATGTGATTTGACTGTGAATTTAATTACTTACTTGCTAATACCAGGTATATCGTACGCCTGGACTGCAACTGCTTCTACTGCAGCCACAGCTGCGCTCAGCTCAAATCCATGTTTATCAAACTCTGTTCTAAGTTCTTTAAGCAATTGTACGAAGTTCTGTATATCAGCAGGTCCGTTTACCGTGTCCCGTCTGTTAGGATACTCCCAGTCTAAGTTCAAGCCATCGAAACCGTAATCTCGCATCATTTTTATAGCGCTCGTTATAAAATTCCTTCGTAATATCGAGCTAGCCACCATCTTGAACATGAAAATTGTTAACGTTAACTAATCAACTTTTAAATATATCAGATTCAGATTTGTTAAAAATCGTACACCCATATTGCCTATCCAAAGCCTAAATTAACTTAGAATTAGAAAACTATAAACACGTAGTAGACAAGAACCGTCGCGCCCTTGTTTTATTTAGTCTTTAATTTTCATGTTTTTGCCCTCAATTTTGTCGTCTAGTGAGTTTTTGCAAATTTTTAGCATTTGTTTTACACTTACTCTTGAGTATTTCGCTGATCCTTCATTCCATCCTCCAACAGCCAAAAGAGTTTTAAGATTAGGTCGGCCATTTTTCAATGCGTTGAATTTGGCAAAGTTGTCTGTTAAAATACAAATTCTTTATTAATAAAGATAGATTAATTGAGAGAAGAATTAAAGTGATAGAGGAAATAAAAAATATATATTGTCTCTTACCTCTACCCCAATTATCTGGTAAATCTAAGTACGGATCTAGAGATATCACCGTTCCTTGCGTGTTGATACCGACGAACGAGTAAACGAGATGAGTGCATAAATTGGGTTCAATATTTTCGACGTCGAATTTGCCCAAACTCGGCCGATAAGTTGACCAGGTTCCATAGTAACATAGTACCAGCTCTGAAAATAATATCCACTTATTCAAATACGGTGGTCTATTGTGTAGTTCAATTTATGATTCTTTTTTAAATTAACTACACGTTCTTAGTAACATCTCACAATAATTAAACAAGTAAACTAATAACAAACTTACTATCACGTGCTATAACAATATTTGTGCTCACAGTTAATAATATAAATGTAAAAATACATTTTAAATTCATTGTAAAAATACACGACACATGTAAATAAATCGATTGGTACCAGCACACAACTAAGGGTATCACACAAACATCGCATATAAAGACATGTTATCATAATCAAGTACCATCGTCCTTTCGTTAATCGCAAAAGTTAATGACCAATATACGAGTGTTTGTGTTTAAAATAAGTCGTTAAATCCTACTATTCGTTCAGAATAATATGACTCATTATAATGACCTTGTAGTATATCTCCGATTATCAGTCCTAACACTACTTCAACTTCCACACTACCTCAGTACTACTACCCTAGTCGGGGTAGCCTATTAGCTATAGCCGTGTTAGTCGATCGCGCTTTCAAGGACATATTGTTTGTTTTGGGGGGAGGCGCTATGCTCTCCCTGGCGTGATGATGTCAATTACTTTCTTTTTTTTACAAATCAATTTACATTTGCTTACTAATCTAACACAATTAAAATAAAATACAGTTATAATTTAAATAACAAATTAATTTAAAACATAATTGCTAATCGGAAAAAAATGGTATACTTTATTGTCTTATTGGGGTTCGTAGACTTTAATGTTTATTATTTTGCGATTGTAACGATTCCACAAACGATAACAATTATTATTGTCAATCATTTCAAGTGGGATAACACGAGTACACAAGTAATGCATATTTACAGAAGTAATGATAAGATATGAGGATTAGTTAGCAAAGCAAAATCACCGCTACCCGACTTTTCTATTGTCCTCCATCTCGATTGTACTGCTTTGAACCGGATTTCAAATATAGTTTCTTTTTTTATAGCTTATTATATAAATATCATCAGCCAAAATAATACCCATATATGTCAACAAATATAATATGAAAACATAAACGCAATAACCGAGAGTTTCTGAAACCGAAATCTCCGTTGAAAACAATAGCTTTCTCTATTTTTTTCAAAGATAATGACAGAGATGATGATATTTTTATACAGAGATTTTGGCTATCACAAACTCACGGTATGTTAGTATCATTTAGCCATTTAACAAACGACATAACTTCGTTACGCGCCTTCTGCTAAATGAGTTATTACATCATAAGCTTTATATGCCCGAACACAACGTTATTTGACATTTTTATGAGCTGTCCCGTGTGATGGGATGATTTGAAAAACGATTAATCTTCCGCTAGAAATAACAATGTTTTTTAAATGTAAAACTAAGGTTTATTGTACCGTAATACATAAGAGGAAAGGATATCGATTATCATCCATACCTAATCATTACTTACTGTGGGTTTCTGATACTAAAAATATATTTTAAACGGGGATTTTTAGTCTCAGAAACCCACGGTTAGGGAACGAATCATCGAGAGAATTTCTATATTTTAATTTTATCCCGGTTTAATTAATATACAAAATTTATATCAACACATCTTAAATCTTTAAACATAATAAATATATTTATGTTGTTATGGTAATATGTTTAAATAGCACATATAGTAGCTTAGTTTTATGAGTGTGGACGGCAGTTAATGTGGCTCAGTTTTATGAGTTGCGTCGGGAAAATATGTGCTGAGTTAGTAGATTTTTATGAACTACATTGTAAGTAAATATAAAGGGCATTCTCTTTATATTATAGTTCGACTATATTTAGAATATAAGCTTGTAGAATTAATTTGTAACTATCGGATGCAAAGTGAAACTGTTGTCAAGTGATGTATAAAAATTTCATTCGTTATTGGGATCTGTGAAAAATGGTGAGATATTTTTAGCCTCCAATCTGATACAAGCGAAACTAACAAACCGCGACTACTATTGTAAGTCGATTCGAACTCATTTCGAATTGTTACAATTTATTGCAACCAAATTGATTACTTCGTGCGAATTTAATTGCTCTATCAAAATCTTTTATTTCGCTTGGAAGTAGCAATATCGAATTTGTTTATCATTTAATAATCCATTAGTTTATCCATTCTTTTGGCTCATTTAAAACTCAACATAAACAATTGTATATAGCAAATAAGATTATTGTAACAAAGATGATAAAATATTGTTGCTGGGATTATTGCGATTGCAATTTTTTTTTTATATTATAATGTGGCTAACGAGCCAGCGGCCACCTAAAACCGCTGCAATAGCCAATTCGTGTGAAGATGTGAAAGCGGGCTCTGCCATTGTTGCGCTTACCGTAGTAGGGGTTGTTGAAAATTGTTTGGCTTAACGATCGTCCTAACAAGTGGACATGGCAGTACTTCAATACTATTGAATTTTTTAACTGCGGTCGACGCATATTGAATTTTAAAACGATTTCTCGATGAGAGTTACTGACGGCGCTGAAATTTGGACCCGCATCGAATCGTATGTAAATTTAAATTGTTACAACTTTCGATGTAAAGCATAATGAATAGTCTTTTATATTTACAGTCCTAGTATAAATTGTGACATATTTAAGCTAACTGTACTACCAATAATGTAGTTCGACACTGGAAATAACGGCTTTGTCAAATTCATGTTTTTTTTCATCTTTAATGACTTCATGTAAAATTATTTCTGTCCGTAACTATTTTACATTTACATTTATAATTAATAATAAATAAAATGAACACAACATAAATAAGTAGCCAATGAAATCAATACTATTATTATAAAGAGAAATTATTTGATTGTTCGTTTGCATTGAATGGGCTTCGAAATTACTGAACCGATTTGAAACATCCTTTTACTGCTGTGAAGCTACACTATCCAGGGATGATATAGACTATATTATTTATTACTAGATTTTTTATACCTCGGAGTCGAAGTCATTTTGGAGCGTCGGTGGCTCAGGTGTCAAGCACTTGACTTGCAATCTGTAGGTCCTGGGTTCGAATCCCTACATGTACCAATGTGTTTTTCGATTTCCGATTTACATATGTATTATACATTTATTCGACGATCTTACGGTGAAGGAAAACATCGTGATGCAACCTGCACATGTCTGAGAAGAAATTCAAAGATATGTGTGAAGTCAACCAACCCGCACTTGGCCAGCGTGGTTGACTATGGCCTGGTCACACTTGATTTAGGGTAGGCTCCGAGCCACTCGCTAGGGACGTATGAGCGAGTCGAAGTCACAGCCAAATTGTATTTTAATAAATATATTGTTTAATAATAACACATGAGAATAAACTTTTTTCTTTTATTCCTTCCTTTTTTACGGAAACAATACTTTATTTATATTTCAAAGAACAATAGGCGTTGTTAAAAAATATACATTAAAATAAAACTGCGTCTAAAAAATCAGTAATGAGGATTCGCGGCTAACTTTTTAAGCCAATGTTTTTATTTTATTTTAACAATGAGTCCTTTATTGCATAAATGTTTGACCTTGCCTTGTGGGGGTTCCCGGCTCACGGAAAGGATATTTTCGTATAAAATGAGAAGCTTTTTCAAGTTATTATAATAGCTCAAAGGAAAATTAAAGTATTTATTATAAAAGCACTTATTATAACGTTTATTATTTTATACACATATTTTATTTTTTTATTTGCTAAAAGACATGTGAGAGACATTCTAACCATGAATATCTGCGGCCGAAATACATATAAAAACATATTGTCATCCTATTCTTTTTAAAAGACAATGAGAGCGATGACAAAATAATTTTGTTAAAGTGCTTTGTCAAGGTCTCTGGAAACTCACAGATCTGGGGTTTAGACAAAGTGTATTCGGACCGAAGCGATTCCATAACTATCAATGGAAACTGACAATAATTTTCGATAAGTCACGTGATTGTCGCGCGTAAGTTCCATACATTCTTGAAGTTCGCTATTGAATTGCTTCGAAACGAATGGATTTTATCTGACCTCTTTGAGGGTGTAGCACGAATAATTGCGACACACGCGTTCGTATCATCGAAAATATGTCAAAAATTATTTTAGATTTGTTAGTGTTCTTTACATCCGGTGGGGGCACTGCATAAATTTTAATATTTTGATTGATAACGTTACAAAGCCGCGTATCGCAAAATTACATTGCAATATGGACGCGATGACAATTCGTACGTGAGACATCTCTCATATATTGAATATATTTGTAAAATTTGTCAACAAAATGAATATAATCAAACTAAAGACCAATAAATAACTAACTAAAATATTTATTAATAATGTAAAATGAGCATTACAGAAAAAGTTATAGAATAAACAAAGAACATAGTTTTATCGAACACCTCTGCTATTTCTCGTCTTGCATTAAACTCTATATTGTCTGACTGCATTTCTTCAACGTTGCCCAATCTAGGCGCGAGACTGACCCCTGAATCACAATCTTCTTCCGACATCAAGTTACTCTCGCCAAGAGTTTCGTAGATTCGGCACAACTGGAAATTATATAAATTCATGATTAACACTTTCACATATCTACGCCCATGATTCTATTTTTTCTTTCTGTGCATCCTCTCCACCGTCGATTGAAGGTAGGCAACGCATACGCAATTGCATATGTCTATGGGCAACGGTCACTTCGCTATTTCAGCGATTACAGGTGGTCGCTCGCTCGTTTGCCACCTTATGATATAAAAAAATGACCTTACTGGATGTGTGTATGATGAAATCAAAAATAACATTCAATAGTCGAACTCAAAGTGGTTTATTTGTTGTGAGTTTACACATAGCGTAGAATTAGAATATGAATCTACACTTATTAACTGTTTAGGTAACCGTTCGACGTCTTAGAATGCAACAAATATGGAAAGATGGTACAAAAGGTGAAGGTACCTTAATTTCAGGTAGACAAAATAATATTCTTAGCCATCGTTGAAGTAAAATAGTACTTATGAATGGCTTCTTGCAAATCCTATCAGCCATTTCCGTCATCAACAGCACGTGTAGGAATGTCGCTATCAATGCGCCGACAAGTACAGTCGTGTACAACACCACTGGAAATAAAACAAATAAAAGTTTAGTTACGAGTATTTTAAAAAGATGTCGTTATTCCTAATGATGTTTTTTGGGAGGTTCGCGATACGATTTCAAAGTTATAATTTTTTTTTGTACATAGTTGGAAACCTTTTAACTTTTAAGCATTCTAGTTCACAAAGAACTTAGTGTCTATCACGAATAGTTACGATATCCGTTTTCGTAACATAATCGAAAAAATATATCAGTATGAGATTTGTCGTTGTTCTTTACGCCCGATACGGTGGTACAAATTTACTACAAATTTTGTCTATGGCGTTACGAATACTTCTCACAGTTTTCCTGGTAGGCTATTAGGAAATGTTATCGTTATTATTTATGCTGCATATTAGTATACTTACATATTGTAGGAATAGTGTGGCATGGTACTAAATAGTCGATATAACAAAGTCCCATGCAAATGACGATCGTTGTTCCCGCGTAAAACCACACACGATCCATTTTCAGCCGCTCGGACCAAAATGACATTAGAACGAATGTTGCCAACACTGAAATTTCAAATAAAAACATTTCATATTATTATTATAAAATTGCAAAACGTCCTAAATACTTTCTATTACGTCCTAGATCCTGATAGTATTGCTAATTAAAAGCTGTATCCACTAACATTTTATTTTCATACTAAAATCAACAAATGTTTAGTGAAAACGTAGCGTACAAAAACTATAAAATGAATTAAAAATTCTCACCCAATAGAGGTGTGTAAAACACAATATTATAAGACGAAGCTCGTCTCTTCAGATTCATCTTGATGATCAACCTGTCACTCGTCGTACTATCGTTTGCGCCGTTTTCCATGGTTGCACCTATGTTCCAGGCCTGTGCTGATAGCACGTACTGTTGTATATCAAGTTCCCATTCATTTTGTATCACATCGTCTATATCTGTAAACTGTTTTAATTGCATCAATCAGAATTAAATTTGCAGTCAGTCATAAAGCAAGTGATTTTAGTGAAGCTAAATTCGATAATACATCGCTAAAACAAATTTCAAAAGAGATACTGAAAACTAATGCAAGTTTTAAATTAATTCCAGTTTGATTCCTCAACGTATTCCTAAAAAAGGATCTTGACAGACAGACGAACAAACAACAGAGTGATCCTATACGGGTTCCGTTTTTTCCTTTGAACGAGACCCTTAAAATGGCAACATTTTGGTCTTTCTGGAGACATTTCTTTCTGAATGTTACTTTATCTAGATTCTTACTTACACGCTTGATAGTTGAAATAACTTACCCCTTCCATTTCTTCTAACTTTGGAATGCTAAGAAATATTTGCTCATACGTGTCCCATGGCTGAATTACTATAGAGCAATTGTATTCATCGCGAGGCCACCTGTAATACTACTAAATTATCAGAAACTTTTTATTTTACAGCTTTGGTGATTTCATATATATTTTTCCTACCTATTCAAATTAGTCGAATAATCCACACACCACGTGTTTATCGTCGTTTGGAAATGAAATACAGCTTCCCCGCTGTATACCATCCATATATGATCAGGGTTACTTGTGTCTAGCATGCCTAAGTCATCAGAACTGAAAAAAATAAGATGATTCTGCCGTGTTAACAATAGATGGCGCTATTAATATGTCTTAAACTCGTAGATCACGATATTATTATTAAATAATAATATTAGTCTTAAATTAGTTTTGTAACTTTTATTAGGCAAATTATTCATGCAACACATGTCAAAAATTAAATGAATACATATGTAGTTTACTTGAAAACGAAGAATGTCGGCCTCCAGATTTGTCCCTGACGAAATGTCAAACTTGTAGTGCCATTAAACTTGCTAGGATTCCACGCCATGCTGTCGTCCATCCAACTCTGTTAACGATTACAAAGTTGTTAAAATATTGGTAAAACCTAGAACTAAAGTCCTATCTCCATCTTACTTCATACTAACATTTTAAATGCGAATGTTTGTTTTTAAATATAACCAGAACGGCTGTACGGAACTCGATGAAATTGGCATACATATAGAAAAAAGTCGGGAAGAAAACATTGTTATTTTTTTATTTCGCGCGGACGGAGCCGCGGGTGATAGCTAGTAGTGATCTATATTTTTCATGATTCCAAAATAGTAAATTCTATAATAGAAAATAAAATATTGCAAACAGTATTTAAATTAGTTTACTACTTATTATTGGAATTAATATTAAGTATAAGATTATAAACGTAAATCATACCATGAATACAGATAATCCAGTTGTTAACTTCGCATCTAACGCATTGTAAAACAAACTCGTTACTTTGATTCCGAGTTTTACATTCATTCGTTGAGTCGGCGGTATATTGGGCATTCGTCCCATCAGTAACGATGTCTTCAAACTATCCGAACTCGTCTCATTACGCTCTACAGCTTCTGAATTAGATGTCGCTGCAAAAAATATAGTATTTCTAATTATTCCCTCTTTACAAATTGATTATAGCCTTCACAAACAAACTCTTGCTTGCACAATTTATCTCTATCTCTTGCAAAAGGAAACATATGGATGGAATTCCAATTTTTTTCTCTAAATGTCTAGCCACAGAGATTTAAGAAACTAACCTGTTGTATCATTGCTCCCCGGTGCTGGACAGTCATATAAAAATTTAGCTTCGACTCCATTCCACGCAGCGAAACTAAAGTATTTAACTGGTAAGGGGTTCGTATCGAAATAACTTAGCACCGGCAATACTTCATTCTCTTTGCCAAATTCTATCAAACCATCTGTTAACAAATATATATTTAATTTATTTTAATTTTAATATTAAATATATACGATATACAAACATAATATATCAAAATGCACAGATTTGAAGTCTCTTTCGAGTCGATATACAAACATAATATATGTTGCACAGATTTGAAGTTTCTTTTAAGTAAATGTCGTGGGCGAGTGGATGTACTATATTATAGGTACTATGTTTTTACTATAAATCCTATATTTTATCAATTTAAGAATGGAAACGCATTTGCTATTTTAGCTATATTTGCATTACCACCTTATATTTACTACGTATTTACCACCTTCTATAACGTATGTAATAACCATACAGACAATCACTTTTTTTCATAAATAATGTTACCTTTGTAAACTTTAATGTAAAACGGTCGAAACTCGATGGCTGACAATATGCCAACAGTCTTCGAGGATGCTCGAGCATTTCTTCTTAGATTGCGACGAAGTTCCGTAAATCTGTTGCTACCTCCTCCGATAACTATTAAAAAATGGAAATTATATAAAACACATTGTAAAATTACTATGTTACTACTATACTAAAAATGCCACATTCATCCCCTTGAAGCTATCAAAAAATATCGTTTCCTTATTTATTTTCTTTAATAACCAGTTTCCTCATTATTCCTTTATTATTTAATCTTACCCATCGTCGAGTCTTTATACCTTTGTTTATTAAAAAAGAGGAAGAGGATGAGAGTCGGTCTCCACTGTACACACTCCCGAGACAAAAGACGAAATTGCTCCTCAATTCTTTGTGGCCTGTATAACACTAATCGATATTCAGGACCATCGCGCTGCAGCTAATGCTAACTCTTACCTATTTCATATACAGGATCATTAGTTGACGGCTGAGGTACAGTCGATAATAGAATATGTCCGTTACTTCCTGCCAGTATCGCGAGATGCATCTCGAATAACAATTCGGCTTCCATTTTTAAATGTCGACGATCCGACGAATCAACTCGGTAATAAGTCTCATAGACATAGCCGTGCTTACAAATATGTTCCTTGCAACGCAATGCCACTAGAACAATAATATTACTATACAACATCTCAACGCTAGGATTATTATTGGTTACGCAAGCAGAGGGCCTAGCACGAATATTTGCGACACACGCCTTGTGGCATCGACAAAATGCGTCAAAATTCGTATGAGATTTGTCAGTGCACTTTACGCCTGATGATGCAAAAACTTTCTCACGAATAATCATGCTAGGCGTTCAGTCTTATAAACGTTGAGTTTAAGTGTTAAAAAATCTGTATTAATTTATCATCTATACTAATATTATAAATAAGAAAGACTTGTATTTAGTATGTAATGAATTTAGTCAAAGACTAGTACACCGATTTCAAAACTTCTCATGCTATTAAGTAGGACTATAAATATTAACATCATCATCAGCTCACTATACGTCCCCGCCGAGGGCTCGGAGCCTACCCTAAGTTAAGGGTTGATTAGGCCATAGTCAACCACGCTGGCCTAGTGCCGGTTGGTTGACTTCATACATATCTTTGAATTTCTTCTCAGATATGTGCAGGTTGCATCACGATGTCTTCCTTCACCGGAAGAACGTCGCATAATTGTACATATGTAAATCGGAAATCGAAATCGAAAACACATTGGTACATGGCGGGATTCGAACCCAGGACCTGCAGATTACAAGTCAAGTGCTTGACCACTGAGCCACCGACAAATATTATATTATTCTAAAATTAATTATTTAAATACTAAAAAATATTAAAACCATTTTACTATTATCTAAATTATTAAATGATAAAAAAATCAAACAATACTTACTATCATATGTAAATGTATAATTGGCAAATACAAAATTGTTGTTAATCCAAAAATAAAACACAAATATCACAATTTTTCTTATCATTTTTAAATAAATAAAACAAAACAACCTTTATAAAGTTGTTTTATAATTGAACTGATTTAGACGACAACAAAAAGTGGAAGTTTACCAGTGGACTTGCAATAAAAACTAACTGTAAAAAATAAAGGACATTTGTGCGTTAAGTCGGCAACACTACTGGAAATACAGTAGTGTTTCGACATTGTTTGCTTGGTAATTGTTTGAACTTGATGGTCACTATTTTAAACGACATACGACTGCATATTTATTGAAACAAATTATTAATATTATTGAATGAATCATAAATAGATAGTTATAAAAGTTATACTCCTTTAGACGCTTTAGAAAAAAGACGGAAATGACCCAAAATATGTGCAATATTGAAACATCAATAAATATGTTAACTTAATTTGTTTAATTAATTAAAAAATAAAAAAAAAGTTATAATTGTAATAATGCCATAATAACAACCATACATAGCGGAAACACATTTATAGTTATCATGGCGGACACGAGATAACACGCAGTGTGGCGCTATCAGCTGCCTCGCTAAATATTCTATTTGTACTGCAGGATAAACTTACATTTATTTACTCGCGTATTATTGTAATAACAAAAACATTAGAAAAGATTTAAAAATATTGTAAGCAAAAATGCATTCGGAAATTAATTACGCAATTTTTTAAATAATAAAGTTACTTGTGGTTTCTCTTACGATATGTACCTCTTTGTCGTATGTAAATAAATAATTAGGGCCCTACCATAAACAATTTAACAATATTTTAAATACATTTTAGCTTAAACATACGTGAACCCTTCATGAGCATGACTCTAACGCCCGGTGCGGATTTTAAACAAGTAATGACTATTGAAACATTATTATATTCAGGCTTGCGAAATGTGATCTGAACCAATAAATAATACAATACCTATAACAAAAACTGACCATAATAACAGCTGCAGAAAAAGAGTTAAAACTCATATTTAACTAAACACTGTCTTCATATATTTTTGGCGTAATACAGTTAATGCGTTCGTCGAGGTAAAGCGAAGACATAAATGCATTTAACTTAATCATTTCTGTTCATTAGCTGTCTATTTGTCTAGATGAAGATAAAACAAAGGCTAACTATCTTTAGTAAACATTTCCTAACCGGAAAAGGTGGTTTCAAGCTGGACTGTGTAACAAAGAACACAGCGATATATTAAACGAAGTGACGGTACGGCTATTGTTCGCGGCTGCTCTTTCAACTTCCGCCTGACCTGGTTCGACAACGCAACACTACTTTATTAATGCACCTCGCTCGCTTGACTCTAATATATCTCACCTCCTTTATTCATATGCAAACTTAACCTTACGAACTTAATCTTTTAAAAGTGATTAAGCAAAAAGGAAAAGAAGTTTGACATCAAGTTGTCAACGTCAATGAAAACATTAGCAAACTTTTTATACACAAAACAACATCAAATAGAGACTATAAAAAAGAGAAATCGAGCCTGTAGGAAATACTACGACCCTATAAAATACATGCATGAAGATGAAATGAATGCATCAAGTAATAATGAGTCTGACGGAGATCTTATTGTAGTCCTCTTCCCCTTCTCATTCTTTTATAACAAATTGGGAAGGAACGAAGATCTGTTTATTCGTTTGTCTCTCCAGTCAAATTATATGCAGTTTTGTGGAACAATTACTTACTCTAATTTGTTACCTTGTATCTTTTAATAAGTAAATTAAAGGTAGGCTTCTGAAACTCAAGCATTAGCTATGCAGTTCCCTACAGGAAACAGGGTAACAATAATAGGGGAACTGTTTCCTAGCATCCTTCTTTTCTACGTATGATTAGGGTTGAAAACAGTATAACAATAACATGTTCCAAAAATAACATATAGACCTAAGGATTTCTCTCGAATGTATCAGTACAAAAAATACTTCAAAGGAATAAAACAAAAAATCTCTAAATGTAATAAAGACATAGTCTACCTACATACAAGTGGAATAGGAATAGTAATGAAATTAGGACCGATTGGGTAGAGGGCGTGCCGATCCTCCATCGCGTTTCTCATCCAGTCACGTGGAAGTAGCTGATAACTCAATGGCTCTTGTCATTTTAAGTACCGACTCGTGACGTCATCACGAAACGAATGTGAAATTGTAATGTCATACGATCGTCTCTGCGTTTTCACTGACGAAACTCCTGAAATAAACATATTATTGTTAACTATTTCTGATTTTTTTAAACGAAAATGAGACGCACAAATGACAGTAAAAACTCCTTAAAATTAAGTTAAGTATTAAAATTGTTTTAGGTCATTGGTACTTTTATTTACTTACATAATGGTATTTAGTTATAAAAGCAATTAGACTTTAAACAACAAAATTAAAATTTTCAGATTAAATTGGACACCATTGTTTTAAAGCGGCTAAAATAAATAATTCCTTTCCTTTAATAAAATTTTCTTGACTCTTAGAGGATATAATTAATAAAATTCAAAACCTCTCCATTCGAGTATCTCTTTACTAAATACCACAACGCCTGTTATAATACAATTCAAAGAATTTATTTAAGAAAAATTGCAAATAGCATTTTTCTAGGCGTTTTATATTTAGGCGAATTATAAATTAGCGAAGCTTACAATTGATTGGTGAAATGCAATAAAATGTAAGGAATTCTCTATAACTGTCACGCGTTGCTCTGTGAACGTTATTTTCTCCGTGTGACCTGGTTAGTGGGACGTTGGTACACTAGTTTATTAATACAGGTCACTTCTGTTCGCACAGTTTCAACACTCGTCTGTAGAATAAATTTGGATCATTTATATTTTAATTATCCCTTTTTTGATAATGTAATGTGATTGAAAGTTCGAAAAAAATTATTAAGAGAATTCAGCCGGCTGTCGCGCGGTGCTTTTGCTGTTTTCATTACTTCGAAAAATTGAAATTATTTCTACTATACACTATTTACAGCACCCTAAAAAAAATTGAGAATTATATAAAAATACTAAAGTCTTTGTAAAAAAATAATAAACATTTAAATATACTAATAAATAATTGATAACGCTATTTCATTTTATATGTTAAATAAGGTTGTGAAATACAAACATGGAAGCTTTTAAAAAATGCAAATAACAATTCATTGTTTTACGTCCTCCACAAAACCAATTTACGTCGAGTTGGTAAACACAATATTCGAAATAATGAAAAAAATATTACCAGTAAAAAAGATTTTATAAGAATGTTACAAATAGTATAATTATTATTAAAAGAAACTGTCTGAAAATAATTATATCGTATGTTATGATCTATGTTTTCTCGTACCAAAATAATTCCTCTCCCCTTATAACTAACTAGCTGTTGCCAGCGACTCCGTCAGCGCAAAATAAAAACTTAACATTTGTTATTCTAGACTATGTTCTACATGTATGCCATATTTTACCGAGATCTGTTACGCCGTTTAGTTGATACATTCAAACAAACATCCATCCAAACATTCACATTTATAATATTAGTAAGATCGAAGGGTTTTGACTGCCAGTGTTTGTGTTCGTGTAAATATTCTCTGGTGTTTCAGATGTCCATGGGTGTCGATGATACTACTCTGTGTACTCGAGGCCCTTTTGCCCCCATCACTTATGAAAAAAAAACTAGTGGTTGACTGTTAAAGATTGTACGGGTCTTGTTTACATAACAAAGATAAAAGGATAGTTTTTTCCATCCAGATATATAATACAAGTTCTAAATTCTTTTAACAATGCTAAGCTATTATACCAATGAGAAACTTTATTGTATTTAAAAATAATGATTTTCTTACTAAATATCTGTTGCCATGTTAACATACTTATAATAGAAGAGAATAGTTCTCAGAAATAAGTTGGATTTTGGGTGAGAGCGAGCCAACCGTTCCGCGCGTTTGTCATCCATTCACATGGAAAACCTGATAACTCAATAGCTCTTCAAATTTTCAAATATAATGAAATGGGATATAACGAATATAAGAATCTTTTTATGATCCTTTATTATCAACTTCATATCGATAAATATACATAATATATTCTTCTTATTTCATTGAATTTACGATATCTTCTATGTTTAATATTGCAGATAAAAAAAAGTTTTAAAAAAAGAATTTGAGCAATTTAATGATATTTAATAATAAACGTAAAACTCAAATTAATATTAATAAAACTGTAATCAATATAACATTATGTAACACGCTTTGACATGTCTCCAACATGAAGTAATTAAATAGCAATTTAGATGTAATTAATCAACAGACGAGTCTGTTGAAAGTATTTTGTTATGGCATCACGTTGAACGGTAGCGAACACGCGATTACACGAACCAAACCACTCGCTATGCTAGTTTCACACGAGGGCACAATAAAATAGTTTAGTGTACAGCGCAGTACAGACGGTAACACAAAACAATAATGTTTTGGTAAGTGTACGTTCAAACAATAGCTGTACTGGTTGATCTTCTGTTCTACTTCGCTTTTCTGCCTTCGTGGAAAAATAACAGAAATAGCTCTTAACAAAGGACATGACACAATAGGATAGAACATTTTTATTATGTCAAATAATAACCAAAATATTTAGTTACAAGCTTGACACTTTCTTGCTACGTCAAATGGGAAGCAAACTTCGCATGGATGAAATAAATTTAGAAATGCTTGAATTTACGTATAAATTTAGATAAATTTCTTTATAAACACCTATTAGTTACCTTCTGTGCAATTTTTTTTATATTCCTGCTTAGATACAAGTTTGTTAAAAATAAACTTGTTTGACTAGAAATAAACATTATTCAGTTTTGATATGCCATACGAAAAGTTAGTTGTTATTTTTCTATCCATAAAACATTATAAATGTTTTAACAATTTGACCTAGGGATAAAAATCTCGTAAACTGAATTCCCAGCTTACTCTATAGCCTTCGTAGTCCACTTCTCAAGTTTTATGATTGACGTTAATTGCGTCTCCCACTTACCATCTCCGAGAGGTTTTCATATTCCCACCGTCTTTATTAACTTATCCTGCATCTTACTAACTTAGTAATCTTAAAAACATGAACTTATTTTATACCTAACGAAAATATATTACATTTTTAATTAGGGTAGTAAATCCTTAGTATTTTCAAGTAAATTGTATACCTATACTATAATATAATAGTAACTAGCAATTACTAATTAGTATAATAGTAATTAGTAAATGCTAATTAGTACATTAGTAAATAGTTATTACTAATTAGTAAATAGTAGTAGTAATTACTAATGTTATGAACCTTTTTCTTGGTATACTTGAAGGTAAACCATAATCTGGGTTCGTGAATAAAGCTATAAAAAGGTTGTTAAGAAACTGAAGTAAACTGAGCTTTAATGATTGCACTGGCAACATTAACTTTTTGTGTTAAAAATTAAGATCCTCTTTTAAAACATAAAATCATTCAATTGAGAATTAGTGTTAGGATATTTTATAGAAGAAAAGTAAACTAAAAATAAGCTTAGGGTACGTTCACATAATATGTATCCATATTTTATTTCATTTTGTTAATTATTGTATTTATGAATAATATTAATACGCTGATGTATAAATGTGAAATGTTAGCTCCCTCATTTCCGGTGTATTCAAAATACTTGGGTATTACAGAATAACCAATGGTTACGGTTGATCTATTGACTTTGTTTATATAAGTTAGAATGGATGTCACACTTGGATTCCTGACTAGTATAGGGCGTTATTATTATAATTATACTCCAGTATACGTAATCAGTATAGTTTAAAGTCAGAGTATTAAACTATTATCAGCAGTAGATTAAAGATATGTAATAGTTCTGCCATTTTTAACAGAGGTAGAGCCCGCATTAACATCTTCTCACGAATTGGCCCGGCTCGCCCGGTGAAATACCACGACCACACAGAAGACAGGCGTTAAGTGGAAGCTATTCCGCGTTTGGTTTGATGAGTGTGCGTCCCGCAGGCCTAATTTAGTCCTCTTTTCCATGCTACCCATTTTCTTATAAGAAAAAAGTGGAAGTGGACTTGCCGGATGAGAGGATGCATGTAAAGGGAAAATATTTTCTTTGTGTGCATCCTCTCCTCCGTCGATTAAACGTAGGCAACGCATTTGCAATTGCGTATGTCTATGGGCAACAGTCACTTCGCTATTTCAGCGATTTCAGGTGGCCGCTCGCTCGTTTGCCACCTAATGATATAAAAAAAAATGACCAGGCCAAATAGCACACCGAAACTCTGTTTACCTATATCACGGTATTGAGTTACTTTGGTAACTTCTAATTTACGGTATTAACAGACATAGTAAGGTTGAATAGTAGTTCTTAATCCAAATTTTATGTCACGTAGCGACATATCATAATCCGAATTGTCATACGTAAGACATAGAAAAAATGAAGCGTCTTTCGTTGTTTGAAGTTATCGTCTCTTTCCACGTCATCGGATAACAAGAGCGCAGGACAACCTTAGGCCCTTTACCATTTGCCCCAATCTACAATTTCTTACAATTCCAATATTACATTCGCTCTTGTCTATCCATTGTGCGGAAAGATTTTTGTTCAGTTTCTTTGATGTATAACAAACATTTTATACTCAAACAATTCCACTCATTAAATTATGAAATATAAATATAGCTACAAAGATATTTTTGTGATTTTCTTTGTCGTCACCTCACACTTGACTTAACATATCTTTAAATTTCTTCGCCGATATGTGCAGGTTGCATTACGATGTTTTCCTTCATCGTAAACACGTCGAATAATTAAAAGATTAACGTAGTTACCAATTAAAGACTCTGAGTACAGCAGTTAGTCATAAAAGTCTTATAAGATGATTTTCTGTGATGAAATATTAAAAAATAAATATATGAAAATGTTAACAACCCGTAACGTATATAAAGGGAATAAAAATATCTATTGTTTGATGTTTACTGAAGACTCCCAAATGTTGCCATGGGCACCTTTACAAAGCTCGAATATTGCCTTACAAAGCCGACGACTTTTCCTCACAAACGTAGGCGAATAATTTAATTCATTCAAGAAAATGTATTCCCTTTTTTTAGCCAAGTTTTATCTAACACAAACAATGTTAAGTTATTTTCATTTATCCATATAATTTATAACCAAAAATCAACTTGGCTATACTTACTAACTTGATAAGTTTAGAGTTTACAAATTGAAAGAGAAATATCACATAAGAGATTTTTTTTTATAACATAAGGTAACAAACATGCGAGCCATCTAAAGTCGCCGAAAAAACGAAGCGACCACTGCCTGTATTTCACAATTACAAATGCGTTGCCTTCTTTTAATCATCAGAAGATGGGCACAAAATGTAAATATATCTCATTCCAATGTCAAACTTCTCCGTCAAATCCACTTCCCATCCAATCCCTAAAAAAAATGTGGGAAGTTAACCGAAACCAGTAAATTTTGGAAAGGTACGATGGGTAGACGAGAAAATAAGTTTGTGAATCAATAACGTAAACCGTTCTAGACGTAATTTAATAAAAGGAAAAGAAATGTTGCCATTTTTGGGCTCTACTACTTTCAATCACTAAGCGAATTCACTACAAATATCGTAACATCATCGTAAAATTGATATCGAAGAGCATACTAATGTTAACTCAAGTATAATTGCCGACACAAGTCTTGTTTGATCGTCAGAACACACACGAGACCGTGCTCCGGAGCGTGAGCGAGCGAACTTACATAAATCGGTTCTATTTGTGCTGAATATACAATTTTGTTTACATTTACATCAATGTTTCATTTGTTTATTGTATTAAATTTTCAAATTCAACTTTTTTATACAACTGTATCCTTCCTGATTGTAGTGTATGCATGAATATAGTGCTGTTTGTCTCGAGCGTACACGTCATAAGTACATGCCAGGGAGAGGGGGCGTCAGTCGATGTCAGACCTTTGGACCGGCAGCACGTGTCGGTACGTGAACGAGCCAAATATAACGCAACGAACGCTACACTGATAAAAAAAGCCAGTAAAGGACTTATTTACTTCATTTACTTAAATTATTACTATACTACTTCTTTGCTGTGATATAAAAACTCTAATGTTGAACTATATTAATGAAATAAAACGGACGCAAAAGTTCCGGTAAAAGCAGCGCGCTCTGTAAGACTCGGAGCGGATTAACTTTGAATTTTTTAAATATCTACGTTATCTGAAACGAACTCACTGTTTTAACGTGGTCCGTGAGAGATTAGCATCGGCCATAGGACCAAGTATTCTGAAGTAAATATTTAAAGATAAAGCATCAGAATTTTAACAGAACTAACAGAAAAGTACATAACCAGCTTGTTTGCACCAGGATATGAAAGTCGATATACACATGCAGTGTCGTACTTTGTCAAATAATTGGACAAATGTTTGCGACCACAGAAATGTCACAATCTTACAATTTGTCAAATGTTTGCGACCAATGGCACGATCTTGTTAGGGCTCGTTTCGTTCTATTTCTATGTATAATATTCCAACATGAACCATTAATCATCGCCCACTAACAATCCTAAAAGCGGCTTCAAAGTTCAGTTGGCGCGCCAACTTGTTCAACTAATCCTAACAGTTTACTATAACTTACATTGTATTAACTTAAGTTATTACATAGCCGTTAGTATTATATAACTTGCAAGTTACTATGATACTGAAGGACAATGTATTAAAAGAAAATAATGATAGTAAAATCTATTAAGTTCTAATCTACGGCAAATAACATCTTCCTGTTCTATGGAGGGTTAGCACAGAAAGTACTGGTCTTCATATCTCTACCAGCGATCATATCTAAATTCACTCCCTTCTTATGCATTTCTTCTTTTATAGAATCCATTCATACTTTCTTCGGTCTTCCTTTACCTTTTGTAGTCATTTAAATTGAAATAAATACCAGAATTGTCACTAAATTATCGAGGTATTCGTAACGTCATTGTCAAAATTTGGATTAAAGTTCGTGCAGGGCGTAAAGTACACCAAAAATCTCATATTAATTTTGACGCGATTTACGCCGACGATGCGAAGGTACTTGTCGCGTTCATGCTAGGCCCACTGATTTTGAATTAATGTTTTTAAAATGCGAAGTAATTAGGTAACATTCACGATATTAATAATATAAAAATATATATAACACAACAAATATGAAATTCATTAAATAAATTGAAATCGCAGCGGAGAAAATTAAATGTTTACTCCTGTATTAATACGACAAACACGAATCTCGGCTGCTCGCCAGCCCAAATGATTATATTGTGCTACCATTCTCAAATTGTTTGAGGACTTGTCTAAATTCGGGATATTTAAATTGAATATTAAATTCTGTTTACACTCATTTTCAACCTCTAATATTTGCTAAGGTGGTAGCATTTTTAAATAATCACCTAATATAACATTTATAATCCTGTTTACAAGTTGCCATTTTTACAAGAAGAGAAAAAAAAATGTTTCGTTTCAAAACCTTTACAAACTCTTCCTAATTTGAAATTACATCATTTACTGCCAGCGGACTGGAAATAATCAGCAGGGGTAGACAAAGTGCATTCGCTTCGAAGCGATTCCATAGAGAACTTCAAAATTGTATGGAACTGACGCGTAACAATCACGTAAATTATCGAAAGTTATTGTCAGTTCTATACATTTTTGAGTTCATTATCGAATCGCTTCGTAGCGAATGCATTATGTCTAACCCCGCAGGACTTATGTCGCTTATAGTCGCTTCGTCTATTGTCGTTTGGATTAGTGAACAAAGGTGTAAGAGTTGTCGAAAATGAAAAACGAAATGGTTTTAGCTCTATTACCATGACGGTTTAAATAATATATAAAAATGTATAGTTATAAATACCTTATTACTGTTCTATATCCTACGATACTGAAGGTAAGAACGTTATCCAACTTAAGTTAGTTTTAAAGCTGACTTACAATTTATGAAGCGTTTACTTCGAGCAAAAAGATTCTCCTCCACGTCTTCGATTCAACGTGGACGCGATAAAAAGATTTAAAAGCATAAACTTTTCCTTAAGTTGTGCTAAGTTTAGAATAAGTTACACAAACTGTTAGCACTTACATTTTTATACTTTGACTACTGACTTGCAGTCACTAACTCGTAGTAATGATTTCAAGATTTTTTTGATGATTTGATTTATGGCGGAATTACCAGCCTCGACTCGCCACATTTTTAGACGTTCTGTTCTTGGCGGTATTTCCAAACCTGTACGAATTAGGGACCTTCAAGAAGCTAACGCATGCGCAGTTCCTTTAGTCATGTAGATGTTATTTTATTATTTTTTAAAGTTAATTTATTAGTTAAAGTTGTCGGTATTATTCTCTTTCTAAACAAAACTGACCATGTGCGAATCAAACTCGCGTCCCGAGAGTTCCAAATAAACCTGTAGTTATATGTCTATAAGTAAAAGTTCACCCAACACAACAATCAAGTCGTAGTTGAATAGAATAATACGCACTAATTACTGATTAGTAATACCAATTACTAATATACTAGTAAGTAATATACTACTTACTAATAGCTAATTAATTATTAATAATACTTATATACTAATTAACAATTCTATTAACCTGTTGTACTAAAACTGTTGTAGTATTAGTATCCGTAATTAGTATATTAGTATTTACTATACACAGGAAGTACCCTTTAAGATTTCCTTGCGAGTGTTGTAAATTCGCAGAAATTGGCGACATAAACAGATGTATCTTTTAATTGTGTTGGCTTACAGCTTTAATTTTTTCACAGAAACAAGAGACAGTAGACCTGAGTATTTGATATAAAATTCAGCTTAAAACCTTCACGTGTTCGTGAGAAAAAGGATCTTGACAGAAAGACAGACGGACAGACAACGAAGTGATCCTATAAGGGTTCCGTTTCTTCATTTCGAGGTATGGAACCCTAAAAACAGAAATAAACTGGAAACTCGCGATAAGCAATAAAAGTATTTGTAAGTTAATAATTAAAAAATTAAAACTCAGGTAAAATAGGAGACACGATTTATAATACCTCGTATGTTACTAATTACAAATAACCGGAATTCTTTCACTTTATTCTTGATCTAAGGAATTTTGACCGCACGTCAGGACAGGACCTAATAAGTAATGCAGGATAAAATTTGAAGCATCTCCTTTGATATATTTTTGGTGGTTAAAAATAGATTTAATTATTATGAGGTAGGTAAATATTCTGATGAAAGAGCGTCGGTGGCTCAGGGGTCAAGCACTTGACTTACAATCTGCAGGTCCTGGGTTCGAATCCCGCCGTGTACCAATGTGTTTTTCGATTTCCGATTTACATATGTACATTTATCCGACTTTTTTTTACGGTGATGGAAAACATCGTGATGCAACCTGCACATGTCTGAGAAGAAATTCAAAGATATGTGTGAAGTGAACCAACCCGCACTTGGCCAGCGTGGTTGACTATGGCCTAATCACCCTTAACTTAGGGTAGGCTCCGAGCCCCTCGGTGGGGACGTATAGTGAGCTGATGATGAAGTATTTTGATATTGCGGGAAGTATTTAGTATTATATTAATAAGTATTATGAACATTTCTTACTTTTTATGAATATTTTCACAAATGTTTAACAATTATAAAGTCTTTTAAAAAATAATTAAGTCTTGTTACTAGAAATAATTAGAAGCATTTCCCTTGTAAAAATGTAAATGACATTTTTAAAACATCGTTTAATGAATAAACCTTCCGACATTTTCATAAAAGCCTTTTCAAAGCTTTGATTTTTGTTTTTAATGAATCGGCATGTTTGATGTTCTTCCCTGTGAATACCTTTTTATTATTTAAATATCAAATTTAATAATATAATTTTTTTATTATGCTATTTTATATTCATTCTTATTTAATTCTCTTTTCTCTTCTTTTATTCTATCGTTGTATTTCCACTGCTGATAAATTCTAAGAAGAAAAGAGATAACTATAGTTTTTTTTGTGCTATGTGTGTACCAAAATTAATTATGCCAAAAAAATGGTTATTATATTACTTAAATAGAATGTCGATTTCCTATTCTTTGGAAGTACCAATATAATAATTTATCATACTGATAAGTAAGGTGGTAGTCTTTGTTATCGAACAGATGAAAAGGAAATTAGGTTAAATCCCCATCAATCAACATGGACGTTTATAAGTCAACGCAATATCTACTCACTGTTTTTGTGTTTGCAATCATGATGCAAATATACAGATAATAAAATAAAGAGCAAGAAGAGACAAAAAATTCTAGTCTTTATTCAAGAGTAACATGAGTTACATGTATTCGAAACTCTTTAGTTGTGAAGGATTTTAAACAGCGGTAAAAAGGCAAGATTAACCTTTATTGTGGCAAGATTTCTTTTCTGACGAAAAGCAAAAAAAACGTCTAGAAATGTCATGTGTTTAATAAAACTAAGTTTAAACTTATTTTATAGTGATCGTATATTTTAAAAACAAAAGTAGAAAAACTTAACACGGTAACATTCAAAGAATTTTATTTGAAAAATCATTGATTTTATATATATAATAAATAACTGTAGTAAAAAGTCGATTCAGTACAGATAAATGATTCAATATCATGATGTAAAACCTATTTTGTGTAAGTTAATAGTACTCAGAATTAGGTAGAACTGGCTACTAAGAAAAACGTTAAAATAAATACGTAATAAAGAAAAAAGTTGTATAAGAATTATGCTAGACACGGTATGAGTAAATGTAACCCACCACTTTGGCAATAGTTAGTTGATACTCGTATAAAAAAGTCACGCACTACAAATTTGTCCCTCACAAAGTGCTCGGATTTACGCAATTTAGTACTCGAAGACAACAAAATACGTATTTGCGCGAGTACGTTGAGGACACACGAAAATGTAATACGTTGTATTTGAAAATAGCTTTTAGAAACCGCAATAATAAACCTTTCATTTTAGAAATGTTAAAAAACTTTTTGTTCTTCATTTTAATCTATACTTTGTTAGACAAAGATTTTGATAATTTTCTCGTAGTCTAGATATAAGTGTTTCTGCTAAGTCAATATGCTGGTAATAGAGACTAGATAGAATGCGACCACTTATAAATAAAATCGATAAAATTTCTTGTTAGATTATTCACGAATTAAACAAAAATTCTTTTCAACTACTTATTCACAATTAAAAAGGTTGTTGACTTAACAAACTTTACAAAAAAAACCGATAGAAATTAGAATAAAGGCTTTCAAAAAAATCTCAAACAATTCGTTGGTACGATCCCTAAAAAACCAATTTGCGCAAGGGTTGTTGACCAAAGTCGGTTTAATGAAAAATCCTTCGGTAGCAACATTCTTGTCTCGACATTTTATAAAATCAACGTGGTTGAGAAAAAAAAAGAGATTGACTTTTTAATTACTTCTGTGATAAAGACTCGTACCTGACCCGTTGATCAGAATAAAGTCGATATATAGATAATAAAGAAATTTTACTTTTATTACTGTGTATTATTATTAGTAAGCTGTAACCGGCGACTCTGTCGGCGCACATTTAAAAAAAATATTAATTAGTAGCCTATGTGTTCTATGTTCTACGTCGAGGCAAGACGAGATACCTTCAAACATCTATCCATCCATGTAAACATATGAATGGAGAAGTCGCGAAGATTTAAAATTGTTCGCTGAGAACATATTTTCATCATGAAAGCCCGTAAAATAATGTTCCATGCCAAATAAAGACCGCCTCGTTAGGTTTGCCAATCGACGCTTGACGGTGACCCCTAGCAATTATACAGAAAAAAAAAACAACTATTAATCCTGTACACTTCGTATATGTATTTTTAAACAAAAAATCGCTACAATTCGCTTTTACCAGATAAACGAATTTGTACGGATTTATTACCAAATAGATAAATGGACGCCAATTTTATCAATAACTCAATGCAATTGATATTTTTATAAGCGACTTTTAAAAGATAAATTGACTTGTTTTATTGATTTTCATTGTTGTTTTGTTTATTTTTTAAATCAATACCACATACTTACTCTCACTTCTGTATTTGAACATCCCAGATAGTCATTGACTCATCTACTATTTTATACTATCTTATTAATATTATAAATGCGATATACTCGTACAGAACGGCTGCATTGATCTCATTGAAATTTGTTATAGATTTAGAACATAGTCTGGAATAACATATAGGCAAATTAAGTTGTTTTTTACTACCACGCATACGGAGTCGTGGGCGACAGCTAATAAAAATGATAATTCAAAGCGAAATTAAATTTATCATTACCGTTGTTTGAAAAAGGACGATTCCGTGAAATAAAGAAATAACTAGATTACAATTTGTTACCCAACATTCACTGAGTTGAAATTTCAAAGCCTTTTATACTGGAAAAAATCTCGCGACCATTTATTTTTTACGTCATTTCCTCAATTCCGTCCATCAATATTTTTAAAATACCTTTATGTTTACGCTGGCAAGGTATAAAATAAAGCCTTTTAATGTCTTTATTTATAAAAAAGAAATTAATTTCATTGACAAATTTTCAATTGATCATTTCTCGTAACATAATCTGTGGAGAAATGATAAGAAAAAATTATGCTGCCTTTAATAGGTTTTAATATTGTGAATTTTACAATAACCCATTAGTAACAATGATTATTTACTAATTCGCTTAATATAATCAAAATATAGTCATTTCACACCAGGAATCGAAAATGTAGGCAAACATTATGAATTTCTATTTGTGTTGGTTTAGTTAACTTAAACTTCTCTCTACCGATCGTCAGCTTTTTTTTACTTTTGAACTTAATATAATTCAAGCCAAGTAACAAATAAAACCCACGTTTTCATAACTTTCATTTGGATTATAAAAGCCAGTTGAAGATTTTTATTTCAAATAAAAACCTAAAACGAATCCGTTTCTAACATAAAAATTAATATTTCTACAAAACGATGACAGTAAGCGAACGAAAAAAAAAAGAAATAAACGTTTTTAAAAAGGGAATTTCACAAAAGCTGTGTTCGATATAAAAGATAACGGGTCTCGTAAAGCAAATGCGAACAAAAACCAAAGTATTTGTTTTTCTGCGCACGTATTTTTCTATTTATTTTCATGCGAATGCAAACAACAGTACTAATTTAGCTAAAACAAAAAGTATACATTTTGTATAAAGTCATAACAATAAATATTACTCAAAAAATATTACATGACCTGACTACAATGTCACCTTTTATTTAAAAGTTTCTTAATTTAATCAATGTTTTTAAGAATTACGTTTGAAATACTAAAATATACATTCCCTAAAACGTACGAAATATATATTTACGTCGATTTTCTTACCGTCCAATGCATATAGTAGTCTTACTAATCTTACTTATATTATAAATGCGAATGATTAGATGGATGGATATTTGTTGGAACATATCTCCGGCTACAGGATAACAGCTGGATGGATGTCACTGAAATTTGACATAGATGTAGAACATAGTCGCCGCGCGTATGGAGTCGCCGGAGATAGCTAGTATAAAATAATTAAATGGTTTACCTAAAATTAAACCATGAATACAATTGAAACCGTGTCTATTCATACAGTTCGCTTCAGTGAAAATTTAACCCAATTATACCCAAAAATACTTAAGTACAATTTACCCAACACATACCCACTCATACAAACATAATTTGTTGTCCTCGAGTTGTTGATTGTGTAAATCCTATAAGCACTTTGTGAGGGACGAATTACTACGTGACTCTTTTATACCAAAATAACTGTAGACAAAGTGACAAGCTACATATCTTATCCCTTTCCAGTCCCTCACAATTTGTACCCGAAATTTGTTAAGTTGACACTCAAGTAAACTACGATGTGAAAGTTAAAGAAATTTTCCTTTAAGTGTACTGACGCAAATAATAAAATAAAGCAAAACTAGCTTTCGCCGGCGACTCCATCCACGCGGAATTGAAAAAAAAACTTAATAAGTATCCTATGTGTTCCTCCAGACTATGTTCTACATCTATGCCAAATGTCAACGAGATTCATGTAGCCGTTTCGGAGATACCTTGGAACAAACATCCATCCATCCATCTAAACATTCGCATTTATAATATTAGTAAGATTACCTTGAGTAGACAGTCATCTAAGCTTACCATCCTTGTCTTCATAAATAGCAACCAAAGATCTAGCTGATAATATTTCTATCAAAGAGTAACCTAGCTTTTTAACAATAAAAGAATTTTTCATATTAGTTTAGTAGTTTTTGAATTTATCTTGAAATAACAATAAAGCTTATATAGAATGCATTAAGAGGCATGCATTAATTTTTCAAGTCTTTTACCTGACTTTAACTACAAGTTAAAAGAAAAATATTGCACATCTCATTAAATTTACTTCGCTAAAATAAACGTTTCCTTGCGAGAAACTTGAAAAAAATGGCAGTAGCATCTCTTTAATATTCAAGAAAACTGAAAGATGTTTTTGGAGAAAGCATTTTTATTTTATATTTTATACAACTTCAGAGAAAACAGATCGGTTACCGGTTAACAAAATAAATCTAAAAAACTTTCAACTTCTACGCTCTAACTAATTGTTGGGGTTTAATGATGAAGGTAAATTTTATTAAAAAGGGATGTTTTTATAAAACTTTATGATGTTTTATAAAAACATTATTTTTCTTTTCTTAATTTGTTTAAGATCGAGTTTAAAATTTGCTAAACCCACATTTAGATATCTTCCTGCCATACTCAGAGTCTTTAAGTAGTCCTTGAGGAAGCCCCCAAGTGTAGGTTTCTTATAAAAAATCTCCACTAACCCATTGCACAAGTTAAAACAAGTGTAACCTATAGGGGTAGGCAGCGACTATCCATTAAGGAGACGGAAAGTGGCGCCTGGCGAGCCGCGTTGCCATTTTTTTTTATATGTACAGGTTGCATCACGATGTTTTCCTTCACCGTAAGATTGTCGGATAAATATGTTAATCGGAAATCGAAAAACACATTGGTACATAGCGGAATTCGAATCCAAGACCTGCAAATTACAAGTCTAGTGCTCCTACCTCTGACCCACCGCTACTCGATAAAAATATCGGAAACATTTTCTGTTTAAAATATCAAATTTCATTTTCAAATGCCTTTCCAGCAAATCAATTACCTCTTTCACTTCAAAGTAATTCGAGAGCTTGCGGTTGTTTAACAGCGTTGCTAACTTTTTCAAGCTTTTGTCTTGAATAATAGTTTATGCAAAATTATTCACGAATAAAATAATAATGCATAAAACAAAAGAATTCATCGAACATACATTTTTATTACGACAACCATTTATTATACTAGCAACACTGGTTTCGAATAACAATTAATAAAACTAACTCTAAAAAAAATAAGTAAATTTTCTATGTCGTAACAACACTATTACTATTTATAATATTATGTTGGTAAAAAAAAATGTAATAATTTCTAACCACGCTGTATAGTTCATAAACAAAATATTCAAATATGGAATCGAATTAATTTATTCCCAGGAAACACATTTGGGATGCATTTATTCCCCATCGTCCCGTTTGTTTAAATAAGAAGTGGTCGTTTCGGATAAACTGTATTGCGGTGAGCTCGAATGTTGTTAGAAACATCACGCCAACGTAATATTAAATTACAGAAACCATCCCCTTGATATTATACAGTATGATACTAAATAGTATGCGCTCAGGAATATTTAAAACTGGAAAAATAAACATATAAATTGTGAGCAATTTAGTATATATTATTTAAAATATGATTCGTAATTAATGTATTTATTAGGCTTAGTAAATATCAAGCGACTGGGATTCGCCATTTACTGTTGACAAATTTCATCTCGCATACATATACAGAGTGTTCTTAATTTATATTTAACAGATCTTAAAACTTACAGACTGAATAAACTATTTCAAAATACCTTTTACCAATCGCTTTATTTGAATATATGAAATTCAAATTCCCTATAAATATTTTTATGGCGACTTGAATTTAAATATCGCTATTTTATATAGAATAAATTGACACTGTTTACAAATAATTTGTATATAATACAACACACGTGCTGTTAATTAAATGGCATTAGATTTATTATTACTCTTGTAGTGTATAAAATACAATGTGAAACAAAAAGTAAGGACTACTAATTGCCGTGGCACGTTAGTAATATTACTAATGGATAGACAGATGGATGGATGTATGTTTAAAGGTATCTTCGGAAAGGCTCAACGAATCTCGCTGAAAATGCCATAGATGTAGAGCATAATCTGGCAGAACACATAAGCTACCTATCAAGTTTTTACGCGGACAACTTATAATGTTATAAATAAAAATCTATAAATGGATATCCAATAATTTCTATCCATTCCTCTGGTTAATGGGGACTTTATTTACTTAGTTTATCATTACTTTGCATCCTTCAACTAGTTTCTTACGTATTCGTAAAGGTGTGTACTCATGGTCGTTTCAACTTATATATTAAACACACATATTCCTCCTCTGCAATAACATAAAAGCATCACGTCCGCAGATTTGTCTCTTCGACTGTTTAGAAAGATACTGTACAAAACGGATGGCCTAATAAAATAGACATCTGCAAGGCGAAGCAATTTGAACACGAATTTGTAGTAATATAAACTTTATTAGTAACAACGCTTTTCATTGACTCGAAGTAAACTTTCGGGAAATATTTTTATAACCTTGATTATGTATAAAGTTATAGAGTTCTTTATTAGTTTTGTTAATTAAGTAAATGCTACTTCAAAGGAAATTTAAAATTACGCACACAAGCCCCTGTGGCCTAATGGATAAGGCATCGGCCTCCTAAGCCGGGGATTGTGGGTTCGAGTCCCATCAGGGGTAAATGATCATTTTTAGTAAATATTTTGTTTTTTGTATCTGTCAATCGCGGAAATCGTGAAACATGATATGATAATGGTTTTCAAGAGTTATTTTACATATATATCACCTCAAAATGCTATTAATTTCTTTCAAAACCAGATTTTAAAGTGTATAAGTTTTAACATGACTTCAAATTAACAGCTTTTCTATGGGATTAGGATTTATACTATGAACTTATACTAAAAACGAAATTATTTCTTTTGGGATACAGAGTACTCTTATCCCGAAGTAATAACTGCTTGCGGGAAACAAAAATATAACTTACAATCTTATGAAACAAATACCTTTTGCATAAAACTATAAAATGGATCGTAGGATAAAAATTTTAATGTCTACTGAACAATCGGATTAATAAAGTAGTGGCACAATGCAATTGACCTAATTCAGTTCCATATAAGCCAACAAAAAACTTATGTTACATGAATCAAGCCTATGATTTTTAAAACATAACCTGAAAATGCATGTTATTAAACTATTATAGATAGCATTATAAAGTGTAGATAGCGATTATTAATAAAACATACACATTATGTAAAATAAAGACCCGATTCTATCGTTCTTCTGATCGTGAGATACCAGAGAATTACTTAGGCGTTCGTGTCATCACTTGAACCAAATGTGCTTTTGTTCTCGAATATGAAAAGTTTAGTTTTTTTATGTTTACTGATTTAAAACAGATTTTAGAAAATTATTTTATGTTATGACGAGAAATCAAATTCTCTCAAAACTCAACCTAAAATTCAAAAATAGATTATTGTACCTAAAGGTCAAGTAACCAGACCATAAAATTTTATTTAATCTAAAAGTCAACAATTTGTCAGTGTCATTATACACTATTGTCAAATTGACGTTTGTGGCGTTTTCGAAACTGTTAATGCAGTGAAGTGATTTTAATTTATATTATTTCATTGAATAAAATAGACAAACGCATAACATTTCATAATGGCATCAACCTCAAAAGATTCTTTACCAAGTCATCTTACTCATCAGGAAAATATCGACGATGATTTAGAACCAGGCGCTTGCCCAGAAAGTATTCTTAACCCGACTGATTCTTTTGAAGAAATCGAGACAGAAATGAGCACAGATCCTGAACAGAGGCACGCAAAACTTACTACGAAGAGTAGTACAATTAGTGAAATACAAAGCGAAATTGGTGAACCTTCAAAAGACATGAAAACAGCTAAATCAAGTGATGATCTGAAAGTAAGTGTTACTCCTTTACTTTTGTATCTACGAATTGCAAGATGTATAAAATGGCAATTTATTGCTAGGTAAGTAATAATGTCTAGCTGCAGTGGCTTTTTACATACCAATATTTTTATTTGTAATAAACTAGTAAAAATAATTGTTAGAAAGTAGCATCAAAAATACTTTAATTAATTGCAGGAAGGCATGGCATCTTCCCCAAGCAGTTCAAACATAACAGAACAGAATGGAGATGATGTTGATACAGACAAAGATGAATATTTACAATCACCGGAGCTTGTGAATAAAGAAAAACATGTCTTTATTTTGAGCTCTGCAGGCAAACCAATATATTCAAGGTTTATATCTTTTTATTTTACTAGGCTACTTACATAATCAAACTTTGATTAAGTTCAAGGTAGATTCTCTCTATGGAAATAAAATAAATCATCATCATCAGCTCACTATACGCCCCTTCCGAGGGGCCTATCCTAACTTATGGGGTGACAAGGCCATAGTCAACCATGCTGGCGAAGTGCCAGTTGGTTGACTTCACACATATGTTTGACTTTCTTCTCAGATATGTGCAAGTTGCATTATGATGTTTTCCTTCACCATAAGAACATTGGATAAATGTACACATGTAAATCGGAAATCGAAAAAAAATGGTACATGCCGGGACTCAAACCCAGGAACTACAGATTCAAGTCAAGTGCTTGACCCCTCAGCCACCAGTGTTCAATAAAATAAATTACATATTTCCATAGAAAAAAATCTATCCAGCTTATCTTTTTTGATTGAAGAAAATGAAGACTATAACAATGTATTTTAGTACAAATGGTTCGGCAGAGTAAACCTTTGTTAAATTTTAATTTCAAAATAAAAATCTCAAAATTCCAGATATGGAAATGAAGACAAATTAGCTGGTTTGTGTGGAGTAATACAAGCTCTAGTCAGCGTGGTAGAGGACCATGACCAAGATATCTTGAGATCTATCTGCACTAAAGACTGTAAAGCAGTGTTCTTAGTGAAAGGCCCACTTATACTGGTCGCTGTTTCCAAATCTAATGAGAGTGAAACACAATTGGTAATGCAATTGACGTAAGTAATTTAATAAGTTAAAAGTAAGCTAACATAAAGTATATGAAGACTAGTTGGTGCCCGTGACTGTGTCCGCGCGGCATTAAAATGAACTTAATGCCGATGTGTTCTTCCAGACTATGTTCTACATTTGTGTCAAATTTTATCAAGATCTGTTGAGCTGTTCCGGAGATACCTTCAAACAAACATCCATCCATCTATCTAAACATTCGCTTTTATAATATTAGTAAGATTATTTGGTAGTATATAGTATGGAAGATATGACAGAATAGTAGATACTGTGATGACCCTCCATAGTAAAAAAAAGGCAGGGCAATACCGATAAGCCATGCAGTCCAATTTTTGAATTTATAATCTTTGGTATTCATTATTTAAATTTCAAATACTTTTATCATATTTTTTCAGGTATGCATTCAATCAAATAGTATCAGTGCTAACATTAACACAACTTAATAGAATATTTGAACAACGAAGGAATTATGATTTAAGAAGACTTTTAGCAGGAGCTGAAAGATTGATAGATAATTTGTTAATATTCATGGAGAAAGACCCAGCTTTTTTACTTGGCGCAGTAAGATGTCTTCCATTACCAGAAAAAGCGAGAGAAAATATTACAAACGCGATAATATCAACTTGTAATAAAATAAGAGATTTGGTATTCGCGATACTCATAGCGGGGAATCAATTAATCACTTTGGTTAGAATGAAGAAGTACACACTACATCCGTCCGACATACATTTGCTATTCAATTTGGTAAGGAGTTCTGAATCATTTAAGACGGCGGAAAGTTGGACACCTGTTTGTTTACCTAAGTTTGATGCTACGTAAGTACGTTTTAAATTTTATAACCTCTCAAAATGTACCCTGAAACTATACATAGTCAAAACATGGTATTATAACATTCAAAGACAATATTTAGTTGTAACAACTAAAATTGTTTAAGGCATTTTTGATCTTGTATCAGTTGCTATAACCACTATATATATATGCCACTGAGGCTAATTAGGTTTTTTCCAAATGAATGGAGTTGTTGGCAATAGCTAGTAAGATTATGTATAATATATGCCAAAAGAGAGTTACATCTAGCCATTTTGGAGATACATTATATTATTATATCACCACCTCAAAGGCCGGCAACGCATCTGCGGTTGCTCTGGTATTGCTGATGTCCATGGGCGTCGTTGAACACCTTGGAGTTCCCGCTGCTCGTTTGCCCCTTTCTGTTATAAAAAAAAACATCCATCTATCCATCCATCCAAACATTTGCATTTATATCAGTAATTAATTAATTAAGATTTATCTTAAAAATGAATTAAATTAATTTTCATTTCCAGAGGATTTCTACATGGTCATGTTTCATACATCTCTGAAGACTGTCAAGCTTGTCTACTACTTCTTACAGTACAAAGAGATGCATTTTACCCTCTATCACAGGCTAAACACACCATCGCTGAGAAACTGGAGAAAATGAAATGCATAGGAGCAATAAATGATGCGTTAAACAGAAGTAAAGACTTGCCAACAACAAATCCTTTGAAACACATCGGAATACCTATAATAAGGCATTTCATGTACAAATGTAAATCAACAGCTCAACTTTTTACTTCAGATCCAATAAGTTTGGATAGATTACAAGATTATAGGATTATGCACAAAGAAGGTGGTGATATTACGGTAAAGAAGATAGAAAAGCTATCAGATATAGATTATGTGAAGAATTATAGGAAGTTCTGTAATCAAATACACTGTGCTACTGTTCCTGCTAAGTTTATATTTAGATCAAACTGTGAAAACACTATATTAGCTTGGGTAAGTAAATTTACATTTCATACTAGCTGTTGCAGGTTTCCGTCAGTGTGGTATAAAAAAAAACTCAAAAGGTAGCCTATGTAAATACATAGGCTACCTTTTGAGTTCTGGACAAATGTCCAGACTATGTTTTACATGTATGCCTAATTTAATCAAATTCTGTTGAGCCATACCATAGATACATTTTTAAAATTACAATTTCAAATGAAAAAAAAAGAACTTCGAGTTATTCTAAGAACATATTATAACCTATAAAGAAGTGCAAACCTTATTACCTTACCTTTATCTATTTAAATATCATTTAAATTAGTTAAACTAAAGAAATAAAAAATTTATTCATCATTCTCTTTACAGATTACTAACGGCTTTGAACTTTACGTCACCTTTGATGCTTTAGTTGAAAAAGAGCAGACAAAGAAAGCAGTAGATCATCTGTTACAATGGATTAAAAGAGAAGAGAATAGAATATTCATAATGAATGCACCGACCTTCTAGCAAAAGCTTAGTGTTACCCTCGGTGACATGATAAAGAACTCTATAACACGTAACTCTAGTGTTGAGAATAGTGAACAAAAGTAGTAGTAGCAAAAGTGATATATTTTGCTTAACACATTAAGTGCCAGACTTGCCCAGTGAATCTTAGTTTAAAAAGTGAAAATTATAGTCTCATTGAAAGTGTTGTGCATGGTGTGTTATAAATCATATTTATGGAACAAAAAAGCTGTGGAAATGTTATCCATGTTAATCGTTTTGGAACCTCAACATCAGTTGTGCACTGCGCAGTGCCCTACTCATCTCTACGCTTAAAGTTGTCTTCTGTGAAGCAACTCTTGCAATGTGCCGAGCCGCCAACATGTTTGAGTACACAGGTATTGTAGTAATTCTAATATATTTCATATGTATATCACTCATAAACATTGATTCAAAAGTATAATATATGAATTAGTAGCCTTTTAACAAAAGGCTATATAGCCTTATTAGATCATATTTAAAGTATATATATATATTTGAATCTCTTTCGATAATCTTTTGTTGAAGTTTTAGATAATAAATTCGATTTAATTATGTAAATTGAAAGAAAACATAAGTTAATAATAATAATAATGGAGGTCATTTAAATTATTGCATAATGAAGAGATGAGCTAGTATAGATAAATTATATTGGTTTTTATAAATTGAGAAAATGTTATTGTTTTTATTGCTGCCTATAAAGTATTTAATATTGTGAGTTATTTACTAAGTTACTTAAAAAAATCAAATAAATATGACATTTTTAATGTTGATTGTATTTTGCCGTTTGATTTTGTACTTTTGTTTAAAAAAAATACTTATAATGTTTATAAAGCCTCAGTTTTTTTTTTAAGTTGTTGTTAAAAGAACAATTTAAATGATAAAAACATTGTTGCTCAAAGTGGACAATATTTTACATTATGATTGGATTAGTGTTCTTATAATAATTTTTCATGCATTTTTTTAGTTTAGTCTACCGATCAAAATTGTTACAAATTATGTTAATTGAACTTTGTTGAATGTAGATAGCTAATTAACAGGGTTACTTGAGAACTATAAAATGTAGTTTAGTCATGTATATAATAGCTTAGCAATGTTTTTAATACATAAAGCTGTAATTTAACACCAAATTGTAATAAAATTGTGTATATTTTTATAATAGTATCGATATCATGAATATGTATTTATATTTTTAATATAGTTTGTTTAAAATAAATTAGGTAGATAGAGAAGAAATATTGTTAGATGTCAATGCAAGTTTACAATTTCTATGCCTATGGTATTGCAGGAATAATATTTCCATCTTACTAATATTATAAGCAGGAATGTTTCAACATATATGGATGGATGTCTGTTAAAAGGTATCACCTGAATAGATGAATGGATGGCTTAAATTTGGCATAGATATAGCACAATATCTGGAAGAATACATAGCTTAGTTTTAATTCCGTGCGGACGGAATCGTTGGCGACAGCTAGTACATCAATGAATTATGCTTTTGCATACATAGAATCAATTACAGGTTTTATAAAAAATATCTGAAAAACTACTAGCTAACGCCCGCGACTACGTCGCGCGGAATTTTAAAGAAAAATAATTAGCCTATGTGTTCTTCCGGATTGTATTCTATGTCTATATCAAATTTAAGCAAAATCCCTGCAGCTGTTCTGGATATACCTTCAAACAAACATCCATCCATTTATCTACACATTCACATTTATAACATTACAAGTAAGTATTGCATTTTCGGTGAATAACAGATTTTTTTTGAAGAATGTATGAGCTCTCATAGAAAGACTTCTTTGCATTGACACCATATTTTATTGTAAATATTTGATTAAATTATTATTCCATTTTAGTTTAGTAATGTAATGTTATAAAAATTAATAATTTTCAACTACTTATGTAGTCATAGCCTTCATTGTAAGTATTATTGATGGTTCAACTGTATGTGCCTCAGCAAATAGTCAAATATTAGAGTAATTGCATTATACTTATTGCTTTGTCTAAAAGTTAATTCATCATGAATTCTCTAGTGGATATTACTATAATGAGTTTATGTATACAATATCACTAATCTGGTACTATTAAAAACCGGAGGGTGCCAGATTATTGGAATGTTCAGATTACTGGATTATAGTGAAAGAATTAATGTAAATTTTATTATTCAAATCTAATGTCTTGTGTTTGTAAATTATTGTCAGGGTGGCGGATTATTGGAATTATACTGTGCTATCTTGTGAAGTGCCGGATTAGTGAGATTTTATTGTATTTAAATTTCAACTTATTAAGTCACTAACTGCCATATTGACGGATGTTAAAGGTCTCCCCTAATGACCAATTAACATCGCTGATTTAAGGCAGTAGCTTTTATAACTTAATTAAAAATGTGTTAAAGCTATGTAATGCGTCAATAATAAAAAAATCATTGAAATTATTAATGATATTACTGTAGTAAATATTTTTTTATTAAATTATTTAAAATACTATTCTGCATCTTTAATTGCCATTCTTTTCTAATATTCTTAAATTCCAATGAAACAAATACATGTGTCATATCATTTAATACCCTAAATTACTAATATCTACCACCTCGTCTTCTATCTCCTTCGTGTCTATCTCTGTCTCGTCTTTCTTTTTCCCTCTCCCTTTCGCGCTCTCGTAAACGGTCTCTCTCTTTTTCCCTTTCTCGTTCTCTCTCCTTCTCCCTTTCTCGTTCTCTCTCCTTTTCCCTTTCTTTTTCCCGCTCCTTCTCCCTTTCTCTCTCTTTTTCTCGTTCCCGTCTACGATCGCGATCTCTGCTTCTTGATCGCTCACGTTTACGATCTTTGTCCCTTCTGTCACGATCCCTTGATCTGCAATGATACAAAAAAATAAATCATTATAAGGTATAGAAGATGTTGTACTTGAATATTGTTAGCATGTTAATGTACTAAAAAAATATGAAAAGCTCTTAGTAATCTAATCATCAAAATAAAAAGGTATTCCAGTATGCTAATGCAGCTACTATATCTGATACACATTTTCATTTTTCAACAACACAACTCACACTCATAGCCCAGAGGAATAGACAGAGACCATAGACTTCCAATTTAATATTGTAAGGAAGAAAATCCAACACTGTGCTGGTGTACTGGCACAACACTAGCCTTACTAAAATGTCGACGTTTATGTCCCCTCACTAATCATTCTGACACTTGAATTTGTAATGAAAGCGCGCCAATTGCATCAAAGGACTTTAACGAATATGGTCTAAAAATCAATCATCATCTCAGAGAATCATCTGTGAAACTGCCCCCTCCCTAGATGTACTACTTATCTATCTTCCTACTTATCTTTCTAATATTATAAATGTGAATGTTTAGATAGATGGATGTTTATTTGAAGGTATCTTCCGAAGGGCTAAACAGATCTCATTGAAATTTTGCATAGACTTAGAACATAGTCTGGAAGAACACATAGCCTATATATTAACTTTTTATAATTCTGCGCGGACAGAGTCACAGGCGACAGCTAGTACACTTATAAAATTACCCTTGTGACATGGTTATGCATAGAATATATTAGAATAAGTTTTTTAAGTTAAGACCATAAAGTAAGAACAGGTATGAAGAAAACAAGGATCATCATTTACCTGTCTCTGCGCCTGTCTTTATCCCGTCTATCCTTCTCCCTTTTGTTTTCTTTGGCTTCTGTATCAATATTTTCATCCTCTGATGGCATATCTTCATCAAGATCATCATCCAGCGCAGATACTTTAGGGTCCAATTCGTTATTCTCTTCCAGTATATGTCTTTTCTGTATCCTCGGCAAAATAACATCACATAACCGTTCTTCTCTTAGTAATTCATCGATAAACTCATCCATATGAACTATCTCGAACTGTCCCTGACGATTTTGACGCCTCAGTTTTCTGTTATCATTATAAAGTGGCTCTAAATACTTGTAACAATCAACAGAGGTTCCTGTGAGTCTCATATAGAATGCACCTAACGCACGCACATATTTAAACTCTTCGTTTTTAATAAATTCAACTACGATATCTTTTTCAGGTTGTATCTGTAACATTTTTAAAACTAAACACAAAAAAGGAGTTGGATAAATGAAGCCACCGTGCACACCACCAATATATCGTAGTGCCATCGCCTTGTCGACAAGTAACTCCGCAGTTAACGCAAAACATTCTTCCTTCCAATATTTACAATCGTATATGCGCGACCTTATTATCTTTTCCACAAGATATTGAGGGTTTGTTCCACGAATTGATTTTGCATCTTTTACTGTCCGGTTCGCCATTTTGGCGGCGGCATGAGCCCCACTTGTCAATCAACTGACTTTAATTTGACAATCGACGTAGTGTTGCTATATTCGAAGTACGAATTTAGTAAAATAACCTACTATTTAATTGAAAAACTCAACAGCTAAGCAGGGATGTTACAAACGCCGGTTTGAATGTTTGTGCGTTATTGTTATTATCATATTTAACTACTAAACTATAAAACATATTTTGCCACCATCATGTCAAATAAATATTATCGCCGAAAAATCTTGCACAATCAATGTTCTTTTTTGATGAAACCACCATTTTTATGCCAAAGTTTGTACTTTTATTATTTTATTTAACCATCAATGAAAATGTCATTTTTTAAGGAACCTTTTATTCAAATGTGCAATTGAAATTGCTTTGCAATACAAATTGAAAGCAACATGTCAAATTATAATAATATATCTTACCCTAAAGTTTTTAAATAAATCACATTTCTATTATAAATGAGTATATATGAAATCCTAACAACCAAAACTCAACAACGAAGAATAAATTATTTGTGCATCTTGTACGCGTAAATGACTCCAATAACCACTAATAAGAGTGCAGATGCCTTGTAGAACATATTACATAGTACTCTGTTCTGACCTCCAATAGAGTTTACTATCAAATTGTTCATTAGGAACACTTGGTTGCTTTCTTCTATGAATGCATCCTGTTCATCCTTGGACATTCGTTCAGCAATCTCATTCATTGCATTACGGAATTCCTTTTTTAGTTCATTTATGTCTATATCATTGAAATCAGTCACTTTGTCTGCATAGACATTCTCGGATGTGTTCTCTGAAAAGATTTATAGAAATGTATACTTCCGCATTGTGCACTTTGGTTTCCTTTACCTTCTTTTATATGACCTTTTCTACCTAAATTCTATAGCATGAGGGGACAAACAAGTAATGGATCACCTAATGCTAAATAATCCGACAACCATAGACATCCAGAACACAAGAGGAGGCAGAGATGTGTTGCCAGTCTGAAATATTTATAGGTAGTAGTAGATGTCACATACCATTGAACTGAATGTTTATTCATCCTACAAATAGTGTTATAGCTAGTTATTTACTCATAATAATACTTTACTTTCACCAAACATTTTCCTCTTCTTTGCCAGTATCTGGCCACCACTTAACAATCCCAGGTACAGATGATACACATATGCCAATAGCATCATTGGATGTTCAGTCTCAAGGTCCTGCAAATGCTCGATGTAATTCTCTAGAGCAGCAGACTTTGGTGTCAATTGCCAGTTTTCACCTAAATAATGAGCTAGATCCTCTTCAAATGCTTTCTTTCTAAAATTATACAATAAACATTAATGATTTATAAAAAAAATTAACAATACTTAGAACATATAATTATTGCATGTTCAAATAAGAACTGTAAATAAATCTTAAGGTGTGATGACTATAGCATAAAATAGAGAAATAGTAGCTATTTAACTAATTTTAAAAGATTTTTTTAATTGTAGTCAAACAACATACCTGTATAAAATTTTATTAACAAATAGTTTATTAAAGTCAGTCATGTTAAGTCTGTCTTTGGCATCTTCAAGGAATGCAAAGATGTGGTAGAATACAAACAAGCCACCACCCCATACTGCTTCATCTCGTAAAGCTGTTGTAATATGCAAAGTTTATTAATAGCAGAATATATGTAAATTATAGTTATTACAGAACAGATATTATAGAAAGTTCGTTTATAATAAATCGGTCACTAAAGATGAACAGTATTCTTTATTATATATATACACTGCACAGCACAAAAGTGTTTCTTTTGTTATTTACGCACAATATGACTTTGCACTTTATATTACATTCTATAGCACTTTCTTAAATATTTTAATGTAGAATTAATAATGAACGATACCAATGACAATTTCACACATTAAGTAATTAAATACATTGAAAAATATTGCTACTTGATGAATGGAATTGTTATAATTTGTTTACAATTTAAAAACTTACACAAAGCAAATTTAGCATTGACTAACGTATCGCTCACTGAATGAATCCTCCGCGTTGCTTTTCTCATGCGAGTAGTAAATAGGTCATAATTTTCAGACATTTTCCTAAACTATAATGTACTCTTCCAGCAGCAAGTGCCCGCAATTGCACATCCACAAGAACAAGAAATTGAAGAAAATATTGAATTTGAAAATTTTACTTCAAAATTTGACACCTGTCATTGTTACAGTTGTGATGAATTAACAAACCAAAACCAAGAAGACAATGATTTTTCCTTTACAATTTGCCGGCTGAGGCAATCTACCTGTTTATAATTTTATGGCCCGTGTTACTTAAAACTGTTTTCATTGTAAGGTTTTAATAATGTTTTATCCAACTTTACTCACAATAATAATTTCTACTGGAACACTGACATTTATTATCTGTTACTATTACATCTAAAACTTGTCAAAAAACCTTGACAACTGAGTATAAATAATCTGTACAATACCGGAACTTTTTATTTAATAACAATTTGTAAAAATACATTATATCTTCGTCAAACCAGTTTAATTTTATGTGAATAATTCAATTACAGTTTTCTGAATCTATTATTTATTAACTTTTATTTAATACAGAATGGAGAACTCGAAGAAAATTAAGGTAAATGATTTCACACTTCTATTATCAAATTTACAATAATTAATTGGTAAGTAACAGATACTACAAATATATGGCAAATATAATGTTAGTTTAACATACTATTTTCTAAATTTAGTTATTTTTAAAGTTATATCTTATCAATTTATCTTATAAGTCGTTCATTTGACATGTTTACAAATTGATACGCGTTATCGTTTTGACATTTTCGTAATGTTATCTAATTGTTTCTAACCTCTGCAACCTATGACAAAATTTCCAAATTCTAAATCCAACAATGGCTTATGACCTACAAAAAGAGGAAGATGTTAAGCAATACATTGAAAATTTAGGGATTGAATATAGATTCGGCTGTTATCATGAAAAGAAATCGGAAGTTTGTCATCTTTTGGCTGATTACTTAGAAGCAATAAAAAAGGATTATAAAAAAGCTGCTACCGTTTATAAAACCAACTGTATGGACTATAAGTATGGTAAATCGTGTACTAAGTATGGGAATTATGCACTTATCGGTCGCGGAAAAGACAAACCTGATTCGAAAGAAGCTTTGGAATATTTCGAAAAAGGTTGTGAATTCAATGATCCTACGTCATGTCTACATGCTGGGGTGCTTCTTACTGCTACTGGACCCGGAGTTACTGTTCAAAGGGATGTTCCCAAAGGTAAACATCAAACATAACCTAATTTTACGATATTATTGTTATATTGTAAAAAAAACATATTCCAATATTTTACATCCTGGTTACAGTATAATTTTATATCATAATGTTATCTAATCCTACTACATGACCTTGTGTGATAACCTATGACAAAATTGTGAAACTATATAAGTTAAATTTTTTAAGTGTTTACTTCAAGATTTTTAAAATGTCACTAATTCATTATCTTTGACTCTTACTTTTGTAAATTTTATATTTGATATGATTTTTTTAAGGTTACAATTATTTGAAGAAAAGCTGCGATGCCAGAGATGATATGGCATGTCATTACCTGTCAGGAATGTATCTTACTGGAGTACCGAAAAATGTAGCCGATTTCAATCCACACAACCCGGAGAAAAATAAAAATATTGATTATTTAATAAAGCCTGATCTAAAACAAGCATTTGATCTTGCAATGAAAGGTTGCGAATATGGTAATATATTTGCATGTGCTAATGTCAGTTTGATGTACAAAAAAGGTGATGGAGTGGAACAGGATTTGGAGAAATCAAAGAAATTCTTTCAATTGGCTCAAAGTTTAAAGAATGCTCATGAGACAACCAAAGAAATCAAGTTCCAACAAGGTTTGGAGGACAAGCAGTAGATTTGGACTAGAAAAGCAAATGTTTGCATTTAAGTTGGTGTTGAGTTGTAATAGTCATCACAATTTAGTAGCTACCGGTGAATTATAATTGTGAATTTCAACCAACAAATTGCATTTACAAAAATCAATATTTAATTTACATATTGTTGATTCTTTGGATTATATAAGTTGTTTATTTTTTCTTAATAGTTTTCAATGAAATATTAATACTCTTAGTTGTTTGAGCGATACACATTGTGATGACTTTACTGTATAGTAGTTGACTGTTCAAAAATAGAATACAAGCGTTGAAAAATAGTAAGACTTTTTATTTCCCTTGTCCTTTTTTCCTTTACTTAACCAAAGCTAATGGTTTTTAAAACCATTATAAACAAACTGGACAGTTGGACAGTTTACATTTTTCCAGTCCTTTGATCAAATTCAGCCCTTGAATTAAAACATTTCTAATGTAAACTGGGCATATTATTAACTGTGTTTGAAAACTAAATACAGATTGGAATCATCGGTGGATCAGGCTTCGACGATCCCAATTTGTTCGAAAACCCTGTAGAACTGGATCTGAGTACACCGTTCGGGAAGCCTTCAGATGTGCTACTGAGTGGACAAATAGATGGTGTGCCATGTGTACTGTTGGCAAGACACGGAAGGAAACATCAGTATCAGCCTAGGTAAAGTTCGAACTTCTAATCCTAATAAAAATCTAGAAAAAAGTGACAATGTGAACAACTAGAAATAGATCATCGGTCAATCTTACTAATATTATAAAAGCGAAAGTTTAGACGGATGGATGTTTGTTAGAAGGTATCTCCACAATGGATCTTGATGAAATTTGACACAAATCAAGACCATATTTCGGAAGATCTCATAAGCTACTTAGTGAGTTTGTTTTTAATATCGCACGGGCGTCAGCTAGTGCTCTATAGGACCATATTACTCCTTTCGAGTTTATTGGTGCAACAGATTACACTTGCTACTTTTTTTTTAATAATTTGAGCATAATCTTTGTGTAGTTCTTTGTATTATTTTCTAGTGATGTAAACTACCGCGCAAATATCTGGGCACTAAAACAGGCCGGCTGTACACATGTCCTGGCCACTACAGCCACCGGCTCACTGGTTGAGGACTACCAGCCCGGGGACCTGGTTATACTGGACGACTTCATTGATCGGTATGCTAACAATTATAAATGTGTTTTAGATAAAATGAATTGAATAAGAAAATTAAATAATTGTTGGTGTGACCATAAACAATATCTAATTAATCACATATTTCGGATCGCTATCATGCACTAGCAAAAGCCACAGGGCTTTTCACTGCTACAAAACATATACAGAAACATATTGTTATCTCTATTTTTATCAAAGAAAATGAGAGGGACGACTATGTTTTTGTCCGAGCAACAATAAAAATTAAGAACTTCCTTGCACATTTTGTACCGGAAGGGATCATCATTCTTTGTGTCAAACAATTAGTTTTCACTGTCATTACTTATTTATTGTATTTATCTGTCTTCAAAGATATGTTTTTGCACATATCTTCAGTGGAACCCCATTATTAGTATTATTTTTCAGTACTTGGGGTAGGAAGTGCACATTTTACGACCGCACGGAGGGCGGGCCTAGGGGTGTGTGTCACCTGCCCATGCACCCCGCGTTCTGTGAGCGCTCTCGCCGCGCACTTCAAGACGCAGCCCGGCTGAGAGGATACAAGTATCATGAAAATGGTACTGCCGTTGTTATACAAGGACCGAGGTAACTATGGGTTTTCACTGTCGAAACATGTGTATCAAAACAGTTTTTTTTAATTAGATGACAATATGCTTTTCACAATCCGTACCAAGAAATCATATTGATAGATTTTTTTTTCTTAAGATTTTTTTTTAGTTTTGTGTAGAATAATTATTTCCGTTGAATAACTTATAAGGACAGGCTTTCACAGACTAATCAATATACTGAGCCAAAAAGTCGCGTGAAAGGTGATCAAGGAATCGTTTTAGGGTTAATGGCTCCATTATGGGGTGGCGGACCTCACCCTTTATTAATCCTAATTAATTGAAACCGTTTTAGGTTTTCAAGTCGCGCAGAAAGCCTCATGCATAGACAATGGGGCGGCCATCTTGTCAACATGACAACTGTCCCTGAGGTATTATATATTAAACTTTATAAATATATGTACATAACAAGTTTATCATACTAACATAATTATGTTTCAGGTGAATTTAGCGAAGGAGGCAGGTCTGAGTTACGCGGCTGTGGCTCTTGTCACTGACTATGACTGCTGGAGGAAGGACGAGAAATCTGTAAGTTGTAACAACTGTCATCAAGTTTAAATAACACAATTACTGTTCAAAAACTAATACTTGTATAATATGGTTTAAATAAGACAGTGAAAAAACTGGAACTTGTTGCAATAGAAATTACATACATACAAAAACTTACATATATGCGTCCGGGGGACTTAATTTAGTCCTCTTTCCCTTCCCACTCTTTTCTTATAAAGAATGGATGGGAAGGGGACACTTCCCCTTTGGGATTTGACGGAGTGCAAGGAAAAAATACCCTTTAAGTTCTCCTCATCCATCGATTAAATTGGGAATGTATAGACATGCCTATAGGGTCAGCGGTCGTTTCGCTATTTTGGCGAATTTAAGAGGCCGAATGCTGAAAAAAAAACAACTATATGCACGGAAAATTTCCAGTCAGATAGTACAGAGTAATATAACATAGGTGTCGGTGAGTGAAGTACTGGCGATGTTCGCTAAGAACGTGAAGAAAGCGGCTGACGTCATACTGGATGCTGTGCAGATCCTCGCCGCTGACACTGATCTAGAATATTTGGATGCACACGAGGTATAAAGTAACATAATTTAATGTAATGAAAATTAAAAATCTTATTTAATTAAAATGTTACATTTTGTTGATTGTTCCGATCAACTTCCATATTTTTTATCCTTCATAAGAACATTGTGACAGTAACAAACAAAAAGAAAGAATTGACGAAAGTGTTTATATCTATAGATTAATCGTCCTTGACATTTTGAGATCCATTAACTTTGGATTGATACGTTATAATATTTCTGTTCCAGAATATGGTGTCATCTGCAATCATGTTGAAGGAGTAGAAGTACAAAGTTAAACTAACTTCAACTGTCGTAACACAAGAACATATTACTATCTCTGTCTTTCTCCAAGAGAGCGAGGGAGATGCCAATACTGCGTACTGTTATCTCTGTCTTTTCAACGAGAGTGAGAGAGATGGCAATACCAGGTTGCAACAGTAGAAACTCGCTGTAACGTATAAGTGTAAATTTTGTTATATCATGTTATTAAAATCATTAAAAACATTTTATTCAATAGATTATTTTATTATCAATCTTACATAAGAAATATAAAATGAAATTACACTATCATATTTAAAACTGTCACACGATTTCATTCCGACATATTAATTACCTCTTAATCTAAACATTTTTTACGTATTTTATTGTTGTGCAATATTTATGACGAATTATTATTAAACATACAAAATGTTCTAGCAATTTCTATTACATTATAGCAAAAAACAGACAGAAATTCAATATAAAAAAATATCGTCATCCTTGGTTTCCCCCTTCAAAAAACTGAAATAGCAATATTTTCGATGGATTCGTAATCAGTGGAAATATACTACTATAATAAATGTAACACAATCACTGTATATGATAAAAATCAATATGGCTGACCCACATCAATTTTTTTTTAATTTAATTCTTGTTTACGTATTTTCCTATGAATATAATTGTTAGAACATAATGTATAAAGTTTCAAACTTTTATTAACTAAGTTTATCTATCTAGCTTATTACTTTAAACTCATAATACCTTAACATAATTACTAAGTTCCTTCCTTCGTTTTCTCTCATCTGTAAATAAAATATTGTAACATAGAGGCGTGGACTAATTTAGAAATTACGAGGAATTAAAAAAAAGTAGGAGTAGCCTATAACATGCCCGAGTACATCAGTAGACATACAGACAAACAAAATTGAATTTTCGTTATCAGTAACGCAAATACATCATATGTTGTACACATTATAATATGATTTTTTTATAAGACACTATAATTTTAGTTATATGTATAGATATACTAGCTATTGCTCGCAACTCTGTCCGCAGAGAATTAAGAAATAGTAGCCTATGTAATCTATGGCAAATTTCATCGATATGCGCTGAGCCGCTTTGAGGATACCTTCTGACAAAACATCCATCCATACATCCCAACTACATTTTACTAATATTATAAATGTGAATGTATAGATGGATGGATAAATGTTTGTTTGAAGGTAAGGTTGAACGGATTTTGATAAAATTTGGCATACATGTAGAACATAGTTTGAAAGAACTAATAGGCTATGTCTTTATTGTTTTTTTTTTTAATTTTTTTAAGATCAGATGAACATCTTTACCGGTGCGTTTTAATTCTTAGTCCAGGGGTTACGTCCATGTTGTCCAGGTATCATGTCGAGCAGGTACTGGCGCTGCGCCTCCGCCACGCGCTGCATCTCCGCCACCGCCGCCGCGCCCCCCGCCCCGCCCACACCGCCCACTCCCCCCGCACCGCCGCCCTTACCCGCTGCACACACACACAGTCACCAGACATTTTATTATTATTATTTACTGTTGCTTTCTGAGATCAAAAACTCTATATAACATATAATCATTGTTTAGTCATATTTTGGTCTCAGAAACCCACAATTCAGTGATACAAAGATCATAATAGCTATTGAAAATACTGATATGTATTGTTTAGAAAATCAAATTTTTGTACTTATTACAATTAGAATAATCTGTAGATTAAAGTCAATTGAATATTATTCATATCGATATTTTTATAAAAAGTGAATTACACATGCAAAATATATTTATAAAATAAAAAAAAACTAGTTTAAAATTGTTTAGGACACTCTGTAGAGTGACTGACATTTAAATTAAGATGGCGGTGAAAGACATGTTTTTATTTTAATGAATGATAGGATTATACATTGAGCAATACAAACTCAATAATCAATCTCGATCTAGTTTATTTAAAATCTATCTGACAAATATGTTCAAGAACCTGATCGATCAGTTAAGTTTCATTCAAACATTATCCGGAATCATATAACCAAAGCTCGGTAGTCGCGTTAGAGCGAGACAAACATATGGGAATAGATGAGAACGCTATACAGCTTATGACGTCATCGCCGGACTGTGTACGACTCCGGATTATATCTAAATGAATTTTTAGGTGCGATCAATAATATAAATCTGTTTATCTAATTTTGGATCGATTATTAGTTTGTTATTATATAGGTAAATGGTATGTATATAATGGTATGTTTGGTGAATACGTACTGCGCTTACCTAGCGCGGAGGCCTGCGCCATGGCCAGCTGGTACGTGTACAGCAGCGGGGAGAACTGCATCATGGCCGCCGCCGCCGCCGCTGACATGCCGCCGCCGCCCGCCGCGCCGCTCAGACCTACATACACACAAATAATATATTGAATTTTATATCGAGCCGCAAGATGTCGCCTGCGACTCTGTCCAAGCGTAATTTAAAAAAAAGTGAATTAGTTGCCTTATGTGTTATTCCAGACTTTGTTCCATGTCTTTGCAAAATTTTATAGAGAATGTTTCTCTATAAAATTATAATATTAGTAAGATTGAGATTTAAGGCATATTGGTATTTCAAAGTAAACTTTCTACTCTAGGGAGTCAGCAGCAATCCATGCATCCACCCATCTACTTCAAAACGAATACTTTTCCATGTATAATATTAGTAAGAAGTAGGATGAAAGATACGTTACCTCTTAGCAGCTGATGTTGCAGCGCCTGCATAGCTGCAGCGCTGTGTTGCTCGAACGCCATCTGCGCAGCCGCCGCCGCCGCAAGCTGCTGATACATATATATAAATTTATTATCCATACATTCATTTTATATCTATGTTTAATTTAGGTAGACTAGTGCTAATTTTATAGTAGAATAATTCTACGAAAAGAAAAACAAATATTTACCTGATGCTGTTTACTAGAACTGCTTCCCTGGCTGGCTGTGCTCGAAGATGATCCTTGAACATGCGGTATTATTAAAGTCTTATAAATCAGGAAATTTCAATCATTTTCGTCATATTTTATTATTTTAGAGAAATAAAAAATAAATAAAAAGTGATACAAGCCGTGTTACCTTTACCTTTCTTGGCGGGCACGTCTTGTTCACGCGTGCGCTCAGAGTGATGGCGTGGCATCGTTTCCGAAGAGCTTGCCGACCGGCTGCTAAAAGGTTAATAATTACAATTTTCTTGTACACAATAACTAATATAAACCGAATATTTTAAATTTTTTAAGGGATTGTGCAGATTGACGTCAGATCAACTGATGTGCACAAAACATCTATAGTCTACTAAAGATCTTGTGACACTTTTTTGACTTCGTCAGAAAGGCGCTAGTGAGTTGTCATAATTTTATTTGACCGAGTCAATCAGTTATCAATGTATACCTGTTGGAGGGCTGCGGCTGTTTGGCGGTGGACTGCTGCGCGGGCGCAGCGGACGCAGCTGGCGCCGGCGTGCGTGACGAAGACCGCGACACTGACATCTGTCACAAATTATTTACTTTACAAGCTAATTTAACTTTGAGAAGATTACAGTCGCCAAAATCCGTGGTGTTCAAGTTATAGAAACTCTGCCTTGTTTTTGTAATAAGACAAACGGCCATACAAATAACCCTATTAGGTAGCAGTAAATATGACAGGATAAAAAACCTATAGCCGTGTACTGATATTTTTTCGTACAGACATTTAAATGCGCCTATTGGTTACTACATCGCATCGTCTCACGTTCAAACAACTGTAGCTTATAAAGTGGAACACCGGCATAGCGTCAGTTTTTCTTCCTAACATTAAGTACCTGTGGGGTGCGGTGCGAGGAGTGCGACGAGTGTGAGGAGTGCGCTGCGTGCGTGTTGTGCGCGTGCGCATGCGCAGGTGCGGGGGCGTGCGCGGGTGGAGGCGCGGGCGGCGGGGAAGCGGCGGGTGCGGCGAGGCGTCGCTCGATCTCCTGTTCCTGCTGCAGCGCGCGCACGAACGCAGTCTTCAGGCGCGCCGTGTGCTCCGCCTATGCAATAATAAATACAATTTCATAATTAGTAACAAAAAAAAGAAAGAGGATTTTACATAGAATGCCTTTTTGTAATAGATAATGTAGTTCAAGATATCTGTTTAATATATTGTACTATAAAATCTCATTTAAGACCATTAACATAATTCGTAATTGTCGTTCCGTTCAGGAAAAAACAAAAATATTCACCATCAACTTATTCATTAGAAGTCAAAAAGACAAGAAGTCACAGAAAGCCCTACATACTAAAAGAAATAACAAAATACTGAACGTTAACAGAAAATTCGAGCATTTCTAAGCCATCAATCATTATTGTCATGTGCAATTAATATAACAAGAATATATTAGATTGGAAAGTGTACGTACCTTGAGAGCACGTTTAACATTGCCAGAGACGCAGAGCTCGCACAGTCTGCGTGCTGCAGGTGCGCAGCTGAAGGTAGGATCCTGTCTGCGCGCTGCGGGTGCGGGCGCGCGCTCCCAGCGCCATACTGCAGTGAAGTCACAACCGCACTGCGCGCATACTGCTGGCACACTTGAACGTGGCATACTGGAAATAAATTTTGATTAGATTAAATAATTATAATTAGTAGCCTATGTGTTCTTTCAGACTATGTTCTACATCTGTGGAGTTTATCAACTGTTGAGTTGTTCCGGAGATACCTTCAAACAAACATCCATCCAGACATTCGCATTTATAATATTAGTATGACATACAATACTATTAAAAAATGAATTTCAATTGGATGCTATATAAAGAATAAAATATAATTTAGATTAATTTGAAATCTAGCTGTCGTCCAGCCGTTCCTGAGATTACCCGGTACAAACGAGGCCTTGCGGACAGACAGATAGAATATTTTTTTTAATTAACCTACCCAATTACATCTTATATAGAGTACAATATTTTTTAGATTTTTCGTTTTGTTTTTTTTTAATTAAATAAACAATGGAGACGATAATCAACACGTCACTAATATACTAAGAGGTCTCATTACATTTTAACCCTTTGACCGCCACGAGGTAGTTTACTGACCGTTCCTCGTTGGTAAGATAGTCGACGACGTGCTCGAGGCCGACGAGGTACACAAAGTCAGTGTTGCTAGGCGACGGGATGAAGTTCATCTCCGGCGGCGGAGGCTTAGGCGGCGGGATCTGTACAACAAATGTTATTTTTCCTCACTCTTATAAAATTAACATTAACCTTTTCATCTTAATTCATAATTTTATTATATGACAAAATATTAATGGCTCCTACGTTGACTATTGTAAGTATTATAAATTAACTTGACACTAAATTCTGTGTAAGTCGGAAAGTAACGTCAGATTTATCGTGAGGTTTCGTAAGTATTCAAAATGTATATATTTAGTTGTAATAAAGCATGGCTCATATGAGAAATGATTTTAAAGTAAGATTATCAACCTGTAGTAATGTCTTCTCGAGTTGTTTGCGGAGCGCAAGTTTAGCTGCGGCCTGGCGCTGTGCCGGGGTCTGCGTGTCATCGGAACTGCGCGAACTAGCCTACAAAAAATATATAAGAGTAAACAAAAAATAAATTGTTAAAAAAACTTTGACTATGATGTAAAAATAAGGTAAAATATTTAAATTTATATAGTTTTTAAATCGTTGGTCACTTCTTCAAAAACTGCCGTGCATAGACTTATTATAGTATAGGTGACAAGGCCAAAGGTAATTTCTTGTCATTTTTTTTAAATAATAATCTAAAAAAAAACTATTTTTTGCCTTTTTTGAGTGAAATAGTCCACAGATTACTTTGAATATAAAATACATATTTTTTTTGTATAATCAGTGGTATTTATAATACAAGGCAGTTTTCTCCCAATTGAGATATGTTTCTGTATGGATGTTTCGACAATGTAAACACAAAAGTGGTAGAGAAAATGACATCACTTCTCCATACTCACTGCATCACTTGTGCTACTGGTGACTGAGGAATTGTCCTGAGCGGGCTTGTAATCAAATTTTAATACTTATATATCATATTAATTAATTTTATATATATATACCCAGTACTTAACATATTTAATTTAAATGAAATCGAATTACACTAGATTTTTTTGAGGTGATTATGAGATGGGATACCTTTGGTTGTGCATGTTGTGTGGCTGGCGGCGGCGCGGGTGTTATAGTGACTGATGGGGTGATACTAGCGCCACCACTCGATGCATTCTGTAACAAAAAAAGGTGGGTTTTTGATACCATAATCTTCAATTAAAATATATTATTATCTATGTGTTGTCAAAGGTAATTACAGTAATAACTATAGTCAGACAGACATAAAGCTAGGAGACAAAATCTTATTTATAAATGCAAATGTTTAGATGGATGGATGGATAAATGTATGTTAGAAGATATCTCCAGAACAGCTGCATGGATATCGCTTAAATTTGACATAGATGCAGAACATAGCCTGGAAGAACACATAGGCTTTAAGTTTTTTTTTTAATTCCGCGCGAACGGAGTCGCGGTTGAAAGCTAGTATGCTTTAACACTTATTTCTTAGTGGTCCAAATGTTTGTGTATACCTGGGTGCGATATATTCCCGGTGTGAGTGTAGCTCCGCCTGGCAGACTGGAAGGACGACGAGTGCTTGAAGATAGGTTGTTGCCCGCCGCTGCGCTTGTGCTCGATCGCTGCAAATGTACAAAGATTTTAATACAACATACTTTTTATAAATACAAATATAAATATTTATAATCTAAATAATATACAGAGCTTATGATATAAAAATTGAACAGTTATGTGTAACTAGCTGACGCCTGCGACTCTGTCCCTGCGTAATACAGTAGTAGCCTTTGTCTTCTTCATCTATGCCAAATTTCAACAATGTCGATGCAGCCGACTTGGAGATACCTTCTAATAAGCATCCATCCACCCATCCATTCATCCGTACGTCCAAACATTCGCATTCATAATATCAGTAATACACCTGCATAGGAAAAACGGTTATGTAAAATGTTACGTATGTTGAAAGGGTAGTGAATTAATTTCTCAGACTATACCTTGTTCTGTTGATGTGCTGGGGGCGGGGCGGGGGTTACAGTGACGCCGGGCGGCACCACGCACCCGCTGCCTGCGAGCGCGGTGCCAGTTGTCGTGTCCTGTAACATACATACTCTAATATTAACACCTATTCAATATGAGCGAGGATTTCATTTTCACTTATGTATTTCTATTTTATTCAATTTCTTAAAAAAAATAGTTTTTCGTAATAAGTCTGAGTTCGGTGTGAAATGCCTGTAAGAAAATGTATAATAGTCCTTCTTTCGAATACCATTGTGCACCCTGCTGAATTTATTTCGACATTAGCTGTCCCTCGCGACTCCGTTCACGCGGAATTAAAAACAAAACCTTAATTAGTAGTCTATTACTTACAAACAACCATCCATATCCATACATCCAAACATCGGCATTTATAGTATTAGTAAATAAATAGATAAAAGTACCTTAACGGGCGGTATCCCAGTGCTCTGCTGCGACTGGCGCAGTTTCCTCAACAGCACGAGCCGTGTCTCCTCCGAGCGTAGCTTCTCTCTGAGAGCTCGCAGACGTCTCTCTCGCTCCCATATCTCTGCACTTGATAGTTCCTGTAAATCAAATTATATCTTATTACAATGTATAATCAAATTATATTGTCTTAAATACTTGATTTTGTCGAAATAACAAAGCCACTGCTGCTCATAGTAATTGCAGATGCGTTGCCAACCTATAGAATCAACAGAGGACGGGACACACAGAAAGAGGATATTTCTCTTTCCTATGCGTCCCATTCTCCGCCAAATTCACTTCCCCTTCTCATCTTGTCTCTTATAAGAAAAAGGTGGATATGGAAAGAGGACAAAAATAAGTTCTCCGGAATACAAATTAATCAGACTATAGTTGCCACTTGAGGCATGTATGTGTGGTTATGGTATTTCACTGGATCAAGACCAACAAATAAATCGTGCAGCAAATATTGTTATTGCATGCTGTATCACTGTAAACCTATCTTTATCAATATAATAGCAAATGTGTACAAACTCACTGTATGTCCAGCAATGGGCAGCGGAGGATCATTCTCATCATCCTCCGAGTCCTCATCATCTCGTGGCTCACGCGGCGACTCCGGTGCGGCGACGGGTACGCTCGGCGTTATTGACACGTTCACACTCGAGTTCAACTTGCTGCTAACATCTGGAAATCATTTTGTCTTGATGTAATTCTAATACCAAACATAAGCCACTTTTAAGCTTTTAACTTGCCAGGCAAGTTCGCTTTCGTACATAAACTAACCTAGTTAAGTCTAATTCTAATTTTTGTGGTAGATTTACAACAATTTTGGAGTTGAATCTTAACACTAACTATTAAGTCAACTTAAGACTTATTTTATATATTAAATAGGACCAACTCTTAGAATAGAGACCAAATGTAACTCATCAGTGTAACACAACTCTAAACTGTTAAATTAGAGTAAGGATGTTAAGTTTTAACAGTGGTAGAGCCCGCTTTAACATCTTCACACGATTTGGCCCGGCTCGCCCGCGAAATACCACGACCACACAGAAGACAGGCGTGAAGTGGAAGCAATTCCGCGTTTCGTCTGATGAGTGTGCGTCCCGGAGGCCTAATTTAGTCCTCTTTCCCTTCCCACCTTTTTCTTATAAGGAAAGAATGGGAAATGGACTTTCCGGATGAGAGGATGCATGGAAAGGGAATATATTTTCTTTCTGTGCATCGTCTCCTCTGTCGATTAAAGGTAGGCAACCCATATGTAATTGCATATGTCTATGGGCAACGGTCACTTCGCTATATCAGCGAATTCAGGTGGCCGCTCGCTCGTTTGCCGCCTTATGATATAAAAAAGAGGCATTGACCATTGCCCATTGTTGATAGAAAATCAGGGTTCACTTTAATGAAAATACGTCAGAGTGAAAATACCTGTGAACGGGGCGGGCGCAGGCAGATTAGGTTTGCGGTGCGGAGGCGCAGCGGGCAACAGCACGATGTCAGGGCTCTCCGCATAGCTACGCTGCTCAGAACGGGGGCGGAGCACCCGCTTGCCACTCGCACCCTACATACATGCAGAAAACAAAGGATGATATTTAAATACACAATACTTTACTAACACCATTTTCTAACTATTTGTTTAAAAGGTTGGTAAGATTTGTTTGATTAAGATATAATTAAAAACTTATTTTAAATATGGATTCAAAAGCTTTTCTAAACACGCTCTATATTAAAGTCATATGTGTTTAGATGCATTTTAATGTTTAGTTTTAATCGACTTCAATAGACTTTTTTAATTTACAACACCTTGTTTAAGAATCTCTTGACTGCATCTCTAAACTATGTACTATTAAAGGAAAATAGTCTAAATTCTCACATATATAAGACGAAAATTAATTAACATCATAAGTCAACATGATAATGGATAAACAATTTCGCATGACGTGTTCTTGTTTGTAATAATTCAAAGATAACAGACAAGCTGTGACCTAAATAACAAAGCCAAGATTAAATTATTTTAAACATTAGCAATATTTAAAATTATATTTTGTTTAAACTGCATTATAAACACTTTAAAGGAGGAAATATCTACATATTATTATAATAATAAGTAATAACATACACAAACATATTTTGATCCTAAGAAATAAAGTTCAACCTGGGTAATCGAGAAACTTCTACAAGCTAGAGTTTTGTACTACTATAGTGATAGAGCCTGCTTTTCATCTTCGCACAAATTGGCCGGTACACCCGGTGCAATACCATGACCACACAGAAACAAGCGTGAAGTGGAAGCAACTCCACGTTTTGTCTGATGAGTTTGGTACTGGAGGCCTATTTCAATCCTCTTTCACTTCCTACTCTTTTTCTTAAAGGGTAAGAATGGGCAGTGGAAGTGGATTTTCCAGATGAGGGGTGGCATGGGAAGGGAAAATATTCTCTTTCCGTCCTCCGTCGATTTTAGGTAGGCAACACATCTGCAATTGTCGAAGTCTACGGGTAGCGGTTGCTTTGCTGCTTCAACGATTTCAGGTTGCCATACAATCATTTGGCATTATAATATAAAAAAAGTCATTCTCTAAGATACCTTGGGTCAGAGAGAAAACTCTATAGAGAAAAATATTCAGTTCTCTTGTACTCCAGTTCCAGTTCTCGCTTTAGGTTAAATTGCGTACACATTATTGTAAAAATTGAGTACTAATATTGTTAGAACAGGAAAAGGATACTTACGGATACTTTTTCAATCTTCGGTTATGATTGGAAAAAACAAAATTGTACATTATAATTAACATGCATGTACTAATTTTTATAAATAGCTGTTTTTAATAATGTTATAAAACAATTTTATATTATCTCAGAATTACATAAGAATAAGAAATACATTGGAAACTTGATTAGGCAGACTAATTATTGCCACTAGGCATATAGATAATTTCATCTCTGAAGAATATCACTTTTTGTTCATATGTACATAATTTATATTAATGTGTTATCTGTTTATTAAAAACAACAAAACTTAATCAACAAAAACCAATGTTTAAGAAAGAGATACATTTTTCAACATATGTTATGCCAATTAAAACAATAATGAAAGCATGGCCCAATGATCATGCGGGCTTGGTAATGCCCATAGTGTGTTTGTACTGAATATTATTTTTTTACAAACTTACATGTGGTGGTGGCTGAGCTGGAGTTATAGTAAGTCCGCTTGCAGTCAGAGCTCGCAGTTCACTCAACTCCGGAGGCAAGGATCTGAAATAAGACATAGACATTGTGCTAACCAATTCTATTTCAAGAACAAAAACCATATGTTTTTAGTTTAGGGACCTATCGAAAGGAAAATATCCCGTGTTAAATGATAACTAAAGAGATATAACTCTTTATTGCATGTTTTCTTTAAACTTTGTGCTTTGTATTTTATAATTTTTTTAATATTTTTGTTTTAATACAACAGAAATCGATTCGTAAATACAATAGAAATATTTGGATGTTTTATGTGGAAACTATGTTTATGTGCTCTTTATAAAACATATACAAAAAGGAAAACAAGTATTATACATAGATAAAACCCTTTCAATAACATTACAAGATTACACAGCAATATACTATTTATAAAATAGACGATAAATAATAATAACTATAACATATGGTATTATATGTATTGTTACAAATAACTTATATATAAATCTAATTTAAATGATAACGAATTATTCTACTATTAAAAAGTGTTTATGTATTAACAATACATAACATATTACCTGACGCTAAGATCCACCGCGGAATCGTCAACGTCCATTGTGGCCCAATGTACATACAATTACGGGATCAAACTCACATCTAAAAATCAATAAGTAATTAATTTTGGATTATCTAAATATGTAACAATTCTTGAGTATATGAACATTAAGAATAATTGGTGTATGTTATTTTGCTTTATCAACTTTATCTATTTTGCAACAAGATACATTTTTTTGGGAATGTATGAATATTTTATGCGACTACGACCGGGTGACAGATAACTGACAATGGCCATCAATTGATTACAATTTCGAAATAGTGCAGTGAACATTATTGAATACATGAATGCACATGAATAATCAAATCTTATTTGTTACCTTTCTCTTATTTACCTGAAAATATCATCTATGCAATAATTAAATAATTATATTCTAATCTAATAAAATAATATAAAATGAAGCTCACGAAACACACATACACATCAAGATTAACAGATTATAAATAAAACAATCCTTGCAGATTATATCGCAATTTCTAGACAGCTATGAATTCAGGAAACGCAAGAAGTTGATTTTTAAACGGATGTTATAGAATGACTATTTCAGACAAATCACGATTTATCTTATGCGTATTATGATTTTAGGAAATTTGATTTAAATGTGATCGTGAGAAACTTTTGTGTGCCATTTAAAAGTATACTCTTTACAGTGGATTACTTTAACTATTTATTTCTATCTACTCTATGAATGTTAAAAATAAACAGATGTCAAAACTCAAAACACGACATGATTATTATAACCAATAAAAGTGCTCTTAAAAATACTCATATTTAACATCTGCTATAAATTCGATTAACTGGCTAAGAATAAGTGAGATACAAGTTTAGTTAAAATGCCTGGACCGGATTTGCTTTCGAGTCAAGGTTTGCGATTAGATGGTAGGCGACCAAATGAACTCCGTCGTATAAGGTGTAAACTTGGTGTATTTACACAACCAGATGGTAGTGCCTACTTAGAACAAGGGAATACTAAAGTTTTAGCGGCTGTATATGGTCCACATCAGGTAAAAGTAACAAGTAATAGGACCAACTTCTGTTATGGTATTTCACTTCACTTTGAATCTATCTTTTTCTATCATAACTCGTTATCCATATATGTTAAACTGTAGCAAAAATCTTCATTCTAATATAATATCATACCTATACTTTCATTTTGATCAATTTAATAATGTATTTCAGGCAAGCAAATCAAAAACATCAACAGAAGGTGTAGTTGTAAACTGTCAGTACAGCATGGCAACATTCTCTACAGGTAACATTAAAACAAACTTAAATTATATAAGATTTATCTTCAAGATAATCTTGCTCCTCACTTAGAATTATTATATTATTGTATATCTGTTCCCACTAATTCATTCAGTGCAATAGCACTGATTCACTACTGTATGAAAGTCATAGATGCTATATACATGTTAGTAGTTTTCTTTTTCCTCTCCTTTTTATCAATCATCATCTTAATTAAGACACACCCATGGCTATGTATCTTATATCCAATCCGAAATTATTCTTGTCACATGCAATTCACCCCTCATTTGTATACTTTCACAGGTGAACGAAAGAACCGCCCAAGAGGTGATAGGAAATCACAAGAAATGTCTCTGCATCTGCGACAATCATTCACAGCAGCGATCAAAACAGAACTATATCCACGTTCACAAATTGATATTTATATAGAAGTTTTACAGGTTTGATGTTTTTTTTACAGTTGAAAATATTCATACATAAACTGTCATCTTACTTGAGACATCCATCATGTCTCTACCACTGAGAATACAATATGTTTATGTATGGGTATTTCTAGAATTCTGCAATGAAAAACTGTACTCTTGAATGGGATGGTATCTCCATAATTACATACAGCTAGATATAGTAGCACTGAGCCAGCATGCTAGACTAAGGCCCGATAACCTCTAACTTGGGTAAGCTTGAATATTTCGATGGGCATGAGACATGCTGACAACGAAACATTGTTGATAATTTCAATAATTTTAAAAGCTGTTTAACATGCCTACCCCACATCTAAAGTTGTGTTCTGAACAACCACTTGTGCAATCTTTGGTGCCATGATGTTAGAAAATCTTATTGTAAGATGAAAGTTTTTCAGGCAGATGGTGGTGCATATTGTGCATCAGTAAACGCGGGTACACTCGCACTAATCGACGCGGGCATCCCCCTAAAAGCTTATGTCTGCGCCTGCACCGCCTCCATGGCTTGGCAGGGCAGTGAACCTGAGCCCTTAGTCGATGTTGGACATGTAGAGGAGGCGGCCGGTGGAGTCTGTCTTACTGTATCCAGTCTACCATCCACAGGTTAGTAGTATCATGGTTAATCTTGACAACCAATAGTTTATTGTTAGGATTAAGTCTAAAAGATATTGTAATTGTGCATTTGAATCCCAACATTTCAAGTATCATACATAAATTATTAATAGATTTAATAATTTCATTAAAAATATAATATACTATAGGTGAGCCCAGTTCTCATATATCTCTATATTCTATATGTCTATAGTATTTATGTTCTTGAAATACACAATATTGTTTATGGTTTTAGGCAATGTGGCATTACTGGAACTGTCACACAAGCTGCACATGGACTACTATGACATGGTGATGAGCAGAGCTATGCAGGGCTGCAGAGATATTGAGGTAAAAAATATGCTATTAGATACTCTTATGGAAGTGGCGGAAATAAAAGCTAGTTTCATGTCTTACGGACGAATATGTACTTTTATGATCCTTTGTAAAATTGTTAGATTTTGATAATTTGAGAAGTATATTAATTGTATATATTGTTGACAGTTTTTTTTTTTCAGGTAATTTTGGATCGTGCTGTAAGGGAACATTTAGCAGAAGGATGGACAAAGCAAGATACAATAACAATATAAATTATTAAGTTTATATTTTTGTTTTAATTTTGTAAACCTCCTTTGATTATACAATTTGTTTACTAATTTATTCGTAACAAAAAAAAGGTTTGGTTTCCACAAATATTTCGAGAGTTGAGGGAACCGAGGCTTAATTTTCTTACACATTCAAATTGCCAGTTGGTAAAAAAGTATAGATACCTTTGTTCAATCCAGTTAGTTTTCTAATACAACAGTTTTGCATCGGGTTTTGTTCTTAATTTAGTGAAGTTGTTAGACTTGTCAGTTGATAAAGCAGGTGTATGAAATAAAAAAAACATAAGTATAGACTTACATATTTATTAGAGATCTGAACAAAAAGAAATTAAATTATATGTACAGTCTATGTTAAAATTTAACTAAATTAGAGGTAAGTTAATAGGTACACACTGTTTTCGTTACATAGCTTAATGTATTGTAAGAAAACTTAACCTTTTAGAAAGTTTTTATCTATGGCAAAAGTAAATGACAAAAGCGCATTAGTAGAACAAATTATGCATAGGCATAGACAATATGCGAGAAATAGAGGAAATAAATAAAATGGAAAAACAACCGAACGTTAAATTCAGTCCATCCATACAAATGGATGCACACACTTAAAATAAAAAATATAAATATCTTTCAAATAAATAAAAGTTACTATATTGTACTTCTTTCGAATTTATAAAAAATAAATATTGCAAAGATTGCCTTTAAATTATGTTATTTAATGTAAAAAACATTGCAACGTTATAATCACAACTTTCATCACCCGTTAAATGGGCGAACCATACAACAAACCCACCCCATATTACTTTTCATTCATTTGGGAGTAAATGTTCATGATAAATTGAAACATTCCCTACTAGTTTTTATCCACCTTTATCAATATGATGAGAAAAAGTGTTGCCACTCACCTAAAATCTATAGAGCTTGCCGTAGTAAAAATGTATATGGTATTGCCACATAACAAAATAAATTTAGCCTTCTCGAAACAAAAATATTTTCAAATTAAATATTTGATTGCACATAACCATAATTGCACTATATTATTAAATATATTGGTAAAAGTACAAAATTCTATTTCTATTTTACCATTTTTATGGGTTTCTTATATAGTGTTACCAATAATAAATTATGTCAATAAGGATAAAAATCCGACAAAAAATATGTTAAATGATTTTCACACGATTAAATGCTTGTAATTCAATGCTCCATAGATTTAAGACCAAGTTTAGCTCCACTAGCAATCATTTGCATCCGTGGCATCGCCACATTCAAATCAATTCTTCACTCGACCCCACAAAAAAAGTTTACATATAAAAAGTTATATCTCATTATACTGAGTCGCTAAGGCACTCATCTAAAACTATCATCTATATATAAAGTTTTACGCGTAAGCACAATTAAACGATTTGGGAGGGGGGGATTAACAACAAAAAAAATATATATGTTTTGACTCGTTCAGATAATGCATGCAAAATAAAATATCATTCAATTCCAAACACTTAACCTAATGTTGTATAATACGAATAAATGTTTGTTACATTCGTATGGCGTAGTTTGCGATACTAAAGACATCTGGTAGAAAAGTGTAAATGGGGATTTAGGGGATGAGGGGAGGGGTTAGTTAGCCGCCACCGGCTCTGGGGCAGCTTCGATTTGACTAGTGTCCCCCGCGGACACATCTGAAATAATTCAATAATAATTTTAAAAAACCAGTGTCAATAGCAGCTAGCGGATAAATCTAAATAGACAAGAAGGTTAAAACATAAAAACTGTTTGGTTGAATATTATTTGATGCTTACCGTTACTGATCTTGGTAGGAGAGTTCTGTGGAGAACTTTTCTGTGAGTCACTGGTGCTTCCTTCTGCCTCGCCCGTTTCACCCGCCGACGATGTTGGCTGGATAAAAGACAAAATAGTAAGGATTCTGTGTAATGTATATGAAATATGAAAAAAAGATACTCTGGTTGTTCCTTAGTATCCATTAAACAATTCTAAGAGGTTTAAAAAAGAGAATATAAATAAATCGAGGACTTTATATGGTTATGTATTGGCACATACTCACTCTATTTCTATTGGATAATCTCGGCTTGAGTCCTTTCGGTTCTTTGGTGGGGTCAAAGTGACAGTCGAAGATTTCTATAAGCTCCTTTATATCCTCTTCTTTAGCCGATACAGACAACAAACCCAACTGTTTCTCTAAACCTAAGACAAAAAGTTTTACTTTGTCATGCAAATGGTTGATCGCCTCTGGAATATTGTTGCATACTCCTGCCAAAGTATTCTCTACTCCTGCCATAGTATTGAACACCCCTGTCGTACTGTTGAGTACTTCCATGCATATATTATTGATCACCCATTATATTTTTGAATATTCCTCCCATTTATTATTGAAGTACATCAACTAATATTATTGTACACCTCCTGGTGTGTATGTATAAGCACTACTTTTGTATTTTTGAACACCCCCTAGTGTATTATGAAGTAACCTTGACATGTATAATTAAGTACCCCTGGCATATAGTGATGTGTAACGTACCAGTGAGCTTGTGCTCCTCCCAGGCGTCGCGCAGCTGTTCGTAGAGGAAGCCCGCCTCGGCCAGTATACGCCGCAGCTGCGTCACGCGCTTGCGCTCGGGCCTCGCGGCGCGCAGCAGCGGCGCGAACACCGGACGGAACGTGTTCTGTCTGCAATAAATACGTAGTCAACAAAGATATCTAAATCGCCATGCAGTTGGTTCTGTCAAAAACGTTTTTATGTAGAAATACTTAGAAAATGACAAAAATTACATGCCAGCTACAGTACAAAGAGAATATCTATCCATTATGGATCTTGTAAAACTTTCTCAACAGCGACAGGGCTCGGGCATAAGCTGGCATAATTTAGTTTGACTTATGCCCACCCGTTCGTATAGCGCTGTTGGTCTGTACGCATAATGGATGTAGATGACATTTGGGATACATATAGAACATAGTCTGGAAGAACACATAGGCTACTAATTATGTTTTTTTTTTATTTCTGCACGGAAGGAGTCGTGGGACATCACTAGTAGATTATAAAGTGGAAAAACTGTTTTTTAGGGGAAAATTAATTAAAAAACTCTAAAAAAATGTTTGGAATATAGTAACTTAAGGTAGTACAAACCTTTCAAGCAAATTCTTGAGATTGTCTAAGGCGTCTAGTTCAGTCAGCACGGGTCTAGCCCATACCCTCGCGGTCTCCACCATATCTTTGCTGGCTGACGCTCCTTCGCCTCCCGCACCCACCTCTTGTTGTTCACCTACAGACAAAAGAAGATAGAAATTGAAACAATAAAACCAATAAATCTAAAATAAAGCTTATTTTCAATACTAAATCTAGGAGTTCAATATTATTTACACATTTATTTTTGTAAAATCCATATATTTCTAGTGATTTTCAATAGTTTGGTGTAGTAGACGATAATATTACAAACAAGTACTTCGACAATCGAAATCCAGTTATTTAAAGTGTATTCACCTTGAGCAAGATGTTCGACAATACGATAGGCAGCGGTTGCTCTATCCAATGCGCTGTCCACAGACAACGAGTCCGCGTCGAGCAGTACTCGCGCGAGTACTCGAAGCGACACAGACTTGACTGTCGTCTTGCACTTGTCCGCGGCCAGTGCGTAGCTGTCAGTGAAGCCAGCGACAATAGACTTGAATCGGTCCAGTAGCTTGTAACTGAAATTATTGACACTTATTGTCAGTATACATCTACATCAGTATATATCTAGTAAACATATAGTGCTTAACAATTCAATAAAACTAGTTCCCTTCATTAACATCTCCTTTTCATCCATTCTTTCTTTGGTCTTCCTCTACCTTTACATCCATCCACTTTCAATCTCATTACTTTCTTGTTGATATGATCATCTCTCCGCATAATGTCCATGCAATGCATTCCTTCTCAATTTCTCTTCTTCATCTTTCCTGATATATCACTTATTACATATTTGCTTGGTATTTTCATCAGAAATTAAGTAAATTTGTAAATGACTTTTAAGTAGTTTTTTTTCTTTTAATATAAATACTTATCATATTACATTCTTACCGTATGAGTGCTTCGAGTAACATAATGGGGCTGAGACGTCTTGGTTCATGGTAGATGAGAATCACTTTACTGTCCCCTTTTTCTTTCTCCAACCAGTCCAGGAAATCTGTTAGCGCTGATATTTCCGATTTTGTTTTTAATATCTATAACAATTTTACTTAATTATGCTTAACACTTACATTATAAGACACAACAGACAGGCAAGCAATCAATCAATCAATTCAAACCTAATGAGCAATAATTAGTGTCTTTAAGTTCTTCCAGACTATGTTCTATATGTACGCCAAATTTTGTCAAGATCTGTTCAGCCGAGATACCTTCAAACAAACATCCATCTATCTATCTAAATATTCGCATTTATAATATTAGTAAGAAGTATTATTGGATAAAAAGTGGTTAAATATTTACCTTATGAGTAATTGTATCTTTAAGCATCCTATACCGACCAACAGTGACCACTCTGATATTGTGGCGCCGGCGAGCACCAGGATTCAGATCTCCATACGGCATTATATATTGCGTGTATGTTTGCTTAGGCATGAACGCCGCTATCTGACATATCTGAAAATTTAATGTATATTTAAGGAAGATAAATGTAACAGTATTCCTCATTTGTCATTTGCCTGTCTACAAGCATCAAGTCAATATATTGATTAGCTAGCTGTTGCCCACAATTCCGTCCATGCGGAATTGTAAAAAACCTAATAAGTAGCCTATGACTATGTTCTATATGTGTTGAATTTCATCAAAATCTGGTGAGCTGCACTAGAGATACCATTAAACATTTATCTTGACATTGGCATTTATTATATAAGTAAGAAGTAAGATTTCTGCAGATTTTAAAACACTATAGCAGTCTTGAAACTGGTAATCTCTGGGTGCAATTCTGCATGCATTATTTGGCCTAGAATAATCTTACTGCCAATCTTTGCTTTATATAGAACTATCAAATACACTATATTGTACAAGTTTACTTAAGGTGGACTATGAAGTGTGCAATTATACTAACTTCATCAATAAGTCTCCGTCCAGTCGTATCCATGTCCCATCCAACAAGAGAGTACTTCCCCGGTGGCAAGCCGAGGGGTTTCTCTGCTAGCGCAGGCAGCAGGTCAGTTGCTGGGGCCTCCATGTCACCACCATTTACCTTTGCCTCTGACACCATTGCCATATGCTTGTTATTGCTTACTGTAACAAACAGATAATTTTATTTAACTTGTTCCATACTACAAATTTTACTTATAAATGCACTGGCCAGGTGAATTGGTAGTACTAAATGTATATATTTTATCATTAAAAAACCCTACTATCTGCTCCTGAGACAAAGGTGGAAATTAAAATGAAACTTTTCAAAAATCAAACTACAAAAGTTACAAAACATCATCTACATTCATAAGTAGAAACAAATTTTAATTTCTTGTGTTCTTATAAGAAAAATAGGGTAGTCACATCTTGAGCAATTTCTTTTGAATATACAGTACCTTATTTAAATCTACCCACAGCAAGCCCTTGGTTTTAAACTTTAAATATTTTAGGGCTTGTTCATACAAGGCAGGCAATTTGGTTTGAGTAAATAACAATATTTCCATTGACTTTATATGATTTTTGTTAATTAACCAATAAATATTAAATCTTAAGGAAACGTTTAAGGGTGGTACAGAAATTCTTGAAATGTTTACTTGATAAATAATAACATATATTTTATTTTTGCATTATTAATTTAGGTTACATACAAGTGTGTGTATTGTGATATCTACATTTTATAGATTAGATATTATTTAACGCCGGGTTTAATTACCTTGGTTAGTAATAAATATGTAATAAATTCTACTTGATTTACCTACTTTTAATGTTTTCAAAACTTTTAGACGAATGTTTTCGTTGTATGTTTAAGATACCGGCAAGAATTTGGAGCAAAAGTATAACTTTTATAATACTTTGGTAGATTGTTTTAAATTTCTAGATAATATATGAGTCATAGTAGGATAACATAAAATAGGAATACCAAAATTATCGATTTCTTGACGATGAAAGACTGAAGGAAGGCAGATTATACGTGGAACAAAAAGATGTATTGATTAAACATTTTGCAAAATGAATATATCGAAAATAACAGCATATTAATAAAGTTACAGGAAAATAAAAAATAGGACACGTGGCGGTCTTTTTCTAGGCATTTGCCCCACCCCACCATGTCAAAATAAAATAAAGATGAACTCACTAATCAAAAATGCTGCCGTTGATCTGATGTTATTAAACAGTAATTAGTAATCCTCAACAAACAATGCTTAAAGACGCTCTACAAGTTTAGTAAAGTGGAATAATTGAGTAAAAAATATCACAAAATCTCAGCACGTGTGCGGCAATCGGCAAAACGCAGTAGTGATTGGATAGTATGGTGCAGTAATATGTTACCGGTAATTATATCGTAAACACTATGCGACAATTTTTCAATCAACTTAGTGCATTTTAAAAAGGTACTAAAAATTTTACAATTTTTAGAAACAAATTAAAATAATTTTGGAAGATATGTTAAAGTAAAAATTTTCAATTTGATATTTATTTGACAACTTTAATTTGAACGTATCTATTGAAATATGTCAAAATAGTAATTGTTCCAGTAACAATTCAAAATTGAAATAATTTGTAAATGCGATTGGGTAGCATTTCTTTTATTTAATCGCGTTATATGATGAAAATCAATATTGTTACTGTAATTTAGTAGTGTATGTAAAATAATACTTACGAATAAATTGATACTTTCCGCAGTTGTAAGCAATACGCTACTAGTCAACAACTTTAAATAAAGATGCAAAAAATAATTAAGAATTGATATTTCAATTTATAGTACAAGCTGCAACAATGCGAATGACTTTGACAAAAGGAACAAAATTCCTTTTTTGAATTTCAAGACATTTATAAGAGAAGATGTAACAATTCTTCTTTTTGATCTAAGAAAAACTTTTTATTTATTATAATGCGCACGGGAGATTAAAGTAACAAAAGCGAAGAGGCAACCGCTGGAAATTAAATAATATTCTACTGATATTAGCTGTTTATTTAAGATCTTGTACTGAGACCTACTTGTGAACCATATCATTATTTTGTCTTCTTTTAGTGATAGGTACTTGATATGCTTTTTTATCTGTTCTGGATATAAAAATGTCTCTATGGTGTATGTCAATGTCTCATTCTGTCAATTTGTGATCTGTGTCACTGTCACTTATTTCTATAATGATCTGTGTCTGTGGTTATTGTCTTGTTTACAAAAGTATTATAATTCTTATTTGATTCAATTTTTTGTCTTAATTTAGTTAAGATTAAACTCTAATTATGGCGGAGAATTTAGAATATTACCGGACACAAATAGTTGCAGCTAGAACCGAAATAAAAAACTTAAGGTCTGCCCATCAACACATACATATTATTTAATTATTCAAACTTTCGTGAGACATTATAATAAACTTATACAAAAACGGCTAAAACTATATTTAGTTGTTAAGCTTACTTTTTACAACAATATGTAATCTGAACTTTCCAGGCAGCGGCTGAGTGCGTTGAAACACGAGCATATTAAAGAAATCAAGAATATCAAAGAAACTCTCAATGGACTTCGTTGCACTAAATGTGCTACAACAGGTGACAAAAAACTAATTAATCTTTGTTATGTCTCTATTATTCTACGTTAATTTCTAATCAAAATTCAAAACTAAAACAACGAAAACTACACCATTTCGCCCATCGCCAAGCCGGGTAGTCAACCAGCAAAATCTAAACCATGTCATGTGACTTAACAATTATTATTATATTTAAATTAAATCTGTTTATTTCAGCCACAACAATAGTCAACAATCACAGTGAAGGCCAACCATCAACATCAGACTGTATCAATACCATACCATTCACTCCTATTGGCTATATTGAAACACCATTTGAAAATAAGCGTGCTGTACCAAGACAGCCATCGGTATTGTCCAATGCAAAAGGTGTGATTAACATTGATACAAATGTTTTTACCAATCCGGAGCATGCTATCAGTGGTTTGGAGGAATTTTCTCATATATGGTAAGATATATTTTTTATAAATTACTTGCTGTCATTTAGGTAGCTTAGATTCAACATCTTATAGATTGTACATCTAAATATACACTTTTAAAATATTACTATGATATTATAGAGGGCGTTGATTCTAACACACCAATGGTGTTTTTGCTCACAATTTTCATCAGTAGATGGCGCTCACAACTGTTTGAATTTACTAAGTCACGCTATTGAGATGATTTCAAAGCTATTGACCCGCGCGGGCCGATTTTGTGAACTCATACTTACCTGGCGTAGGGGTTACCGTGATCACGAAGGCGGTTCCCCCAGGGCGAGGCCCCTCCATTGCACTGCGGTTGGGTTGACCCCTGCGATTATCCCTAATGCGGATAACTCGGACGCGTAATTTTTGGTAGTGGGGACTGCGTACGCGCCGTCCCCCCCATAATGGTTGTTAAAATTGCTTAGATATTTAGAATGTCGGAACTAGTGTTATATTTCTTAATACTAACTTGTTTGTTATAAGCTTCTTATTGATGCTTCATTATTAAAATTTCCAGTAAATTTGATCCAAATTATTTTTATTACTAATCTACTACTAATACCAAACATCCTATATTGTATAGTAATGTTCAATTTTCCAGGATAATATTCCATTTCCATGAGACAGGCAGTACAAATGTACCAGCTAAGGTTGCTCCGCCCCGACTGGGTGGCGAAAGGCGCGGAGTGTTGTCCACGAGGTCACCACATCGGCCCTGCCCTATTGGCTTATCTCTTGTCAAAATATCTAATATTGAAGGTAATTTTTAAGCCATATAGGAATATATATTTAATTTCTTACCATGTCACATTTCATGTATGATCTAAATACTTAAACGAAGAAAGCTTACCTTGTGCACTTGCAATTGGATTCTAAAATCAAGTTAAATAAGCATTTTTTTTTTATATCATAAGGTGGCAAACGAGCGATCGGCCACCTGAAATAGCTGATATAGCGAAGTGACCGTTGCCCATAGACATACGCAATTGCATATGCGTTGCCTACCTTTAATCGACGGAGGAGAGGATGCACATAAAGAAAATATATTCCCTTTCCATGCATACTCTCATCCGGAAAGTCCACTTCCACTTCCCACCCTTTCCTTAGATAATGTAAGAAAAAGGGTGGGAAGGGAAAGAGGACGGAATAAGGCCTCCGGGACGCACACTCATCAGACGAAACGCGGAATTGCTTCCACTTCGCGCCTGTCTTCTGTGTGGTCGTGGTATTTCACTGGTCATTAGTCGTAGAGTTGCTGATACCATAGCACTTATTACTACTAAAGTTAAATGTTTAAAGTTTCTTAAGGGTTTCCTCATAATATGTTTGTTTAAAAATATCATAATTTAAGAAAGTACCTATGAATTTATTCTTATGATAACCGAAGAGAAGTATTTTATTTTTAATTAAATTCCAGGTAACAAGATACACTTTGAAGGTATTGATATGGTGAATGGTACGCCAGTGCTTGATATTAAACCGTACATACCTCAGTATGACTGCCCCACGCAACATAATATACAACTACCCTACAATCAAGTAACAGAACGACCGGCGACAGAGGGCGTTAGTGATTCAGTTGATAATTCAGCTACAATACAATCTGTGGAAGAAAACTTTGATCATATGAGGTAAGTGGATATAAGGATTTGCATTAAAGTCTGTATATACAATTTTTATTATAACTTTATTTTTGTTATTTATTAGAGTATAAAAATATTATAAATATAAACATTCCATTTTTAAACACGATTTATTTTTACTTTTAAAATACAAATATTTATTTATAATTAAATATATTTTTTAATACTAAAACATCGAAAAATAATATTCAATTTAAAACAATGAAGTACAAAAATAATACAGTGATATAAATCTCACATATAGGTTTTATCAGTTATTCTTTTTAAATCTAAATTAACTGGCCACTAATACTCTAACATAGTAGTTTTTTAAATAACTTATTCCAATCTTGACTGTGAATCTGTATAAATATGGCAACACAAATTATATTCTAATTAGAAGTTAGATCATAGAGCTAAAATATTATTGCTGCAACTTTATTTACTTTTTTTTCCAGTTTAAATTCACATCTATCAAATCCACTTGGCATAGACGCAGAAAGTAATGAACATTCTCCTTACGATGATGAATTGTCTCCGGACAGCAATCTTATAGCAACCATGTCACCATCCCCGGATTCACAATCAAGTGATATGTTAGATGGAAACTTCCAGAAGTCACCGTTAAGAAGACCAGATGAAAGAGGTGCTCCGGATGGTCAAGAAAGATTTACACCACCTCAATATGGTGTAAGAGTTGCCTCTTGGATTTCTAACCCGACAACACAGACATATGAAGTTAAGTTCACTGATGATGCACTGGATAGACTTAATGATTTGATCGGTGAACGGGCACAGTCTTTTAAGAGCAATATTGAATGTCTTCTATCAGAAGACCCAAGGTCTCTCTATGTAAGAAGTAGATATCCAGATCATGAATATAGCTGTGTGTTAGAAGATTTATCTATAAGTTGTATATTTGATTCATTGTCAACTACATGTACCATAATAGCGGTGAGAAGTGCTGATGATATGCAACAGACTTAACTGTTTTTGTGTTGTGTGTGTATCATTATTTATTGACTTGATAATGTGTTCCCGCTGCTTGTTTGCCCCATTCTGTTATTTAAAAAAATGTGTAATTACTTATTATAATTTTTAATTTTTTTTATTGTAGTTTTAATTTACTATTCAATTCCAATGAATCTAAGAAATTTAAAGTGAGACTAAATAGTTAAACCTATAAAATAATATGACTTTTGTGTATGGAATCTCGGAAAGAACATATTTTCTTAAAGTATTATATTCCTTCGTATTTCTTATTGCATTTCTTTATATCTTTTTATAGAATCGTATTTGTTTTCCAGATCCAAAACCTCCAACACTGTCTAGTATAATAAGTTCGAAATGTCTTAGTTTGATTCCTTGTAAGTCAATAGTTTTTATGGATGCGTTACGTTCCAATATTATGGGTCTGGTTAATGTACTCCAATTTTCACCATCAACCGAATATTTGTATTGAATCTTTAAAAACGTTCCGTTTCCCGCATCATCGCGAGGTGTGTATTCAAATTTTTCTAAATGATATACATTTCCTAAATCAAAGGTTAATTTTAAATCCCCTTTTAAATTACATTTCTGTATAGGTTTGTGCCAATGTGTGTGCCATAATGATGTCAAAGCACCATCAGTTAAATTGCATATTTCCTGACAAGGCTGACAAGGAATGTTACATTTTACTTTAACACCTTTGATAACGTTTTTATATGGATCATCCAACGTTTTCACTTTAATAAATTCACTCCATTCTGATACGCCATATTCGTTTGCGACACGAATTCTGAATAAATATTCCGTATTATATTTTAAATCTTGGAATGTGAATTTTGTTTGTTTTATGTTACTATAAATAATTCCATCTTTTTCGATTTCATAATATACTTTATCAATTCCTGACCATTGCAAAGTTATAATAGTGGGTGTTACTTCGTCCGCCACTTCGAAATAATTAGGTGTTGCCAAATCATTATTTACGTTTAAATTTTCACCCAATACTTTTGTAACATTAGCATAATCTTTTACTTTTATTTGTATGTGATTGGACGTTACATCTAAATTGCCGATTTTTATTAACAAAACTGCTTGTGGTATGTTATTAAATTGAGCTAAATAAGGATTGATTTCGAAATCTTCTTTAAAGAAAAATGCGTTAACGGATTTTTCGAATTCATCAAAGCTTGGTGCTTTTGATATTTGTAGGGATTGACCATTGATTGCTGCTTTAACATGTTCAACGTCCTGTGAAGCCATTATTTGAAGTAATGTCGTTCTTTCTTTTATCATACTCTCATAACTACCCTTTGTCTTTTCTATACTTATTAGAAGATCCCCTTGTTTGTTTGACGCCGGTGCATTGACTGTAATTTCAGTAGTAGCAAACTGACCCTTCAAATAATCACTTGTTATACCATCATCTTCATAAACATTGAAGTTTGAGTCTTTATTTGGATATACAGTGAAAATTCTCGTACTTCTATCTATTTCATTAGGATTATTATTTGGCTTTGTCATTGGTATTATAGCTCCGTCTTTTATAAAAACAGGAATTTTCCATAGAGGTATATCTAAATTGTTAATGAATTTACCACCTTGTATCTTTTCGCCAGTAAAGAAATCTATCCAGACTTGATTTTTATCAGGTAGATAAACACCATCACGATTATAACCCTCTTCATAAATTGGAGCAACTAGTATATGAGGTCCCCACATAAACTGATATTGACAATCTTTGGTGTAAGCAATTCTTTCATTTGGAAATTCCAGGAACATAGCTCTTATCATTGGAAGGCCTCTAATGGATTCCTGGCCTATCGTGTAGTTGTAAGGTAGAAACATAGATTTTAGTTTTAAATATGCTCTGTTTATACTGATAGCTTCATCGTCGAAGCTAAAAGGAGTCTTTGGAATACGTCCCCATCCGTCCATGTTTAGTTGCAATGGTGTAAAAGTTTTCCACTGATAGTCGCGTATATTCACCTCTCGTTCTTTACCACCATATATCCCATCCATATCGGATCCAATTAAAGGTTGACCTGAGAGTCCAGATCCGATATAAGTCGGTATATGGAAGCGTATGTATTCCCATTGACCGCCTGTTTGATCACCACTCCAAATACCAGAATAGCGTTGTGTACCAGCCCATCCGTCTACCATTATAATCATCGGTCTTACGTTGGTTTTTGAAATAAATATCTTTGTAACATCATCAACTGCGTTTAATCCGAAAGAGTATCCATATCCAATCCAAGCTACGTCGCATTTCAATGCAACCACTTTCGCCACACTTAGTTCTTTACCCAAATCCCTTTCCCCTTTTTTTGGATGTAAAGGATCCGCGGGATGTAAGTTAGATTCAGTCCACAGAGCCACTTCCACGCCTTTCTCTCTAGCATAATCTGCAAACTTTTTTAAATTCTCAATATCACCGTCCAATGAATCTGTTTGTCCGTACCCTGATCCGTAACCATCATTTGGTATAAACCAACCTAAAGGCATATCATGTCTTCTATAACGATCAATCATTGCGCGTGCTGAAAATTGATAATTATCCTTTTCTCCATTCAATGATTCCAGTATCCCTTTTTTATCTCCCATTTCATTCGGTTTATAACTTTTGTAGTAATTTCCATCTTCGAATAATATTGCGCCGGGCGTTTCTGGTGTTGTTTTTACCCAATAATCTCTGTTGAAAGCGTTCAAATGCGCTTCATAAAATGCATATTCGGGCATAAAGATCGGTTGACCTGTTAATTCGTAATAATCACTAAGTATATCACATGGTTCGGAGTTAATAAAGTAAAATGCATCAAAATGATCAGTTTTGTGGGTAGTTGTCACAAAATCAGAAGATTCGGATCCAAAATCGTAGACACCCGGTTGCCAAGTATGTCTAAGTACGCCATATCCGTATGATGACCAGTAAAATGGACAAGGGGAAGTAACTCCTCCATCTACCCAGTTATTTGTATTAACTATGTGTATTATGTTTCCTTTGTGCGTAAATCGTCCATTTTGCATGCCACCACCAAAGAAATATTCTTCCTTCTTTTGACATAGTTTCTGTACTGTAATATCGTCATCATAAGACAAAGGACTAGATTCCTTCACAGCCACTTTGTTAGTCCTTTTATCGTACACACTCATTGTTCCATTTATCTTATCAAATTGTATTTGAACTTTATTTAATTCGATTTCATAATATTTATCAACGTCTTTCAAAGAAGATTTCGTAAATGAATCTTTGTCGTAATCGGCTATGTCTTTAATTGTGATTTTCGCAATATCATCAGAATTGTTTGGTATTGGATAGTCAATAAATTCTCCATTAGGTGACATGTAATACCTGAAAACATGACTATTTATAACGTAAACTTTTGCTGTTTCGCCTGTTTTGTATTTGATTAGATAATCTTCCTCTCTTTTTGTTATATTTTCGATACCGCCAACGATTTTCATATTGACGTTTTCTATTTTAAATCAAAGTAGAATAAATGCCCCAATAATAACCTGGAACAATTATAAAATCGTGTAAATTAAACCAGTAATACAAAGTTTTAAACATGAATATACATTTAAATACAGCTGTTAACGCTATGACTTATCAGACAAAGATAGTCCTTGGTCCATAAGTGAACACTTGTGTTTATCTTTGACTAATTTGTGTTAATGACCACAAATATATTGTAAAGTTACATATTTGGCTCAAATGATATTGTCGCTAAGTAATAACCATATGTTCATACTCATAGTAGGTTTTAGAAAATAATTGAATATAAATATTTTAATAATTATTCTGAATTATTTGCCATAGCTATTAAGTTTTTAACTCGAAAAAGCACGATTGGTTGTTTCAGATAATGTCCGTATTATATTTATAAATCGAATACACCCAAATGCAGGTAAATAATTACATAGGTATGTACTAAATTGAAGGCTTATTTAAAGTAATAAAAATAAATGTTTTTAAAAGAATAATAACTGTAAGATTTATTCATGATTTGTGTTTGTAAAAAATATTTAAAATTGTAAATACTATAGACTTTCTTTTATTTGCAAAAGTGTACGAAAAGGGGCGTAATTTTAATGCCAACTTAGTTCGTAACTATGATTGTTAATCATAATTTCTAAGTTAAAGTGTACATTAGTTGAATTATGGAAATCTAGGTGTAAAATGGAATTTAATTTAAAAAAGTATATTTTGTTTACAATACACGTACACTTCAAAATATAAATAAACAAAGTACATACCAATACCACTCTCTTAACCTTTTCTGTCACTGATTTGATTTTATGCTGTTGGAGACAACTAGGCATGTAACATGTAACGGTAAATCCTATAGAGTAAAGCCAGTACAATCGCGACCTGATAACTGCGATCGTAATCGAGAAAACAATAATGTAATGCGAGTCACTGCCGACCAATTATTTGAATACCTAAACGATTTTTGCTGGTCAAAATAATCATTTTCCGTAGAATCGACAAAGTGCAAATGCCTGTAGGAAAGAAGAGTTCTTTTTCCCGCGCAAACATAGTTGAGATTGCGCGGGAAATCTGAAACCGATCAAGTTTTTTAGTGTTGTTCCACAAATCTTGCCGTTATACAACTTAGTATTATTTATCTTGAAATATATAATACGTACCTATATTAATTTATACACAGAATTTACGGTTTTCACAAAGAAATAGATAAAATTTATAAGAATAATAGTTTTATTTTTGAAAGATGATCTTCTTAAAACTAAAAAAAAAAGAATCTGTCATGACTTACTTTTCAATTTGATAACAGTGAACGGTGAATGAAATATTTAATCAGGATAAATAGATTTGAGCTGTTTATATAAGCCTTCCCAGAGTCAGCGTTCTTGTACACATGTGATATACGAAGCTGCAATTACATGGAAAAATACGAAACAGTAACTAATATATCCACACCGTAATCCGGGGTCTCATTTTAAAACAATTAAGATTACAAAATATTTACTGATATCTTTGTAATAACAAGGTTTGGACTAAGATAAGTTACCTGGCTTACACCCAAATCAACGTTTTAAATACTATTTAATTGATTTTTCTATTTAATATTTTTTGGAGATAAACTGGGAAAACTACTTTTTATCTGCTTTTTACCCTGTGGTAAGGAATGCCTGCAAAACTGATTTGCATTTTTGTAGTCTATGGAATTGTTTCATGATCTGTCGTTTTTGTTGGAGTTTCTTTCAATTTTGATTACTCACTTCGCCTTTTCGTGTTTTATTAAGAATTATTTAAAACTAAAATAAATTTAAATTACTAAACAGTAAGTTATTCCATCATCTAAACCTAAAGGTTAACTACTTGTTTGTACAGTATACAATTTGCAAAACACCTTGGTTAACCTGACCCTACCGGCAACGACTAAATTGTTGTTTTTTTGTAGATGTTCCTGACTCGTTCGGAATATGACCGTGGTGTCAACACATTCAGTCCTGAAGGTAGACTTTTCCAAGTGGAATATGCTATTGAAGCAATCAAACTTGGCTCCACGGCGATTGGAATTTGTACGTCGGAAGGCGTAGTGTTGGCTGTCGAAAAAAGAATTACTTCACCTCTTATGGAGCCGACTACCATAGAAAAGATCGTAGAAGTAGATCGCCATATCGCGTGCGCTGTGTCTGGATTGATGGCGGATTCGAGGTAAAACTTAAATTCCAGTACAAATAATTAATTCAACTTAAACTCCGAAAACGCACTTGTCATTGTTACATGGTCACCCTCAGTGAATGCACTAAGGGACATACCCGCAACCTTGAAGGGAAGTTAGAGATTACAATATTGATGTTATCCCTGCATCTCTTGTTTGTTACAATTCATAAATATGTCAGGTTATTGCCCTTTATTATTATCAATATCCATCAGTATAGTAAAATGTAAACCTATTTATGTATACAAAATTTCCTGTTTTCCAGGACTCTTGTTGAGCGTGCCCGTGTAGAATGTCAGAACCACTGGTTTGTGTACAATGAGCGCATGAGTGTGGAGTCTTGTGCTCAGGCTGTGTCTAACCTGGCCATACAGTTTGGTGATAGTGATGATGATAGCGGCACCGCTATGTCCAGACCATTTGGTGTTGCTGTTATGTTTGCAGGTATATTAAAATTTATAAAATATTAACTGTTATCCATATCAATTGAAAAATAATATATTAGCTTATGCATTGTTTTTAAGTGTAAATCTGTATTCAAAATTTCATCCATTCTGGAGATATGTGGTAATAAATATCCATACGAATATCAAAACTTTCATATTTAAGGTATTAGTAAGATGGGCACCTCTGATCACCTAATGAGTTTTAATACAAAAAGAGTCTGAACATATTGTGTGTTATTCAAATATACTTAACACATCCAGTGCTGCCTACTTGCCTAATGAATCGAGTGAAATATATGCAACATAAGGGAAAACATTGTAAAAATAGTTTTTTTAAACAAAGACAAAAAGAATAAACTCAAATCATAAATTGATAGTTTTAATTTTGAACAACAAACATTTTAATTTCTAATATGTTTAATTTTTTTTCTTAGGTATTGATGAAAAAGGACCTCAGCTGTTCCACATGGACCCTAGTGGTACATTTGTGCAATATGATGCTAAAGCTATAGGCTCCGGAAGTGAAGGGGCACAGCAGAGCTTAAAGGTATTGAAACTGGATGGATAGGTTGTTGC